>NW_003303746.1:2707815-2915879 GCF_000142945.1 Phytophthora infestans T30-4
GATAATACCAATGCTTTTTACTGTGGCAGAAATAATATCTTATTTCTACGTGAATGAACAGTAACATTGCAATGTTATTATCGGAACACCACTAGTGTACCCCAACGCATTTTGCGTTTTGTAATCGAGCTGTCAGGTTGAATTTTGTAATGGAACAATTACAATATACCCATCAGCACAACTACACTTTTTGCACGACATGGCGGTGTTGATAATTACTAGAAGTTCTCCATTGGCGAGGCTTCCCCACCGCTATCACTAAATACAGGTACGAGGGTTTCGAGTCCATTTCTAACTGCATTAATTCCATTCATTTGTTAAATTAATGGGGGGGGCACTTTTCAAAATGCAATACGCATCGAGTCGACGCTGGGGCAGCGTTGTATGCCAGGCCTTCTCAGCGCATAAGTGCCACATCTCGTCCACGGACCCTTTCGTAGGTTTATCGAGCAATAGAGTGGCTCACTGTTATTTATCCTGAGATTTTGTGTATCATACCAGCCTATGTGGGTGCGCAACACTTTCAACGCCTACAGAGCTCAAGGTATACACGGAGCGAAGCGCTTTATAAATGCTGGCTTGTCAATCTTAAGGCGTTCCGGCAAAGTTAATTTTGAAGACGCACTATTTTAATAAAGTAGCCATGGACGTTTTTCAAAGTTCAAGCCTACTTTTAGTTCGGCGAAACATGTACTTTCTTCAACACTACACGATACATTTTTCATGTGTACGCGTACAACTTGTTGGCCTCATTCGCATCGCAGATCACATTCATATACACTGACTGTGTATTGTGCTTTGTAGCGATTTTGGCAAAACGAAATTAGATTTGCTGGATTTAAAAGTAACAGGTGGTGGATTTCTAATAATGCGAGTTCATAAAACCGTAATCCACGACGATTTACGGTAAAGTGGCCAGAATCGCAATTTTAAGAGTGCAATTCTGGCACAGATGCTGCATGTCGTTCCACTGCGCCCGTGGCTGTACAATCAAATAGAATCGTTTTATCTAACGCAAACAAATGGCATGGCTTGCTCGTGTAGCCTCGTGGTCACATCGACTAATTTGTGCAGGTGGGTTAAGAAAAAGATTTAGCTAATTATTAGAGCCATGAAGCTTTTTTTCACACGCATTTACGGTGATGAGTTGCCAATTTTAGCTGCTACAAATGTATGCAAAATCATTGCAAAGTCAAATTGACAAACATTTAGCTAAATATTAGGAGAATGACTCTTTTTGACACACATTTACGAGGACGAGTTGCCGTTTTTAGCGCCTAAAACTATCGGTGAAATAGCTGCAAAGCCCAATACAACTTAATAAAACATTATAAAGTGGGCGGTATATTTTCCCAATAATAAAATTGCCGCAATTTAAATATATTGGAGCAATATCTAGCTATGTCTTGCCCTTCCGTGTACTCTTGCACCAGCCATGATCCCCGTGAGTATGCTGGCCCGGTAGTCGACTGGCCAAGCCACGCCAAGCTCTTCATCATTAATAGTCGCTATCATGTTCTGTGGTAGGTCTGACGACGGCTGCCAGGTTAGTTCATGAAACCCCACCCAAGAAACTAAAAAGTAGTCTTGCCCGTCTTGACTAGTTTTCTTAGCGTATATACTATCAGCAACATATAAGGCGGGGCCATCATCGAATTTTGAAGTTTCATCTTCTGAGTCCGTGTTATTCTGAAGAGCCTCCATGTTTCATTTTTTACTGTCGTTTGACGCTAGCAAGTGCGAGGAGTTGCTTGTTTCGTTTGCTTTTACGTAGCCGGGAAGTCTGGAAATGTAGCTGCTGCTTCACAAGTGCACTATACCAGGCAGCGGCTGAACCTACAATTCTTATCTAGAGGACGACACAACACTTAATGATATGTGGTGATTTTTCTCGACAAGATAGCGAGTCAAGAATAGTTTTCTTGACTGAGCATCTTGTTAGAATATTTGTTTCTAAGTAATTCATCGGAATGATGTAGCAACTAATAATTTGTGCTATTAGTTGAGATTAGAGTACCCTGTCCCTCCAGTTTGTTTCCGCTCGTTGCCGCAAATATTGCAGCGAAACAGCCCTTGACCTAGTATTGTGAAGAAGTAGGCGGCGATTTGCTTGTTTAGGACCATCGTAGTTCAAAAATAAAGTGAAGTTTGAGTTGTGGCTCGCGTATCGTAGCTTACCAAGACACTCTCGTAGCCACCGGTTTCAGGTTGGTGTGGAGATAGTGTGATGAACAACGAAAATGATGTCATAAGATCTGATTGGTGATGCCATATCGAAACAATTAAACGGTTCCTACCAGGGAGCCTTTTGCCATATTTATTGTCAATAATTGGTCCAATACCATATTGTATTGATAAGCTCAACTACCAATAATACATATTTATATTGCAAAACCAATAATTTATTGAATCGCAATTATTATTTCCGACCTCTGAGTCGAACCCTCGGTGTTGGTGAAGTCGAACTCGTGGGTCAGAACGACGACGCGAGGTTCATTGTCGCCAAGATACGAAGCGAGCTCAGAGGCAGTGGTAGGATCGACAGCCGTCGCGTTGCCGCCGCCCGTTGTCCCAATTGCGAAACCGGGAGGTGTGCCAGTGACGCTTGAGGCTTGGATGATGGCGTTACGCGTCAACACGAATGCGAAACCCAGGGCGATGACTTGTAGCGAATTGAGCGGCATTGGTCGAGCAGAACAGGTTTGCAAGTTAAATCGAAAGTGAGTCAGTCAAGTGCTGGTGAACTACAACCCTACGTCAAATGGTGGCAATGTACACACCTTATCAACGACACTCAATTGTTCTAGTTCCTGTAAACAACGCAAGCGTGCAATGACATGAAACTCTTGCGACCGCATCTCAAATCTAGCGGCTGGCAGCCTTTATTTAATACATGTAACAGCTTAAGTACCGATGTATTGCAATGAATCCTTACAAAAAAGACTACTGTACAGGTACAGTACTGTATCGATCCGGATTACACATTCGGCCTTTGCCAGATGTTGGCTAGATGAATGGGTCCTAGTAGGACTCCTACAACTTTAAGGACCCTTGTAGGCTACAAGAACTTGCCCCCATCTGGAAAAGTAGAATTCTTTTGTGAGTGAAATGGAAGGCTCGCGGAAATGTTATCCAGTTCCTTTCGAGTTTGTGTATCATAAAAGCTTTCATTGAACCGCTATGAAGCTTATTTTAATTGCGAAATTCCAGGAGTTTATATTTGTGCTTTTTATCAAAATTAAAAATGGTTTAAAACAAGAAAAAAACTTTGATTTGAAAAGTAGCCGCGTCTATTACAGTATTATTGTAGGATAAGTATATTCCTGACGGAGACCCTAACCCTACTGTAAGCAAAAAAATCCACAGCCAATCGCTGGACAATATGTACTTTTATTTGCTCAAACCACCCAATAACCGCTATTAAGGGGTAGGGGTAGATAAAACCAGCTTATTTCCAGAATTGTCCCGCTTTCTCAAAATTTCGAGGTAAGACGCCTTAGTAAAATCAAGTTAAATCATGTATTATCGCGTAAAAGGCGTCTATACCAGAGAAAAATTCCATGCGGTTGAAGAGTAAATATAGACTAAAAATTCACGATGAGGTGCCATGCAACCGACCAGTTTGTATTACGCGCGGGATTCACACTGCGAGAGGCAATGAGAAGAGCTTCGCGAGGTCTGGACACCCCTGCTGGTACATTAGGGCAAGAGATTGCGGCGGAGAAGATGTTTGAGGAGTTCCTGACTTCAATAGGATTATGGAAAGTCGATTTAGATGACATACATAAAGCTCATAGAGAAGTAGCTAGTCTCCCGACCCAGAGCTTGTACTCATTGCTAACAGCTTTTTTGATTTACATACAGACGAAGAAAAGCAACAAGGCGAGAGCGGATGGACTACTATAAAAATCGACAGCGCTAGGGTATTTTTCACAAGTTGTGAGCATGCTTCGCGAGCGCTACACCAACTCTCTTGGTGACTCTAAGAGAATTGCCAAGATTCGGGACAAAATGGCTAGTTACGTAGAAGAGAGGAGTTTGCGCGCAAATGTGCAAACCAAAGACGCTCCTGGGTGTAACGTGGATGATCTAAGTGTAGTCGTTGGGTATCTAATTGCGAAAGCTGACGTGGCTACCGGTTTGAAGTCTGTACATGATGCGGCTCTATTGACTATGATGTGGCATACATTTGGGAGAGCGGTCGATACCTGCTTTGCACGTAAACAACAGCTCTCGATTTCAGCTTCTGGAGAGCTTTTCCTACACATTGCCCGGATCAAAACCTCTATGGTTCAAGGCGTCTTAATATATAAGTCCCCGTAGAGATGGCAGCAGTGTATGCTTCACGCATTCGGGTTGCTGTTTATCTGCTACGACGAACCCTCCGAGTATTTGTTTCCGCTGGCACCTAATTTCGCAGAGTCCGACCTTCCTGGTAATAAACCGTATTCACAAGAGGAAGCTGTTTTGTACTGTGCTCAACTATTAGAAGACGATAACAGCACGTCAGAGCCGCCCCAAAAGCAAGAGAGGAAGAGACCAAATATCGCAAGTTATATTATCGAGGTCATTAGAGATTCGTTGAAGGCGATGCCTCCTGCTCTCAGCCAAACGGTGACGCCGAATATGACCAGCCACTCCATTCGCCGTGGAGCCGCTGCGTACGCCAATGCGCCGCCGAAGCTGTCCATTCAGTAGATTTCTACTCGCGGGGCTTGGCTGTTGGAGTCACTAACCAAGGCGTTTGCCTACATTGGAACGACCACAAAGGAGGATCAGAGCGTAGCCAAAGTGCTAGCGGGGTACCAAGCTCCAGACCTACCTGTGGTAACGCCGACAATTCGTGACCTGCAGCAGCGTTTGACGGTACTGGAGTTTGGTCAGCTTGTAACCCTTCGAGACGAGCTGTACCGCCATGTACTTGGTTTCCAGGACGCTCGATTTAATCTCGCATTGGACGTCGTTGATTGCACGTTTGCATCGCTGCTAATGCACATGGATGAGGTTCGCATCGACATCGAAACCACCACCAGCACCTTGGCCCCGTCGCGCTACATGTACGAGCTGCATCGCGGTATCGCCTCTTCCAACGCTCGTCTTGGCTCCTGCATCACGATACGAACATGCTGTGAGTGGGGGGTACCTGAGAGCTCACTGGAAGGGGCAACCACGTGCAGCTTAGCAATGCTGGCGCTGGTAACGACACGCTGCTATCATCCATTCTTAACAACATGTTAGCCCAGCTTGTGAACATCAGCGAGCGACTTGGTCGCCTTGAAGACTCGCAAGCCCAGATGCAGAGCCAGGCCTTAGGGAGTACTCAGACGCATCAGCAGACACCACAGCTGCCTACTGCTGTTGAGGTTGTCGTCCCAGCTTCAGCGTCAGCCTCCACCTTTGCTGGATGCCTGCTGAACTGGTACACTATCCACATATGGCAAACAGTTAAAGGTAAGAAGGAACAAAACCAGCGTGCCGAAGCAAAGGCAGCAGTGAACATAATGATGGTACTGTACCAGACGCCGTAACAAGTCCCAGAGGAGCCTCCACGAGCCGACGTCGCAGCTAACAAGGCCTGGTAGCACGTAATCTGGGAGCTGGCACTCAAGCTGGATACAGCCGCGAACCAGCGTCTTCACGCCTTCGACCAAAAGAAACCAACTCGCAAAGCTTCGTCCCTTCGAAGAAGCTGGCGCCTGCTGCGTACGTCGCACCCTGAAGCGTATCGCTCGCTTGGAGCACAGTATCTTGTCTTGAAATCCAGTGGTTCCCTCGTAGATGCCTGCACACCTCCATCACATCTGTGGGCAGCAGTTGACTTGGATTGACAAGCCGTTGGGTAGCAGCTAACTTGGATTGACAAGCCGTTGGGCAGCACAGTACAGCAAACATAAGCACGAGCAACTAGCACTCACCAGCATTAACACCATTTAACGGCAGTACACCACGGTAGATAGTTCAGCAATCAGTACAGCCTACATTACAAAGCATAATCACACACAATGCACACAGCATGTTACAGCACACAGTACACAACATAGCAGCACACGCACAGCACAACACAACACTGCAGCATACGCACAACACACAGCACAGCACGCCCAATCCAGCAATACACGAGCAATTGCTCATCACAGCATGTACATACATATACCGCATCACACGCGTCGCTCCATAGCACACAACACAGCACCAGCTATTGCAAACTCACCACAGAGTACAACACAAACACAATCCACGCAGCAAAGCTTACAACTATCTGCCCCCGGCTGGATTCGAACCAGCGGCCTGGAGACGTAGTCTCCCGCTCTACCGCTGAGCTACGGGGGCGTTGGGGTCGGAGAAGGCACGCACCGTGGTCTGGAGTTGGAGCTGTGGCTGGAGGCTTGAGGGGTACGCCTTAAAATCACTGAATGAACAGCGAAGAAGTCTGTCGCAAGGTAGCCACCTATTTGTAATTTATTGAATTGTCATTTAAGCCTATCCACTGTCATCCGGAAAAAATAATCCGACCGTGATTGGCTGAATTCCACCCGGCATGACTCAGTCATTCCGTATGGCGACCATCCGGACTGGTGTCCGGAATCTGCCATTTACTGAAATAGGGTAATGTGTTGTAACACCACATTACTAAGTGCTCGAAATAATAAAAGTATTGGAAATCCAATACAATACTTCCAAAATAGCTTATTTTTTCTAAATCGACATTTTCCATCAATACTTTATTTTATCGGCTTAAGCCGGTTATATATATCCTACTTTTTACAAATCACCTTTTTACGGTGTCTTCCAATTTCGTTCGTAACTGCCAATGTGTCGTATATACGCCAAAAGCTGTCTGTCACATCGGGTCGCAACCACCAGCACGACCTAGCATCTGTGAACTCTCACTTTTAAAGTAACCATGACCCTGGCATTCTCGTTTGAAACCAAGCAAATTTGCAACTACTTTTTCAAGCCACTTCTCGACGACCCGGATGAGCCTACCCATCAATATCGCAGTCATAGTGGCAATATTCGCAGGCAAAACGTCAAGACTGGCTACTCAAATCTTATTAGCCACGCTCTAAAACAGCACCCAGACTACCTCACCACCATGACGACCAGCGGCGTCAACTTAGAAATGCTTGCTACGTTTATCGACCATAAGAGCCAAAATCATTTACTTCTGGCTTGACTTAACTGTGCAATGCAGCTTCCATGTCTCTTTTTGTAAGGATCGTTCTATCAACAAGTACAAGTCGTTGAAGAGGATTTCAAAAACGCTGCTCAAATACTGTTTTGGTGACAAGGTTCCAACCGCGATCAGCGACTTCATTCCTCCAACTTTCGGCATTATGCTGGTCGAATGCACTTTCTTGTCGGGGCTTTGTGCTGCGGTCTTCGGCGTGTTTGGTCACGACGAACGCTCCGAGAAAGTTCTTCTTGCGATTTCTCGAATTGTGGACGAAGAGGCAGTTGATCAGACTGCTGCAAGCCATGTCGCGTTTCTGCGAGGGATATTGCCCTTTTTGAAGCGCAACCTGGCTAGCATAGCTTATCTCGTGGGTGACAACTGCTCCGTTAACGCAAAGTTTGCCGATTTGCTGCAGGTGCCTGTGCCAGCCACCGACTGAACTTGGCGGTAAATTGTTACCTTTCCGACTTCGAGCCTCTACTGGACCAGCTTCAACTGCTTATGCGGAATTTGCCGAGCCTGAACAAGGTGGTTTCATTGAGGTAAAGCTGCACTAATTCTGTTACTCGTATGTTGCGATAAAACTAGTATTATTTGAGTATTTCCTAAAATCTTGTTAATGGTAGGGAAAGCACTTATTTTCGGCCAGTTCTTCGCGGCGACGAGGTGGGGCTCAACCTTCCTAATGATCGACGGCTACTTTGCCGCCCTTGACACCGACGACGACGCGTCGTCGTTGATGCCAATGCGTCGCCAGGCAATGCGTCTTCGAGATCTTCTCTGCGAGCTTCGAGACTTCCGGTCCGTCACGATGAAGCTGCAAGAGGAAAGGTGACGCTTCTCGATGATCGGACATTATTATGCGCTCATCGAGAAGTACCCTGTCACCGACAAGTATCCTGCCGCTGATGCAGTTATGGTGAAGGACCCTGCATGAAAAGAAGCGTACGTGTTGACGCCGGTGGGAAGAGGTTGTGAGCTGATCGAGGACCTAGAATTCATGCTGCATTCATTCGAGACGACGCCGGCAATTGACAGCTTCCGCCAAGCGGCGGATGTAACCAATAAGGGGACAAGGCTTCGCCGTCTTGGCTGCGAGGAAGAAGCCGAGGACAACGCGGAACGAGTTTGCTGGAGTAAATTACATTCCTACCACCTCCAAAGCAGGCGAAAGGTTGTTTAGTACCGCTAAGCATTCACAATCGAATCACGGCCAGAGAATACTGCCCATGCATCTTGAGACTGTGCTTTTACTCAGGCTCAATAGGTGGTTTTGGAGCGCAGCTACCGTTGTCAAGGTTATTCACAAGGAGTAGTAGCTGCCAGCATGGAGACCTACAAGGTAATTACAAAACACTTGTGATAATACCAATGCTTTTTACTGTGGCAGCAATAATATCTTATTTCTACGTGAATGAACAGTAACATTGCAATGTTATTATCGGAACACCACTAGTGTACCCCAACGCATTTTGCGTTTTGTAATCGAGCTGTCAGGTTGAATTTTGTAATGGAACAATTACAATATACCCATCAGCACAACTACACTTTTTGCACGACATGGCGGTGTTGATAATTACTAGAAGTTCTCCATTGGCGAGGCTTCCCCACCGCTATCACTAAATACAGGTACGAGGGTTTCGAGTCCATTTCTAACTGCATTAATTCCATTCATTTGTTAAATTAATGGGGGGGGCACTTTTCAAAATGCAATACGCATCGAGTCGACGCTGGGGCAGCGTTGTATGCCAGGCCTTCTCACCACATCTCGTCCACGGACCCTTTCGTAGGTTTATCGAGCAATAGAGTGGCTCACTGTTATTTATCCTGAGATTTTGTGTATCATACCAGCCTATGTGGGTGCGCAACACTTTCAACGCCTACAGAGCTCAAGGTATACACGGAGCGAAGCGCTTTATAAATGCTGGCTTGTCAATCTTAAGGCGTTCCGGCAAAGTTAATTTTGAAGACGCACTATTTTAATAAAGTAGCCATGGACGTTTTTCAAAGTTCAAGCCTACTTTTAGTTCGGCGAAACATGTACTTTCTTCAACACTACACGATACATTTTTCATGTGTACGCGTACAACTTGTTGGCCTCATTCGCATCGCAGATCACATTCATATACACTGACTGTGTGTATTGTGCTTTGTAGCGATTTTGGCAAAACGAAATTAGATTTGCTGGATTTAAAAGTAACAGGTGGTGGATTTCTAATAATGCGAGTTCATAAAATCGTGATCCACGACGATTTACGGTAAAGTGGCCAGAATTGCAATTTTAAGAGTGCAATTCTGGCACAGATGCTGCATGTCGTTCCACTGCGCCCGTGACTGTACAATCAAATAGAATCGTTTTATCTAACGCAAACAAATGGCATGGCTTGCTCGTGTAGCCTCGTGGTCACATCGACTAATTTGTGCAGGTGGGTTAAGAAAAAGATTTAGCTAATTATTAGAGCCATGAAGCTTTTTTTCACACGCATTTACGGTGATGAGTTGCCAATTTTAGCTGCTACAAATGTATGCAAAATCATTGCAAAGTCAAATTGACAATCATTTACTTAAATATTAGGAGAACGACTTTTTGACACACATTTACGAGGACGAGTTGCCGTTTTTAGCGCCTAAAACTATCGGTGAAATAGCTGCAAAGCCCAATACAACTTAATAAAACATTATAAAGTGGGCGGTATATTTTCTGCATAATAAAATCACTGCGGGTTTTGTACATAAACTTGTTTTTAAATTTAAATTGATATTTTTGCCATTATTATTAGCAACGTGCAACCAGGAGTGCGTATCCCCCTAATAAAGGGGCTTCAAATGAGAGAGTTGGGTTCGGCAGACAACACTTTGCCAATTGAAATAACAGTATTTAAGATACATGGATATTAATATATTTTAAGAGCAGTTATTTATTAACGTTATTTTAATTGTTCCGAAAAATTTGGGTCTTGCTGTGAGAGCACTGTGCAATTTAGCCTAGCTTTAACTAATGTAGTAGTGCATGCACATATGTCCAAATTTTACTTCAGAGAATATTATACTGTACTACTTTGCAGTCGCGGCTAAGAGTGAGCGGATGCGGGTGATCCTTGCTCAGCTATAAAATCAACGTACACGCATGTGCATACCTAGCGTAATTACATGTACATGTAAAAACTGTGGAAAAAAAACTGACCGTCTTGTCAGCCACCAGTGGTGGGCCACCTGATGCGTAATAAATAACCTTCACGCTTGTCTGGTGACCAGAGCGCCACAACTACAGACCTACACAGCATCACAGCAAAAAATATGTAGACGAGACAAATACAACAAAAATATAGATGATCGGTCCTCTTCGCTTTAACTACGGCCACCATCGCGCCCTTTCCTCTGCCTGTAGTGCACATATGAAGCGTGGGCGGGACCCCGGGGTCCCGCAAAAAATATGTCGGTATCCGGAATTATTATATATTTATTACGGGCATGTACCAATACCTATAAAAAATCGTTCGTGACTTACTTTTTCATAATTTAGCTTGCCCAGCATCCCATGAAGGAGCATCCAGAAGACATAAACTGTCCTATTGGACAGTAAATATCAGATGTTGCTGTGAAGACACTGGGCCATGCATGCAAGAGCATCTAGAAGCCGTTAGCTGCCATTTTGGACAATAATATATCAGATATTACTGTCATTGCCAAGGCATCGTAATCGTTCCAGAAAACACCCATGCTCGCAGTTCGGCAGTATCTCAGCTCTACAGATGTATACCTTTAGAGCTCTATTAGGACGCCAGCAGCCAAAACAAAAATTGGTACTGCTTCGTTCCGGCTACTTATAAGAGCCCCGGGGTCTGGATGGAGCCCCGGGGTCCCGCCAACAGTTTTATATAGTCGGGAAACAGCAGCATTTAATAACCAACAACAACTGCAGATCCAAACGTCGTGCATGCACAGAACTGGGATGTGGTGTTTATTGTTCGTGTATACGGGGAAAGCCTTGTGACACAGCCACAACAAAATTCAATATCAAAAATTTATTTCAATGCAGCACAACGTTTCTAATAGTGCTACTTGCCCAGTGTCCCATCATATCTCGGCACCGACACCACAAGACTTACGTTCGGTGTGGTCAGTGCAAAGAAGGCGAGCTTAGCACCAGCATTTCCTAGGTGAATTATATTGTGTTTGGTACACCAAGTTTGTATAAGTTTATATCCATGCGAAACCTTTTCTCAGGAGTGAAACCTGTGAAGTTTATACAAATTGGTAGGAAAAAAGGACATGCTCATTTAAAATGTGCATTGAATCGATGCCTACAATTGGTGTGTGCACATAATCGCAAATTAATGTAGCACGACCAGGAAAATTGCTTACTAGAGGTCAGCCGTAATCTTTTGGGTGTCGATATTCACACTTTTAGAATCTCACTGCCAATGTTTCCGGCAAATAACTATTAATAAAGCAATCGCTGTTAATACATGTAAATTTATCCTGTGTACATTTTTTCCACAAAAAGGAGATATCGAGCCGGGGACAACCTTCCTAACCCTAGCCAAACCGTGTAAGTTTTCTAAAGACATCTAATGTAGACGTCGTCAAATGCGGCACTTTCTCAATCTATTGGGCGATGCACCGGAAATCAGCTTACTGTAAGTGCCGGGTTAAACGACCGTTGCCGTTCACTATCGGAAATAAATGTAAAAAAAATGCG
The DNA here is from genome assembly GCF_000142945.1 of Phytophthora infestans T30-4. Taxonomy (NCBI): domain Eukaryota; phylum Oomycota; class Peronosporomycetes; order Peronosporales; family Peronosporaceae; genus Phytophthora; species Phytophthora infestans. Next base: position 2,719,695 of record NW_003303746.1, read on the forward strand.
ACGGCGTACTTCCAGCTTTTAAGCGAAGTCTCCTGCGTGCAACACACCATTCCAGCCCGCCCATGCCCATCAAACTGGCCTCATGATTTTAAGGAAGGGTGCTGGTGGTGTAGATTGGTCCTCCGCTGCCAGTTCTAAAAGTACTTTGGAAGTGAAGAGTCGGAAAACGGAATAGAAAACGAGCGCAAAACAGCAAACGTAAACTATAAAATGCTGACGTATGTTGCTAACGAATTAATTAGAAGGTTGTTTCTTGCGAAAGATAAAAATGCTTCGGTGCTGTTGCGTTGAGAGCTTATAGAGCCGTTGATTCTGGATAATAGAGTGTACAAATTAAGCTCCCCTCCGTCTTTTATCGCTCTCAAACGCATGAGTGTTCACGTTGCTTCCTTGTATTGCCGGGGTCAAACGGTCAGTGTCCTCGAGCGCGCTGGTGGCAGCATACTGTACATTCCACATCGAACAGTGGCTCAGGCTTTGGTCCAAGTACAGAATAAATAGGTTTAGGTTAAACTGTGACAGCCTGTTAATAAACCCAGTTCGCGCAGTCCCTGTTCTGAGGTGAGTTCACGTGGATAGAAACACACGAACGAATCTGACCAGCACAACAATACCAGGAAGATTTGAATACAATACCCCAGAAACGAACCTATCTAAGTGGCCGTTTTAGTCGCACAGCGCCTGTAAGTTCGGACGCATCATCGCCTTTTTTACTCTTGAAAAGTACCCTAAAAGTAGTTTGAACTAAGTAACGCTGAAGTTGCGGCTCTCAAAGTAATGATAACGTATCCCTTGATTAAGTAACTCTACTCAAAGTTACTTTTGCGCACGTTTCGCATTTCAAAGATTAAAAAAGCAACCCTTACAGGGCTCAGAGACTGCCGATCGCTCACAACGCCCGGAACCCACCGCTTGACCATCCAGGCCACAGCGCCTTTGAGCTGCGTTTTTTCCGGGTGATGGGATCGAGCATTACTCGCGCCGCTTTGTCACCGGCGACGCACGCGACCACAGATTCGCCGTCGTACTCACAATCGACGATACCTCCGGAAATGCGCTGCTGGTGTCCCTCGACGCTGGAGAGGCCCTGCCCCTCACAAACTTTATGAGATGAAACGAGACGTGCGCGGAAATGACGTGGATCTTAGCGAAGTGAAGTGGCGGACCCTTCGGTCGTACCAATTAGCGGTCGGGTGCGTCCGACACCCCACCATGGCAACTCCCCCGTGTAAGGAGCTGACTGCGGCTGCAGTGATGCTAGCTGCGACAGAGGGTCATTCACTGAGCTCCGAGCTCCGAGGCTTCTATTGAAAACGACCCAATTTAAGCTGCTGAATGCAACATTGACAATCAGTCCAGAACTCTCAAAACTTTCGAAAGCCCGAAAGAACATGATGCGATTGTCAAATCTTCGTGTATTACACGTGTTACAATCGAGGAAGCTGCAATACTGACTGGGAATGGTGCCACAGCTCCTGTGATTGATCTTACCGACAAGGTTTGCTCAGACCTTGTAGGTACGGATATCCGGTCTGTGTTTGCTACCGAAGACGCTTTAGGCTCAGGCTCGAACAAAGCGGAGCGGATCCTGCTGTACATACTGCGGAGGAGCAAGAGAATAGGCAAGCGCCCAATCAAACTCCTACTGATGCTATTGGAGGCTGAGAAATACGTGAAGACGATATCTACTCGCTGGATGCGAAAAAAACCCGACACTAAGCAAAGAAACGCGCTGGCGTGTGGAGCGTTTCTCTCACGAAAGCGTCGCCATCCGGCCAAGTGTGGGTTTACTAACAGTGATACATGTATCTACCATGCACATTCACTGAAGGCTCGTAAGGTTCAGGCGGTTTTATCGCTCCCTGGTGTGCTCGAGTGCTTATGCGAGCTTCGCATACGTCAGTGCACTTTCAGGCTCCGGAAATGGCGCTTTCGTTTGATTCTAGAGGCCCAACACATCGTCACGTAAGACAGAGCATGGTGTATCTGTGCATATTAATATTACGCAATATCCTAGCATACGTTTGATGTGAAGAGGAAGTTTGGAGACAATTGTTAGTGGTCTACAGAGTTTTGGGACACTTGCAGCTTTGGAAGGTCTTCCAGCGGAGTATCGAGCCTCCGCGACAGAGCACGACGGATGCACAGAGGGCATAGATGGTTTGTGGCTATCTCGCAAGAGAATAGCTTCTGCGCCTTTGTCATTTTTTTTTTGGTGAAGCTGCCATGTTCAAATGCACACCGTAGTCGTAGATTGATATTCGGTTAGTGGCTAGGCACGGCAGCAGCTTAACGCGCCAGCCATACTCACCTTCAAAACAGTCGCCGCAGGTTTCTAAACTACACTTCAGAACCCTATGGCGCATCCTGTCCGGAGCCGCTCCACTGCGTGCACACCATTTGATTGACCTTCCCAACGCCGAATGACGTGAGACAATCGAGTACTATGTGCAGCGGGGCTGCCGTAGCTTTATCGTAAGAGGAAGACGCTCGACCCAAAGAGTCCCTAATACGAAGTTCTTTATCCAAAGGAACTTACAGCCCAAGACCAGGGTCAAAGTTAATACCTTAACGTTTATAATTCAAAATGAGAAGTCTTTTATTTACTATTATCGAGGCCAAGCCGCCTAGGGGTAAATGTATCTGTTTAAATATCTAGCATAGTTAAACCTAATCAAATGCATAACGTGTGGCTTTCAGCCAACATACTGAAAGACCTTGTTAACTCTCTAATTTATGCCCTGAGAGTTTGTTAAGTCTCCGGATACTTCGTACCACTGTGTGCTCTACACCATGTAACCCCGTTACACTGAGTCTCGATCGCCCACCCTGACGGCGATGATGAGGTTTTATATTTGACTTGACTTTGACCAAAAATCAATGTCGCACTGGGGCCAATTTTGTTTAGGAATGCTGTCAGCCCACAAAGATGTGAGGTCTTTGGACTGGCCTCGTCTCTATGTATGTGCATAGCCTTGAAATATGGAGGGGTTGGATATAGCCAATCCGGTCACGGGGTTAGAACAAGCCACACTGACCAGAATAGAGTATCACAAAAATGTCTTTGGACTTTATAATTGTGTGAAGCTAAATGAGTATCCCACATGAAGTTTACAATTCCAGAATGAAGTAGCTCACACGGGTTTGTAGGAAATGCCGAAGCGAATCCCATGAAAAAGATGATGATCGCCGTCGGGGTGGGCGATAAAGACTCAGTACTCGATGGTCTCAAGTCATTCGACGTCGGGAAGGACAATCAAATGGTGTGCACGCAGTGCAGCGGCTCCGGACAGGATGCGCTATAGGGCTCTAAAGTGTAGTTCAGAAACCTGTAGCGACTGTTTTGAAGTTGAATGTGGCTGGCGCGTTAAACTGCTGCCGTGCCTAACCACTAACCGAATATCAATCTACGACTACGGTGTGCATTTGAACATGGCAGCTTCACCAAACAAAAAAAGAAAATGACAAAGGCGCAGAAGCTATTCTCTCGCGAGATAGCCACAAACCATCTATGTCCTCTGTGCATCCGTCGTGCTCTGTCGCGGAGGCTCGATACTCCACTAGAAGACCTTCCAAAGCTGCAAGTGTCCCAGAACTTTGTAGACCACTACAGTAGAACATATTTGCACAACCATGACCGCGTTGGCGAGATCCATGGGTAGGTGCATGCAAGGACATTCGCTGTACAGGAGGCCATGAAGCAGGCGTTCACTTTCGGGTGGCAGCTGGACAGATACGGAAAGACCGTAGTGGAGAACGGATCGGACCAGGCCCTTTTGTTGTGGGGCCTCGACGAAGACTTTAATTATGCGTATGCACCTACCAGCTGAGAACGTCATCCTACACATCGATGCCACCAAGGCCAATCACCGCGGATATCCCGTAGTCGTCGGGGGAGTGTCTGACCGCTCAAGTGGGTTCATTTGGTGGAGCTGTTCATCGTCTCGCAAGATACTCAATCCGTTTCGAGTCTGTTCTCCTTCGCTTCGCTGACAGTACTACTACGTCACACAAAAGGAGCTTATAATCCGTTACGCCATAGCAGACGCGGACAAAGCCCAGTACAACGCGCTGCATGTTATCTTCGGAAATTACCCGGGCTTTCAATTCCCAATGTGTTATTTTCATGTGATGGAAAATGTCCAGAAGCCTATTAAGGGTTGTATCGGCCTCACTGGTGAGGTCTGTGTACGATTTGCGCTTCTCTCGAAGCGAAATGAAGTTCAACGGACGGATGTTTCCTGGTATTGATGAACTAACCATTTTTACTTGGCTTCGCTCACTATAAGCAAAACCAGTGGCTCTTTAGTAGATACTGTAAGTGGCAGTGATACGTGACGCCACGTAGGTTCGCGTCGATCAACAACCCAGCTGAAATGTTCAACGCTTTGATGAAGAGAGCTTACACTCTCCGACATCGGCTTAAAATGGCCACTCTTGTACAAGAACTAGCGGCGTGTTGCCACGACCTATCATCATCTACAAGGGAATTCATCTTCGAAATAAGTGTTTCGGGATTCCTCACACGTAGTGTATCGAAATGATGAAATCCCGCCTGATTGGTGTTTGGAATGGCAATGAACCTCGGCAAGCGCATGCTGGAGACCCCACGCTGGTGTACGAGATACCCCAGCTTGCTAAGCGGGTGAGTATTGCGCCTCCTGACCAGCTTCATCCAGACCGAGTCTAGATCCCAGCGGGCCCCTAGGGTCGCTTGATCCAGACAAGCGAACACCCTCAACAGGATATATCGGGTGGTTCTCCGACAAGTACGTAGGAGCTACCATCCTCACGCCCACCGGAGCGATAACAGTCGCGACGTCCTGACGTTCCGGAGGGCAGCCGGCCTCGAGGCGATTCCAGGCGCACCGATAGATTTCAAACATCCTTAACCCTGCACCTCTGTCGCCCCTGGCTGTCGAGCCAAGTGAGCGTTGAAACCCTGGAATATTTTTCGTCCTCTTAGCGTTTCCAAGATAAACAACGCGCTTTCTTTGTCTTCCATCGGCATGTCGCCCAGTGCGCCTCTAGCACCCTCAGCTGCAATGTCCTGCCGGCGTGGGGTCTCACGTCCCACCTCCGCCGCTCGTGTTTCGCCTGTCGGGGTGTCTCGTTCCTCCGCTTCACGTGCGACGTCTGCGTCTGCACATCCTCTTCTTCTTCTTCACGAATCTTGGCGGGCCCCGGGGTCTCAGCACCCAGAGGGTAGACCCAATCGCCTTGCCCCTCTCTGGACTCACCGTCCTGCCCGTTACCGGACCTATTGTGGGTACTCATACCGTTCCCCACAACCCCTTTCCTTCGGCTTGGCGTTCAGCAGCCAAGCTCCCTCTAGTCGCACGCTCCTGTGACTCACTTTGCACTTGAATTCCACGATAACCGGCGAGAAGATACCCTGGGTCTCCACCAAACTGTCGCGGACTTCCTTCGTTCCGGGTCGTGTATCTTATAAGCCGGTGTAGAAAAGAAGTATGAGGTTGCGAAGGAATAAAAATTAAAAAGTCTCCTTGTTTGTTTGTTTCGAGGGGAAATTACGACTGAACTAAATCGCAGACCGACGGACTGCTGAACCATCCTTAGCGACGCAAGTAGAATCCTTACCTTCCGCTACTGTCCGGCACGATAGGAGGTCCAAAGTCGGCTCCTTCAATAAACACTTGGATGGTCAAGCTGTCTTTTGGGGGAGGACCGTGACACTAGTACCCTTTCAGATCCATTAAGGCGAGTCGAATATCTTTTCGGGGGTAAACCAGAAACATCGTGCATCAAATCATTAGCAAGATGGCATCGAAGCAATCGGACCCAGATCGAATACGGTCTGGTATGTTCGTAAAGAGGTCGCTTACTAAAAACTACAGAGTCGCAATAGGCTGAGCCTACCGGTAATAAAAATTTGTGTGTGTGTGTGTTTTCTGGCGTACCGGTGGTTATCAATTATTAGCGGTATAATGTAGAATACCGTACAGCACAACAAATATTTCGGAAGTGCCGTAGTACCTGTACTGATTCTGTTGCATGTGAGCTCATGATGCGTTAGCTTTTAGTCAAAGTTTGACGGTCTTTACGCACATTACTTTCGCGCAGATCTCGGTGGGTATCCTCGTTTCTGGCTTAGCATTGAATTCAGACGATGAAAAAAATACCAACATAAGGTTGATCATTGGTTGGGTATGATGAAATCATTTCGCTTTTCGCCCTCTCTCTCAAACACGAGTCCCTCATCGCTGGAATCACTGACGCATTAAGTAAAATACTGAGCCTCAGTCGCCACACAGGCGTACTTTTAAGCTCGCTTCTTGTGATGGCACTGGCCCAGACTTTAGTCGCTAGCGCTGGTCCGGTTGTTTCAGGTACACCACCAGGATTCGCAGCCGGCACAACCGGCGGTGGCAACGCCGAGCCTGTCTATCCCAAAGATATTAAGGAGCTCTCGACGTACCTCAGTGATGATGAGCCTCGTGTAATTGTACTGAAGCAGGAATTCAACTTCATGGAATCTGAAGGGATCACTACGGAGGACGGTTGTCATGCAAAGGGAGCAGCCGATTGTGCCGCGAAGAAGAACGGCTTCGAGCCGCAAGATACGATTCAGCCTTCCTTTACCACATGTGACAATATCATGGTGAAGGTCACGTACGACAAGGCAGCCAAGACCCCGCTGAAGGTGGCCAGTAACAAGACTTTGGTAGGTGAGGGCACAAGCGGCGTGCTCACCGGTAAGGGAATCGAGATCAAAGGCAACAACGTGATCGTCCAGAACATCCACATCACGGACTTGAACCCGCAATATGTTTGGGGTGGTGACGCCATCGGCATCAGCGGAGACAACGGCGTTATCCCGACAGGCATTTGGCTCGACCACGTTAAAGTGACAAGCGTCGGACGCCAGATGATCGTCATCCACCTCTCTGGGGCTTTGGGAGTCACCATCAGTAATTCCGACTTTGACGGCAAGACGAAGTATTCATCGTCTTGTGACGGTCATCATTACTGGGGATTCATTATCACGGGTGCGAAGACGGAGGTGACTCTGGTAGGAAACGCCATCCACGGAATGTCTGGAAGATCTCCGAAAATCGGAGGCTCCAAAGATAACGTCATTGCGGTCCACGCCGTCAATAACTATTTCTACGATAACAGCGGCCACGCGTTTGATGTCTCGCAGCGAGGATATGTGTTGGCGGAAGGCAACTACTTTGATAATGTGAAGACCCCCAACCAACCGGACCCGGATGGAAACATCTTCATCCTTGCTTCGGCTGGTGACTGCAAAGAAACTATCGGCCGTGACTGTGAGTTGAATGCACTTACTGACAGTGGAACCTTGACCAGCAACAAGGAGGAGGAGTCCAAGAAGCCGATCAGCACGTACACGACGCAGATTGAAGAATACAAGGCGTCTGCCGCTACAAAGCTCGCCGTTGCCAGTGATAACTTCGGCGTCGGGGAGCTGGGTGGCAACAGCGTGACGCAGTCGAGTGGGTCTGGTGCTGCGTAGTCGAATACGAACGCATCAGCCGATCAAGAGACAGAGGCCCCTTCTCAAGGAACCCCTGCTCCAGCAACACCTGAGTCGCCCTCGATCCAAGGATCACCTGCAAATGGAGCCCTGTCGCCAGAGTCTCCAGAAACAAAGAAAAGTTCCGACTCCTCTGCGGCGGTTGAAGAGAATGAAGCTCCTTCACCTCCAGCGTCGCCAGAATCATCCTCGAATCAGGGATCCGAAGCACACGGGACTCAGCACATCAACTTCTACCAGCTCAAGTGTCATCGGAGCTCCGATAGGCTTCGCGTCGGGCACAATCGGCGGTGGTAGCGCGGAGCCTGTGTATCCCAAAGACATCAAGAAACTCGGAACGTATCTGAGTGACAAGGAACCCCGTGTAATCGTGCTCAAACAAGAGTTCAAGTTCATCGATTCGGAAGGATCAACAACTGAAAAGGGATGCCACTCCAAGAACAACATGGACTGTATTGCCAAAAAGAATGGCTTCGAAGGCCAAGACACGATCGAGACGGACTTCAGCAAGTGTGACGGTGCTTCTATCGATGTGACCTACGACAACGCTGCCATCACTCCACTGCCAATTACAAGCGACAAGACGCTGATCGGTGAAGGCACTAAGGGAGTCCTCAATGGCAAGGGCATCCTCGTCAAGGGCAGCAACGTGATTATCCAGAACATCCACATCACCAACTTGAACTCGCATCTTGTGTGGGGTGGAGACGCAATTGGCATTAGTGGCGATGGAAATAATGCCCCCAAGGGCATTTGGATCGACCACGTCAAGGTTTCCAGTATCGGACGTCAGATGGTCGTCACCCACTTCAGTGGTGCCTCGGGGGCTACCATCAGTAATTCGGACTTCCATGGCAACACCAAGTACTCCCAATCATGCGATGGTCGTCATTATTGGGGATTCTTGATTCTCGGTAAAAAGACCGAAATGAGTTTGCTGGGTAACTATATTCATATGACTTCGGGTCGATCACCTAAGATCGGAGGCACCGAGGGAGATGTCTCCGTTGTTCACGCTGCCAACAACTACTTCGAAGACAATACTGGACACGCCTTTGACGTTGTAACCGGCGGATCTGTGTTGGCTGAAGGCAACAACTTCGATAGTGTGAAGACGCCCAACCAGCCTGACCCAGCCGGAAACATCTTCATCCCTGCTTCAGCTGGAGACTGTAAGGCCACCATTGGTCGTGACTGTGAAGTGAACGTGCTTGCTGACAGTGGAAGCTTCACCAGTAACTCGGAAGACGCTGCAAAAAAACAAATTGGTACGCTTAAAACGAAGATCGGCGGTACCAACGTGACTGCTGCTACAAAACTAGCAGCCGCAAAAGGGAACTTTGGTGTTGGTGAGTTGGGTAGTAACAGCGCTGCTCCTTCGCCGGCATCGGGTAGTAACGACACACCTGCCGCCACACAAGCTGCTCAGACTTCTTCTACGCCGGAATCGCCCTCGACTGAGGCCCCGACGTCAGGGGGTTCAGCCTCGACGGAGAAACCTCAAACTCCGACCGGAGAGACCCCTTCAGCGATGGAAACACCTCACCAGGGCGAGACGCAGAACGAGGCACAGTCAGTCAAAGCTCCGTCTTCCGCGAATACCCCAAGTATACCACTGGGTACAGTCGCGCCACATTCAGACAATTCGGGATCCGGGAACTCGATTCTGCAGTGGGGCCATGTGACCCAAGGAGAATTCTCTCCAATTGCTGACAATTAAAGCGCCGATCATGGGGAAAGAGGACAAATTTGATGTTCTTACGTGTCAAAGGAATGTAGTAGTAGTGAGCGAATACTACTACTGCTCCTGCTGTCGTGTTACCTGTCTGTAGTTTTTCGGAAGTAATACTTTGTGGCATACCAAATTTGTGGTACTAAACACAATTTTCACTGATTGGCCAAAATGTAAGGACACATTCGTACTTAGTCAACTAGGCTTTCAAATACCACGTGACGATGCCAGGCCGACCTCGAGTAGTGCGGGTGAAGACTGACGATGCGACGGTGGAGCCTCCGCGCCCGACGCAGCGCCGTGAGGCCGTGAGCTACGTACGCAAGCTGGAGGTAGTGGTGCATTATGAGACGCACAACAGTCTGGACGAGACAGTGGCGTTCTTCTTCCCGGACGCGCCGGCGTCGCAGGTGCGCGCAAAGAAGCAACTTGTTATGCGCTGGAAGCGCGAACGCGCCAAGATTGCTGCGATCTGCGAGGCCGGTGGAGGCCGAAAGACCAATGACCGCAAGTTCGGAATGGGCGCCACGTTGTCGACTGAAGCCGAGCAACGCATCGTCGACTGGATGCACGCAGAACAAGCAGCCGGCCGTCCCGTGTCGGCCAAACGACTCTCAGAGCGCGCCATGCAGGCGGCACAGGAGGACAAACTGCATCCGGACAGCTTTAAGGCCTCGTGGACATGGAGACAGTCATTCCTGCGACGACACGGCTTCACACAAGGCGCACAGAGGGGGCATACCATACCGGACACAGAGACAACAGAAACAGAGATGACAGGGACTACTTTGTAGGTAGAATAGATAGGTTGAATGTTTAACTAAACCTGAGTGACTTGTAGCGCAATGGAGCTTAGTAGTAGTAGACACCGGCCTTGACCATGGCGCTAGCAAAGCGTGTCTCGTCGCAACTTTTGTTCGGCATCCGCTTAGTGGCAATGGTAGGCTCGTTCCAGCCGAACGTAATGGAGTCTGTCACAGGTGCGAGAGCCTTCTCGCGCGGGTCCTTCTCCATACGTTGGTGCTTGACCAGTTTCGCTTGGAAGTCGAGGTTGGACACGAACTCGCGTGTAGGAAGGCCGTCTTTTAGGTACGCGTTGTGGGAGGAGGCGGCCTCTAAGGACTGCGAGTGGCGACAGACTTCGTCCATTTGAACCAGGAACGTGGCCAGGTCAATCGACTGAGAGGTGTCGGTGCCGTTTAGTAGACGAAAAGCTTGCTCCACGAGTGTTCTAGCGCTGGCTGGCACGTTATCGGCACCTTTCGGGCATTTGTAGAGATGCCGTAGCACGTCTGGCAACTGCGCGAGTGTGATGGTGGCCGAATCCAGCTCAGCGTTCGCGGCTTGGACATCTTCGTCACTTTCGGAATATAGAGAGAAACCGGGTCGATAGGTCTGCATGAAGGCGTCTTGGAAGTCACGCCCTTGGAAGATGTGGATCGGAGTTTCTTTCACTCGGTCGAAGGAACCTTGCGAGCCTAGAAAAGTGAGCCCGAAGAAGGCAGACATGTTGCTGGGACTTAAGTTATTGAGAGAATGAAGCTGGCCAAGGGTGGGGAGTGAAACGCTTGCGTGTTTCTAAGCAATCACGCTGTGAATAGTTCTGAGAGATGACACGATGCCAAAAATATGCCACTCGAGTAAGTAGGGAGGTTGTTGACATCGCCATGCACCATCAATTATTATGGTGCAAAACACCACAGCTTGTAGCCAACACGTTTGTTTACTCTGCGGTACCTGATACCGACACGACCCTGACACAATACAGAGACCATATCATATGGTCCATATGCAAGGCGAGCCTTGCAACGTTGACTCATCGCATTTTGTGTTCGTAATCTAGACTTGTATGAGACTGCGTCAAACAAAATGTTTCTTATGAACCTAAGTACGAATCGCGGTTTAAGCAGAAAGCGGGGCGTCTCCTCTATCTTTTGAGCCCTTATAAGCTGCAGAATGCTTAAAACTGAAGAAGTTGTGGTCGCTCAAAAATATTATCCTCATTTATGGGCCCTCGAAATGACGATACATTTAGGAGTGTTGTGAGCTCAATATTTTTTCAATTTTTGAGATTTTAGTGCTATTAAAAAACTCTTGTTAAAAGCAATTGAATAAGGGTGGTTTTACAGTTTTTTTCGATGGAAGTTTACAATAAATGTCACTGTTTCGGTTAAGTGCGAAAATCAATTGGCCAACTTTAAGCTCGATTATCTCAAGTAGCATTTTGTTTGACGCAGTCTCGTATATGCAACGCAGTCAGACTGTACCTGTACCGGTATCCAATAGATAAGGTCCGGGTACCGGTATCCGATAGATTAAAGGTCCCCGGCGCTGAAAATCGATTTATAGTGTTGGAGATGATCAGGGAGCGACAGCAATCACAGTTGTCGTGAAAGCATTTCTTGAGCGCCTCGTTTGCCGCGTTTCGTTACCGGCTCCGGTATCTTGGGATTGACCGATGCATCTTGGGATGGACCAGACCGAGCCCCTGACTCCGGGCACAAAAGCTGGACCTAGCAGCTTCTGTGTTCGGCTACACCTCGTATTCGAACAACAAAACGATGAGAAACGTACGTTAGCCCCTCGCGACCACCGCTGTGCCGGTCCTTATTCTCAAATTTACTCACATCGGTCACACCTATTCGAGCTCGAATACGACGACACCAAGGAAAATGGCCCGGAGATTTCTGGGGACAGTTCTTGCGGTTGTTCTAGCTCAGCTTGAATTGGCCGCCGCTGCTTCAATCGTAACGGGCACAGCGCCCGGATTCGCCGCTGGCACAACAGGAGGCGGCATTGCGAAACCTGTCTATCCTACCACCATCAAGGAGTTGACCACTTACCTCAGCGACACGGAACCGCGCGTCGTCGTGCTCAACAAGGAATTCACGTTTATCGATACTGAAGGCTCCACGACCGAAAGCGGGTGCCGTCCGACCAACAACCAGCAGTGTCTCGCCAAGAACAATGGCTTTAAGGGGCAGGATGCGATTCTCATGAACGGAGATACTGCAATGCAGCAAACGGGTGGATGCGACAGCGGCGGCAAGTCGATCGATGTGACGTTCGACAACGCAGCCAAGACGCCATTGGTCGTCGCTAGTGACAAGACATTGGTAGGCGAAGGCACGAAAGGTGTGCTGAATGGCAAAGGTATCATTATCACAGGCAGCAACGTGATCGTACAGAATATCCACATCACGAACTTGAATCCGCATCTAGTGTGGGGTGGAGACGGTATCACTGTTAGAGGCGAGGGGAACGTCGCACCGAAGGGCGTGTGGATTGACCACGTTAAAGTCTCCAGTGTCGGTCGCCAGATGGTTGTCATCAACTTCTCTGGCGCCACGGGTGTCACGATCAGTAATTCGGACTTCGATGGCAACACCAAGTTCTCAGCTTCGTGCGACGGTCACCACTATTGGGGGTTCTTGATCCTGGGTAAAAAGACCGAGCTGAGTCTGGTTGGCAACTACATTCACCACACTTCAGGTCGGTCGCCCAAGATCGGAGGTCACGACGGTGAGATCTCGGTTGTTCACGCTGCCAATAACTTTTTCTTCGAGAATTCTGGTCACGCGTTTGACGTGGCAACAGGCGGCTACGTTCTCGCAGAGGGAAACTACTTCGCTTCGGTCAAGACTCCAAACATGGACGACCCGACGGGAAACTTCATGGTGCCTACTGCTGCTGGAGATTGCAAAGCGACTATCGGTCGTGACTGCGTCTTAAACGTTCTCAAAGACAGTGGTGTTTTGAAGAGATACTCACAAGATAAGGTGGGACCGCAACTTACAGATGTCAAGAAACAGGTCACGACTTACAAGACCACTGCTGCGACTCAGCTCTCGGAGGCAAGCGGTAACTTCGGCGTCGGTGAATTGGGAGGTGACGTGACTCAGATGAGTGCGTCTAGTGGTACCGAGGCGCCTAAAACAGACACGAAAACAACGCCAACAAAGACTCCAGCCACAACGAAATCACCGAGTACAAAGGCTTCAGTTGAAACAAAATCTCCGACCACACAGGGATCGGATGTCGGAGAACCAACAACTCAGGGTTCAAGCGCAACTGACATCGCCGAGACGAACGCTCCCGAACCAATAGCGCCCTCAACTACGAAGGCTCCTACTTCGACGAACGTACCGGTGCCTACACCTTCCGACACCCCAAACCAGGCACAGGGACCTGCAACGTTCAGTGGGGGGTCGACAAATGCGTCGGTTCCTGGTTTTGGAGCGGGTACAACGGGAGGTGGTAATGCAAAACCCGTTTACCCTAAAACTATCAAGGAACTGGCCACTTACCTCAGCGATGCCGAGCCACAAGTCATCGTACTGACTCAAGAATTTAAATTTATCAATAGTGAGGGATCTACGAAAGAGAGTGGTTGTCGTCCCACGAACAACCAGCGGTGCGTAGCCAAGAACAATGGGTACAAAGGACAGGATGCGATTCTAATGAAAGGAGACACAACCATGCAACAAACTGGAGGATGTGACAGTGGCGCCAAGTCCATCCAAGTGACGTATGACAATGCGGCCAAGACCCCACTGCCCGTTGCGAGTGACAAGACGTTGGTTGGTGAAGGCACCAAGGGGGTTCTCAATGGCAAAGGTCTTCGCATTGAAGGTAGCAATGTGATTATTCAGAATATCCACATCACAAATCTGAACTCACCTCGTCTGGGGTGGGGATGCGATCTCTATTGGAGGTAGTGGACAAGCACCAAAGAACATCTGGATCGATCACGTCAAGATCTCAAGTGTGGGTCGTCAGATGATTGTGGTGCACTTTTCCGGTGCTACAGAAGTTACGATCAGTAACTCCGACTTCGACGGAAATACCAAGTTTTCAGCGTCTTGTGACGGCCACCACTACTGGGGATTTTTGCTCTATGGCAAGACGACGCAGATCAGTCTAGTGGGCAACTACATCCACACAATGTCAGGACGTGGGCCGAAGATCGGCGGTGCTGAAGGTGATAACGTCGTTGTACACGCTGCCAATAACTACTTTGAGGACAACACGGGTCATGCTTTCGATATCGCTGCTGGAGCGTACGTGCTAGCTGAGGGCAACTACTTCTCTTCGGTAAAGACTCCCAATCTGGACGACCCGGCTGGACACTTCTTTGTTCCAGCACGAGAAAGCGACTGCAAAACTGCCATTGGTCGTGCCTGCAAGCTTAACGTACTCACCGGCAGTGGGAAGTTGACCAGTTACTCTGCACGTACAGCGTTGGGAGAAGTGAGCAAGTATCCAAAGCAAATTGGCGGATACGCGATCACGGAAGCCTCGAAACTTTTGATGGCAAGTGGGAATTTCGGTGTTGGCGCTTTGACCAGCTCTGTTCCTTCTACGGAGAATAAACAAGATGTTCCGGCAAAAAACGCTGAGGGACATAACGAAGATGACACAAAACAGGGAGATACTGCTGCGCAAACGTCGGTGGAAACCGATTCGTCGGCTAACGAGGTGTCCTTGGTCGCGGCCGATTCAGATGTTACGCAAGGAGCAGTTCAGTCAAATGAGGCTCGCTCGATTGGCACGTGCAAGCGGAAACTTCGCAAGAGATACTTAACGGATGCCGTGAAGTAAGCAAGCGCCGATATGGGGAAACAGCAGTTTGATGTGATAAAGTTTCAGTGTCGTTTTGCGCAGCAGTTAGTGTGTCGTAGACGTTATAACTTGTGGACAATTTATCTACGTCGGACTGTCGCAACGTAAAGCAAACTCAGACTGAGCTTTCTTCAGCTTGATGCTGCAATAATACAACATAGCTTTGCTGAACATGTGATCAGGAACATTTTCTGAGTGGTTCTGGGAATTTTACTCTTTGAGTTAGTGCAAAAACTAGTTTTTGAAAAGATAACGTCAGAATTCTTCCGTATTACTATTTATCCGATTTGATTACGTTTTCAGTTCACCCAATGTCTTTGATCGGTCAAAATTGAATCCATATCTATTCGCTACTCGCTGTCGTCTCTGATCTTGATCCCTGTCTAGTCGCCGACTCCGCCGATCATACTTCGGTCATTGAAAGGGGTGGAAGCTCCGGCTACAAGACAGCATGTGCACCCTTACTCGGTGTTTCACTGTTTGTAATGTGCCCAACTCCAATTACATAAGTAGGAAGATATTTGTTGCAGCTAACACATAATTTCCGAGGCAAGCCCTCATGAAGCCATATACGTATAACCATCGTTTCTACATCCTATCGACGACATCCTTTGTCCTCAGAATATTCGCCGTCTCGCTCGTCACCGCTGACTTTGTCCTCGACTCGGCAACGCACGGATGTCGGTACCACAACAATGATCGTCAACATCAACGGACACCACTGTAGCTACCAAGAGACCGTATCATCGACGGAGAGGACGTGAGAGCTCAATATATCGTGGCACAGAAGCAGGCGCTTTCATCAATAGACGTATCGCCGAGACCGACCGTCCTCCAGCGATGGGACGATACGTTTTAAAAGATCCACTCAGAAGTAAAGAGACAATCACCCTCTCCCGCATCCCGCGGCGGACAACGGTGCCATATGCAAGAACTCTAGTGCCTATCTGAGACGCAGTGCGAGCTTTAACTACTCACCTACGATGCCCGCAGAGCTGACACCAGGGAACTCCGTGCTGCACGCGACAAGACACTGCAACGAATCCGCGAGCGTTGTCGCACCGTTGCTCAGCAGACCCTAGCCGAAATAAATACGTGTATCGAGAGCTTGAGCGACTCAACTCGGATGTATGCCGTTGTCCGAGAGCTCCGCTGCAGCAATCCACAACTGCTACTTCTACTCAATCGCGAAGGTAAGTACATCCTGTACCAACAAACGGCTAACACACTTGTCAAAACCCATGTCGGGAAACTGGTTTACGATCCTGGAAGACACCGGACTGTGAACGCCGTGTTCTAACGTGTCATGCAACGGCTTCAGAGATCGAAACAGCCTCCCATCGCATTAACAACGGACGTGCATTCGGTCCAGACGAGATTCCTGCGGAAATGCTTAATACGGTGCCTCCGAGCTTGCTCCCTCACTTTGCTGACATTGTTTATTCCAGCTTCAAACACGGCCTGCCTCTTCCGCTCGGTTCCGGAATCTTGTTGTGTCGACCAAACCCTAGCAAGCTCCGAGGTCTCTGGTTCAGTCTCCGACCAATCGTGGTTCAAATTAGCATCCGGAAGGCCATATCTCTAGTAGTACTGGGTCGCGTCTTTCCGGCGGTGGACATCTATCAGTCACTCTATCAGAGTAGGTTTCGTGAGTGCCGCAGCACTGTCAATGTTTATGGGCGCACAAGTGGATCTGCGCAGCTGTACGGCGATATCGCGAAACTGTCTATGTATTAGATACTGACATTTCCAGGACATTCGGCACTATTGACCGGGAAAATCACTGGGGCTTTTCCAGCTATTTCCAAAGGAAGACGAAGTCAGTCTGACCAAGTTCCAGCTTGCTGACACTACACTTTCGATCCGAACCGGCTTTACAACATCAAAGAAAACCTGCAGCAACACAGGTACACTCCAAGGTGACTCACTTTCCCCTGTTCTATTTGCTATCTATCTAGAAGCGGCATTACGAGATATAGCAGGCCACATTACCGTACCATGCAGCCTGCTCGACCATATCATTGCATAGAGTCTAGGTCGTCAGTAGACATATTTTGATACGCCAAAAGACATGTATCAGCCGTCAGTAGACACGAAATGACAATAGTGTGCACAAAGAAGCCAAAATGTCTATTAATATGCAGATTACTGGCCCATGGAGGACACGCGTACAAGGAGTGGACTGCCGTGACGCCCATGCGTCACAGCCACGTGCAGCGTACCCCGCCACCCATTTCAGTTTAGCCACATCTCCAGACACTGAACCACCACATCGCAGATTCGATGCCCCCTTCGCAAGCAAGGGTAATACAATGCAGAACGGAGGCTGAATTTGTTAGTTACCGATGGCAAGTCTTCTGCTGCTCGGTAGTGCGCGGTGTGAGGCCACTTGTCTGCTCAATTTGTCCGGGTGATCATGAAATGATCGAGCGACACCTTCATTGCAAGAGTGTAACGTGTGAGAATAGCGTGTCATGTACAAAGTGCCCCGTTCGCTGGAAGGTCCGTCACTGCCCTACAGCATCTATTTGGGTCATTCTTAGCAACGGAAAGCCTCACCTACGCGGCGACACTGAGTGTGCCGTGCCACCACGCCCTAAGGTTACACCCGAAATGAAAGCCTACATCCACTGAATGGACGAAAATGCAGTACCACCTCGGCTAATCTGGAGTAACCTCCTGCGAGCTCCTGACATCCCGAAACCGGCCCTGGGCTACCCATCGTACGCCCAGGTACAACGCAGCGTTAGGTACATACGCTGGCTTCAAGGAAGCAAAAATTCAATACAACGAGTGAAGGAGCTGGTGCATTCTAAGGCTTATGTGGCGGACATTGATCCTGAGACTGCTTTCGTATTTGGAAACGTTGAAGACGAAAACGGTTTCCCGTTTGTGGGAAATGGAGAGGACGAGCAACCGTTGATTTTGGGCATCACTACGATGAAATTGCTGCGAGGCATTCGTGCACTACAACGAGCGGAACCTTTCCTAATTTTTCATCTGGACGCGACTTTTAAACTCAGTGATCTTGGGTACCCTGTCATCACGTGTGGCTTCACTGATAAGCGCCGTGTGTACCACCTAGGTGCCTTATTTATTGTTAGCCAGCGCACGGAAAATGAGTACTTCAAGGCTATTGGAACATTTACGAGGCTTTTTCAGACACACACACAAACCCCACTCAGAATTGATGCTGTTATGAGTGATGCCGAAGCTGCCCAGCTAAACGCACTATCAAAGATTGCTGTATTTAATAGCTGCAAGTACTTGATGTGCTTTTTTCACGTGCTATATAACGTTCGAAAACGCATCCGGCACTTGCCCGATTCGACCCGGGCAGTTGTTTACCGTGGAATTCTAGAAATGCACTATACACTTTGTGACGAAGATTTGATTTCTGTCTGGAACCAAGTGATGAGTGACTGGGAGCGTGATTTTCGTTTGCTGGACTTTGTTAACTATTTCTATAACCAATGGATAGCAAGTCGGTTCTGGCGTTGGCAAATCTATTACTCTCCTGGTGGGTTTGCAACGACAAACAACCCGTGTGAGGTCTTTAACGCCAGCATCAAACGCTACACGCAACGGAAAGCGGTGGATACTAGACGCTTAATAATAAAGCTGCTCACGATTGTAGAAGACTACTCCCTTTGCGCACCTACGCCAGCAACGGGTTCGTTACCAGGTCCCCCTCAAGAAGCCAAACGGTTAGCCAAAGTACTTGTTTCAACTCGTCGAATTGCAGTGTTCCGAACCCGTGACGAATCAAAAGTTCGAATTCGATATCTTGGAGACACTGGACGTGATAACGAGGACATTGCAAACATTGCCGCAATTGGTGATTCGCGGGTTGTAGATATAACGCCGGAAGTGGGTTTATTTAGCTCTGCGGAGTGCCTGACGGACGACGAGAAAAAGTCAGCATCAACGTTTTATCGCTCAGCGGTGAAATGGTCAGTCCGACGAGCGCACCATGTTGGTATGCCACCGACGGGATGGTTAGTTAGCACTTCTGCATTTGAGTGCGGGTGTGCGTACTACAAAAAATTTCTATCTTGTGCGCATGTCATATGTAAACGCATGGCCATCGGGCTAAGTGTACCTGGCGTTGGAGGGTTTCATGTGAAACTCAAGGATCGCAGAATTCGCCGTGCCCGCGATGCTAAACGAAAATATGCAGCTCGCTCGTTACTGCAAAGCAGTGATCACGCTATGGAGACTGTGTTTAGCTGCCCCGTTTCGGATGTCAGCAGTGACTCCTCGCTGAGTTTCGATCTTCTGAGTGCATCGGTTCAGACGTTTTACGTGACTTCACGGATGACGGCGTCAATTTGGACGGGCCAGTTGCTGCAAACACTTATGGGGGAGAAAATAATCGGATGGATGTACACACAGAGACTAGTGCTGCTGTTTTTGCGGATTCGGCAAGTGGATGGACGCAAACTCAGGTGGGTGACGAATTTCTTTCTGCAGACAGCATCCATGAGGCAACGAGTGGCAGCATTCAAGAATCTACTGCCTCATCCAATATTTCAAGGATCGACATATCGTCGCTACTGTCGCCGATACAGCCTCCATATCAACAACAACACACTGTCTTCCAGGAAAAAGAAATATCTTTACGAAGACAGGTGGGGCGACCGCCGCTTGCATCTCCTGCTTTAGATATTCAATATTTGCTACGCTAAAGAGTTACATGAGCTTGTACCTTTCGTTTGATAACCTTTCTTTTAATGAGTAGCACACACAAGCGATTACAATAGCTTAGTACGGGCTTGTGGTATGGCAGAGCTATTAATTTTATTCTCTCATTAGTTTATCATTGGTATATCTAATTTTCCAACACGCAGACCGCTGTATTAATGGCATCGTGATGACCGCGCTCAAATTTTCGCCAGAACCGCTCCAACATTGAACAAGAAACCTGAGCGAATCGCCAGCGCTTGCAGCGTCACGTACAGAAAGAGAAACGAGACGATAATGCGCGCGCAGACGATGCCCCTGAAGGCCAGCTTCGGGAAGTCTACGAACATCATCTGAAGTGCAGCTTCCCAGCGTAACATTCTCTCAACGTAGCGTCGACATCACAGCACCAGCTGTGTGGCTCGAAAGGTTTCTAGCTTGCGGCGAGGCGTCGTCGATGCAAGTCGCTTCATGTTGCTGGTGCTGTAGCTCTTCTTCTTCTTCTTTGGTAATTGCATGGCTACGTCGTGGTGCTGGCCAGCACCTTGCTGAACATGATAAGTACCATAGTCTGAATCGAATTATCCATATTGCCAAAGTTTGTTCACTGCATTGGTCGAGCAATCTATACTAGTCAGCGCTCGCCAAGGTTACGTGAGTAGATTCAGCAGGTTACGTACATGGCAATAAGAAGAAAGGCTTACCAGGAAGCACATACTTCCCTCAAGATTATCTAATAGCACCTGTTCATGGTCTTCTACGTTTCTGAGTTATTGAGAAACAGCGTTTTGATAGTTGTTATGATGTGGCTTAGGTGCAATAGTGTTCCGTGATGATCACGTATCTTGCTGATGTATACTACATCTGTGGTTATAAAATAGCATGCTACCATTGTCACCAAGTAAGAGCTAGTACTTACCATATTCAAGCTTAGTAAGATCAGGTAGGGTCTGCCAAATTTCGCTTTACTTTCCTTTGCTACTGGTCTCACTTTAGCTCGTGTTCTCAGACTCACCTTAGCTCGTGGTCTTATTTTAGCTCGTGTTATCAGACTCACCTTAGCTCGTGGTCTCACTTTAGCTCGTGTTCTCAGACTCACCTTAGCCCGCAGTCTCAATTTAGCTCGTGCTCTCATTTTAGCTCGTGGTCTCAGAATCACGTTAGGTTGTTGCCTCAGAATTATTCTGATAAATCTGATACTCATTGTGAATGGTTGGGAAATAGCCCCATTTTAGATTTAACGCAAGGGGATTTTAAACATGGGGAAACGGGTGAATGTGCAGAGGACGGAAAAGGAGCGAATCGCGCTCCTGAAGCAGTGGAAGGAACGTTCTGAGTGGAGCCTCGAAGAAGCTGCGCGGCAGCTACGAGTTTCGCCCCAGACGCTGCGTGACTGGAAGAAGCGATACTGGGAAAATTTGGATTCTATTACAGGCTCAGATCGCACCCGACGCAAGGGGGCTGGGCCGTCAAGGAAAATGAGACCGTACGAAGGTATAGTACTGAGGTACTTTCACGTTTGCCTTCGAGAAAAAGGTGTTTGCAGATTCTCAGAGTTGTTGGTCTATTGCCGGCAGTTAAAAGAATTCCAGCAAGATATTCCCAACCGTCATTCCCAAGAAACGTGGGTGGAAAGGTTCATCAAGTACTACTCTAGCCGTGTCCATGGCAGCGGTGATAGCGCAGAGATTCAAGGTGAAGACGGCAATTGTTTGGCTGTCGATACTGATGTCTTGGGTGGGGGGGGTACAAGCTCAAGTGGAGGGGGTACATGTTCAAGTGGAGGGGGTACAAGCTCAGGTGGCAACGACCTCAATTCGGGTGGTGATGGGAATATTGGCGCAAACAATATTGCGGCTGATGATCTAGTTATTGGCGAGGACAATATTATGGGTGATGGTGTAATTATTGGCGAGGATAGTAATTCGTGTGGTGGTGTAAATTGTGGCGGGGGTAATATTTCGGGTAGTGATGTCGCAATAACCGGTGATATTGCAGCTCCTGATGGGAGTACAAACTCCACTGCTAGTGGTACACTATCCAATGTTGGAGGTGCAAGTTGGATTGCTGGTGGTACATATCATGATGCAGTATCCGATGGAGGTGGAGTTAGCCCCAGAATTAGCGATGCAAGCGTCGGTGAACATTGTGTGAACGGCGCTGGTTATAGATATATTTCGGATGGGGACGGGAATAATTTCGGAGGCAAAACAATTCCTGACTCTGGATGTGACGTTTTAGGTGGTAGTGGTGCTATTGCCAGTGACGATGACAGCATTTTCAGCAGCCCTGATGGAAATTCAGTATCTAGTAGTGATACTGATGACTCAGAAGAAAGCTTATTTAAGGCTGATTTACCCGTCACAAAGACAGATGAAAATGTCCACCAGACCGCGGGACAACGCTTTTTTCGAAAGCGATACTCGAAGACTGCAGCAGTGCTTGAATGGAGAAACGATAAAACGTATATTTGTATTTTTCCTGACGACCTCAAAAGTATTTTGCCTGGTGGATGGCTAACCGAGACTGCGGTTGACTACTACATTCATCGCTACATCAAATCTGAACCTGGTTCTGTATTTGTTTGTGGAACTTCAACGTACAAGACCTTGCCCGAACATCGACAGCTGCAGTCAAAAGAGCTGCTCGCATGGAACAACTGACCGGTCTGGTAGAATGGGCTAATTACCCATTTGTACTAGTTCCTATTATCGGAAATGACCACTGGAGTTTTGTTGTTGTGGCTAATGCATTGCAAAATGGCACGGCAGGTTTGTATCATGTCAATTCTATGAAATATTACCACGACACGGCCTACGCATTTGAAGCCGTGAAATTGGTAATAGCCAAAGAGCGCTTTAAACGGGATGACTACCTCCGAAGATGCGACTGGAGCCACGGTGTTTTTAACACAAAGCCCCAGCAGAGGAATACGGTTGACTGTGGAATCTTCATGCTTTATTACATGGAGGAAGTTGCAAACTGCATAGTGAAGGAGAAAGACATGTTTTCGTCGAAACCCATCTTAATTAAGTCGAAGTTAAAGGCGTGGACAACAAACGGCTTCAATGCAAAAGAGGCGAGAAAATTCCGACAAGAGTACTATCGCAGAATTGAAGAAGCATCTGAAGAATCCTACAAACGCTACAAGTCGTCGTAATACAGCAGTGTTGGTATTATCATGCTTGTCAATAAAGCTTCAGTCTTTTTAATGATACTTCTTATTCTACTTCGAAGTATTAGATTGTATTGAGCTTAATGCACTCACAATGATGGCTGAACACATTTTTGGAGCGTTTAACCCGCCCTTTCGGGTTTAAAAACATCAATTATCACGTCCTGTAGCTTCATTAAATACGTGGGCAGTGTGAACATCAGTCTTGTGTAGTCTGCCGGTCTGGCTGCTGCAACTCGCCCCGCACTCTTCTTAAGCAGCCTGCAGTGCTCACACAGCCGCTTGGAACGCTCCTGCAGAACGAAAAGATGCTGTGTTTGTGTGTGTGGTCCACACATAACCGGTTGAGTGGGCCATGGCCATCGTGTGTTGCCGGCAGCTCCGACACGTCGCAAGTGACGTTCGCCTGCAGCGCTCCCGCAGCAGGTTTCGCCACAACAGAGAAAGAAGGTGTGTGGTCCACACATAAGACGATAAAGCGGGACACACTGTATGTGGATGTTACACATGTCATGTGCACAGACTATGTATGTACACTGGCGCCCAGTACCTGTGTCTACTGATGGTCACATCGGTGTCTATTGGCGTCCTTTACTCCATTGCATATGCCGACGATACTTCATATGTCCGGACATAGGGTTCACCAAGAGGATACAGGCTAAAGCCCCAGCTGTACTCGCGCGGAAGGCAATCCAGACAGAACTCAACGTGCTACAACGCTGCACAGACGCAACCAGATCGTCCCGACACACCGGTGCAGCTTGGGGCGCGACCAAGTGTGCTGGCAGCCTCCTTGGTGACTCATAAGACGTCACACGATGTCATATCCTTGCTACTGTTGCTCTCCGCCGACTCTGAGGCATCCGGCTACGATACCAATACGTCAACGACGCCATCCGGATACGGCTCTACAACACCTACGCCCTCCCGTTCCCGCTGGGGTCTGGGCTCTCACACCATCCGAGGTGACCAGCCTAGAGTGTTTTCACCGTCATCAGCTCTGCAAAGTGCCCAGCGTCCGCTACCCTGCGCGACTATCTAACGCCGAGCTTTCCGAATCTGGAGGAGCTTCCGCTGCGCCACCGCGTCACAGCGGCTCACTGGTGTCGGTTTGGCCACATTATCCGTAGGCAAGACACCTCCGCGCTCGCTCAGATCGCCACATTTTTCGCATCGTCCGTCCAAGAAAACTAACATAGACGCCCGCGTACCACGTTACCTACCGTTCTTGATGCAGATCGCGTCTCCAGTGGATACACACCCGACTACTTCCACAAGCAAAATCTAAATCGAAAGCTCTAAAGGGAGTAATTATCATCTCACTTCCGGCGAAGACAGACCCAACGTATGCCCACACCACTCTATGCCGCTGGCTATCCAAGCTGAGCCTAGCGCTGGTGAAATGTGGGTATGCAAACACATAATACATTACATTAAGTAAACTCATAAATTCGCTACATGTAAATGCGTTTACATAAGGTATTTAATTAATCTTAAAGCATAGGCAATCTACCTGACCTTGTTGGCAGCTCGTTTAACGTCTGCGGCTTCTATTATGTATCTTAAACCATACAGATTCAAAATTTGTTGTGACTCACACTTGCGAATAATTACTAACTACCTAGTTTTCGTGGCCGTCATACCGCACATCACGCTGGTTCAAACATGACATGAAGCGCTTCGGCGCATAGACCTCACAGCCGTCACTCCTCTCGCCACTCTACGCAAAAAACAATGTAGCCATCGCCGCACATAAGTTTCCGTAGCGCACCTGGCTTAATCGTGTGTCCACTTTGTCCAAGCTACGCGAATCCTTTCGACTTAGTCAAAGCGAAAGCAAGCGGTGGAGCCGTTTCCAAATATGTCTGCTCCTTGTTCTGTCTGGTCCTGATGGTCAAATGAGTAGGTGCTACAGCTTGATAGCGTATAGAGTGCTGGTAGCTGAGTAGATACTGTGTACAAGCTAACGATGATAAAACCAGCGACATCGGCTCACTGACCGCACGGCGACGAAGTATAGAGCTCGAAGTCGAGCGGTGGTTGCAGCAGCAGGTAAGCTCGCTGGGAAATAGCGGTTGCGAGCTCCTATAATTATTTTTTAATGATAGAGTATGACGCTCTCCCTCAAATCACATTACCTTCTTAGCAAGATAAGCAAACATCAGGTGATAACTTGTACTTCGAAGTACTTGTAGCTGTATTGTGCTTGTCCATGCTTTTGTCGTTTTCTCTTATCTTTATCCTCGATGAATAATAAAATGAGGTTCGATCGAGACTCATAAGAAGTGCAAATCGATCTCGGTAAAGTGGCTTATAAATCGGGCTATGACGAGACAAATCGCTCGCTCGAATCGATTTACTGGTAAATTGACATCGATATCCTGTAAATAGACCGTTTTTGCGGTTCAAATGCAATTCGATGACACATATATGAGACGGCGTCAAACGAACTGATCCTTACAAACCATTTGGAGTTATCGAGAAAAACGGCTTTAAAGATTAGCCAGTTAAATTCGAACTAAAGTGATATTTTGCAAACAGGGCCTTTTCCCACACAGACCCATTTTCTCGAGGTGTACCGAAGGCGATCTTGTACTCAACTAAGCAATGGACACGCGTCCGGCCCCCTCCTCCACTCCGACACCCACCAGCAGTCATGCAAGCCCCAGTGCGTCGTCCGAGCAGGGCGTCGCAGATTTCGGTGAAAGACGGCTGCTTGGGTCGCTAAGACCGGATCCAGAAGGCAACAGTGAAATGGATTCCGACGACAGTGTGTGGGAGCCTGTCTCGGATGAGTCGAGCGCAGCGTCAAGTGCTGAAGAGGCTCAAGATGGACTTTCGGACGTGGAGTCACTGGATGAGTTCGCTGAGGACAGAGGCATCAATTTGTTTGGCGAGGACTTTCACGACACAGTGGTCGACTTAATCCAGCACGACAAGTGCGACGATCATTGCCTCTAGGGGAAGGCTGCTGAACTTGAAGATTTCCTGCGCTCGACATCAATCATGACTGCCCGGGAGATGAAGCAGAGCGTCCTGACTTCGTTGGCGATGCTCATGAAGACAGACACCGCAGTGCGGCGTCGGGGTACTGGGGAAAGGCAAGTTTTCACGCTCTACCTACCACTGATAGGGCGTGTTTGCAGAGATGCATGGTGTGCTGTCTACGGTGTTTCTACGGCAACTATCACTCGCTACCGCCGTCAAATTCAACGTGGCGCCTTCTCCGTCAAGGTACACAAGGGTCTACTGAACATGAACACTACAAAGATCGACATTCGCTGGTTGGTGAGCTGGTTTCGGTCGTTTGCTTCGACCCTAGGCGATGTTGTTCCCGTGAGAGTCCGCACACAGAAAACGATAGCCGGTGACGTACGCAAGCAGTACACGGACGAAAACTACACGCTGCTGCCTGCATACTTTACTTGGGATCAGCTCTACTCTGACCAAGACCTTCGCCGGTCGTTTGACGGCATACAGACAGACGCCGCAAAAGTGCAAACTCTGCTAGCTGCGTACTTAGAGCCTCTACAACCACCGCCTCAGAATTTCGAGAAAAAGCAGCAAATGTACAACAAGGTAAGACCGTACGTCCCTTCCGAGTTTGCGTCGGATCCCCTGTACGCAGCTCCTACGGATGAGGAAGAGCGCCTCGCGAAGGAGGCTAAGCAGGCACGTCGAAACGCAAGTGCCAAAAAAAAAGAGAGACACTGCAGTTTCTGATGAGGCGAAGGTTGCCCCGGTTGAAAGTGAAGAAGGGAATGAAGGCCGTGCAAACGTGTTGAAAGCTACACCAGCGCAGCCCAAGACTGGAACCCGAAGCCGAAAGCGCGCAAAGAAAGATAATTAGGTCAATTCGTGAGTGGAATGTTAGCAATACATCAGAATGATCCTTCCATCCTATACCCAAATACCCCAAAAAATAAAAATGATGTACCCAAAAATTCAAAATATACCCTTCAAAATTGAGATCTCCAACTTCAAACACATATTTAAAAAGGAAGTAATGCAAACTAGATACTGGGACCAGGTGCAATCGATTCAGTAAGAAAAATTGATTCCAGGGGTCTACGAACAATTTTTCAAGGAGACATGTTTTTCTGAGGATCGTCGCTCAGTGAGTTTTGTACTTTTTGTAGATCTGAATGCACCAATCAAAAGAGGAGATCATCCTCTTTCCAATGATGTGCCTAAATCGCGATTCGTACTTAGGTTTGTAAGCACCTTTTCGTTTGACGCCGTCATTATTTCAATGTCAGCTTTCCCCATCTCCGTTTTAAATCTGATTTTAGCCAATCATGGCCGACCAGTGTCATAAACCAAAGCGCAATACATCGTATTTGATTTTAATTTCTAAAATATATTGTGGTCCGAAATCCATGTAAAGGGCCGGGGTTGGTGTTTTCCAACCCCCTTTTTTACATCTGCCTCCTTGTAGCTCCACAGTCCAACAGCATATGCCGAGTGGACAAAGTCCGACCGCTCACGTTGATCTCTCCTGTTACTGAGAACAACGGGTGTGACTTGTAAACTAAATGTTTTTTACGCAGAACGTTAAGGGTGATATTCTCGATTTCAGCTGCTCTGGTTACGCTCTTGGCCACGTCAGGATCCTCTTTTACTGATGTGGCTGCTCGTTTCCCTGTGTACCTTGCTTTTTCTTCCAGGCAAAAAAGCTGACCTTGACGTGGCCAGCCTTCTTACCAAAATTGCAGGTATGGCTATCGGGAGGTTTGGCGTCGGACTTTGTCTTAACCCCCCCCCCCGTTACTAAGGCTTGATAAGGAAGCTTGTCTCAAAAACCCACATGCTTGATATCAATCATGTGGGAAATGTGGGAAAAGGTCCATTTGTATTTTTTACGACATTGTTGCACAGGGTTTGGTTAGATTTCGTCAAATAGAAAGTTCTGTGGATACACTGCTTTGAGACATGCCTGGTCCAAACGACTTCGTGTTGTGGCTGCCATCCACTCATTCTCGGACTCGCCGCTGTCATACGCAAGCCACTAAGCCGCAACGAAAATGGCTTCACCGCGTCGCGTTACGCGCCGCGACGCAGAGGATTTCATGCACCGCCTGAGCGGCTACGACGGCGAGGAGAGGGATCGCCTAGTGCGTGAACACCGCGAGTACATCGCGGGAACACGAGACCGAGATGCAGACTTCGGGAACGTCGACGGAGCCACGTTACCAGCACCGCCGCCGCCCCCTACAGCCGGTAGACGCCTACGCATGACTGTCTCAATCAAGCCAAAGGTTCCGCCCGAGAAGCAGAAGAAAGGTGCGCTTGTTAATTTCTAACTTGCTTTAGCTAAATATCCGCGACTACAGGGGAAGGCACCTGCAGCTGCTTTCTATGCGGAGGAGCTGGCAGAGAAAGCCGCCGAAGCAGAAGAAGAGAGTGGCCAGGAAGATGACGAAGATTATGTAGCTGAAGAAGAGGTGATCGATGCAGAGGAGGTACTGCTGCCGCCAAACAAGTCGGCTCGAGGTTAACGGAAGACTGGTGTACGAAAACGTTCAGGGAAGCGTGCGCCAAAAAAGAAGAGAAGGTTACCAGTGCAGTCACCAGTGCAGTCACCAGTGTAGTCACCACTGCAGTCACCACTGCAGTCACCACTGCAGACACCACCGCCAACACCAGCGCAGACGCCGACACGAAACCAGAGCCCACATGTTGTTCTTTCACGTGCTGAAAGCAGGTAATGCTGGCATTTGTATTTTGTTTCATTTGTTTGTGGTTTGACTTGGTTTTGACTTATGTATGCAGCAGTGAAGAAGATTCCGGACACGATTTTGAACATGCTGGTTCATCTCCACCGTGTGCTCAGCCAGCGCCTACATGTACTCCACTTCGAAGCAATGCTTCCAGGTTGGTCGCTTTATTGATACTGCTGTATATCAAACATGTGATCTCTGCGTAATCTTCTGACATACTGTATATGCTTCGTGTGGTGTAGGAGCCTGAGTATGCTATCAAGTCCAGAATATACGTCGGTCAGAACCAACCCAGCCACCTGTGATGACGACGTATCTGACGACGATGACGATGAAGACGGTGGTCTAAATTCAGACTATGAAGGCTCGGATTGTGGATCTGCTGAGTGGTTTGAGGATGAGTGCGATGTGCCGGTAACGGAAACGTTCACCGACAGCGACAGCGAATCCAGTGAAGAAGTCGAGTGTACACCGGTGGCAAAAGGAAAGAGGAAAAGCAAAAACGGTGGTGATCGATCAGAGCAAGAGCGGTGGCGTGATATCATTGATAATTGGAGAGTCATTGAAGGCAGCGATTTGAACAAGCTTGCCCATGACGCGGACGCACTGAATCGTATGCGAACCGAAGGCTGGGAGACGGGTATGTTTTCGCTCATTTACTGTGTGGTCTCTATGCTGATTTCTCTATGCTATTTTCTGTATTTCATTTGTGTCTAGATCCTAATGCATTCCCAGATACTGAAGACTTTCCTGGATTGTATGATGGGGAGTATGGACCGTCAGCCGAAGCACTAGCTTGTGCTGAATCTCCACTCGAGTTATTTATGTTTTTTTTGCCTAGGGAATTTTGGGTGAGTGTGGCTAAGGCGACTAACCGCTACTACAAACAGAAGCAACCAGAACGAATTCAGAAAAAATTCGAGTCGCAGACTGGGCTGAACAAGATTACGCTGGAGCAAATTTACGCAAATGAGAGGAGCGTGCATTCCGAAATTAGCGCTCACGAGATCCTTCAGTGTATCGGATTGTTGTTGGGGCGAATGATGTGCACGCACAGGCGCAGAGTATCGGATCACTGGGCCACTACATCAGTTGGTGTTGTGCCAGCAGGAACATTTGGCAGATACATGAAGCGGGAGCGCTTCGAGCGCATTCTGAGGTTCCTCCACTTTTCAGATAACATGGCGGATGAAGCGGCGTCCGACCCCGGATGGAAGATTCGCCCCATATCGGACATGTTGCAGAGAACGTTCCTGGCCGGTTACATTCCGTCACCTTTTATCGCTTTCGACGATGCTATCCTGCCATCCCAGAGTCGATACAACCCCACACGTCAATTCATGAAGGACAAACCGCACAGGTGGGGGACCAAGTTGTTCATGACATGCTGTGGTGAATCCGCCTATTGTTTACGGTACGTTTATCCTAACACGCTCATGCTGCCTAACCGGCTACGTGTGTCGAGCGGCCACGTAGACCTTCTACTAGACCATGTCTGCCTACCGGCGGACATGGTTTTTTTTTGGTTTCACAAGTCTCACATACTTGATATCCAGCTTGATGGGTGATTTGACATACTTGATTTCTAACCTGTGGCGTATGTTGTGGACATTCAGACTCGAGCTGTACTGCAGAAAGAAAACGAAAGGCAAGAAGAACAACGGTGACGCACCTGCAGATTCCAGCTCTGGTCCTGCCGCAACACTGCGCAACCTGAATGCGGTTCTACCAGCCAAGCGCGATGGTGTTTTCTACGTGGTCGTAACCGACCGGTTCTACACTTCCATCCAGATTTCGCTGCAGCTTCTTGAGCGGAACGTCTAGTCTGTTGGCACCATACAGACTAACAAGAAGGGCTTCCCAGCAATGCTCAAGCAACCACAGAAGCATCGCCCCAAGTCAGTGCCTCGGGGCTCCACACAAATAATTGTCTTCAAGTCGGTCCCGCAGCTCAGCGCTTTGGTCTGGTTCGACAACACGATAGTCTACATGCTGGCTTGCGGGGCCAGCACCTCGATGCCAACTTGCGGTACGTATTGTATATTGTAATAGTGTGTGTATTTATCTAACCTTGTTTTGTGTCGTTTATGATAGAGCGTCGGATTTCTCGCAGCCAAGGTCAGAAAGAATCGGTCCCCTGCCCGTCCAGCATGAAGGTATATCATTGCTGGATGGGTGGGGTGGACGTGCACGACCAGTTGCGGCTGCAACGCTACTCACTGCAGCTCTCCTTGCGCTTCCGCAAGTACTACAAAAGTCTGGCATTTGGCCTATTTGATATCGCTATTGTGAATAGCTTTATCGTATTTCGTGAAGCAAGGAAAATGAGAGGTGAACCCGCCGTTGACCACGCAGGCTTCATATTCCAGCTCCACGCGCAGTTACTGGACATGGGCCCAACGGAATTTGCGAACACGGTACGGCTGCCAAAGCATTTATTTTTTGTTCATTCTAATTTCCTGCTGTTTGGTCTATTGAATGTACTCACCGGGGCCAGTGACTCCAAGTCGAGGTGACGCCACAAGCTTCGAAGGCCACAGCTTGGCCATGGACGAGGAGTGGGTGGAGGTGAACGGTATTCGGAAGCGCCGCCAACGACAGTGTAAGGTGTGTACAATTCGCAAGACAGTGAGCAGCAAGCGCCAGGTCACGCGGTTCTTTTGTCCAGGGTGCAGTAAGGGGAACAAGAGATAAGCCTAGAAATGCATTGATTCTTCATCACTTACTAATAGCTATTGCAGGTTGTACTTGTGCGATAAAGTGCGCCATGGTCATTACCCGGGCAACACGCGGACATGCTACGCGATCTGGCACTACCTCTGGTGGAATGGTCGCGACCGCCCTAAGCCTCGCTGCGGTCGCGGCATTCAAATGAGGCCACCGGGGAAGAAGGCAGGTAGCGCTGGTGATGAAGGTGGCGCTGCGAGTGAAGGTGAGATCGCTGGAGATGATGAAGGCAGTAGCGATGGTGGCACCACTGCTGAGTAGGCACATGATGTGCAATCAGCTGCTAGTGTTTGTTTTGCATTACTTTTGCACTTCAGTACAAGACGTTCGCAGTATTCTTTGCACTCGATTTAGCTAAAGAAAGACTCTCCTTGTAAAAAGGCCAAATCGTTTTGCTCTTTATCTAGCATGCAGCTATAGACCACGTCAGAACAAGCTCGATAGGAAGCGTGTGGTCACATGGACAGTGATAAAATGTGGCTTTGTACTGAGAGGCGGATATGGTTCATTTTTCACCACATACAAACTCCTTGTTATCACTAGTCTTTAACATGCTTGATATCAAGCATGAGGTTAGGGGGGGCACTTACGATTTGCTCTCGTAACGGGGGGGTTAAACCGGAATGACGTTTTTTTTGCAGGTCTGTCTTGACCGGACGGCTGGCTACCAGAATTGGTTTCTTGTCTTCGAGCGATGGACGCTCGCGCATATCGTCGACAAAGTGGGTGACCTCGTACTTGACCGCTAGGTCCAAGGCGTCCCTCAGTTTTTCCGGGTTCTTCAACTTGACGTAGCTGCGTGTACAAAGTTTGAGCCCGTTAGCGTAGCAAAGAACCTGGTCGAGCATGCTCATGCCTTCAAAGCAGAAGGTAAGAGCGGAATACTGGTCGTTGTAGAATTCGATGTCCGCTGTCTACTTGAGCCGTTGGAACTTCTCACGCAATACAGCTTGGTGATTCGATGCTTCGAAGCGTTGAAGCACCTACCCACGTCAAATCTCTCTCGTGTGCTCCTCGCTTCGAGTCGTCGATGTCCGATGTAGGAACCATCCCGAGGCCGGCTTCCCCACCGCCGATCTGGCGATTCCTCGATAGGGATATTGTTGATGCGATAGACGCTCTCGATCTGGAACAGCTATTCACGTACGTCCCCTCCCCTCTTGCCGAAAACTTGGGCAGATCGTTCGACACGCGCGTGCGGTCTGCTATCACATGATTGAGCCGGTCGATCTCGGCTTGCAGCTGAGCGTATATCGGCATGGGCGCTTTTGGTTGAGCTACTGGGACCAACAAGTGCCACCGGTATAATAAAAAGTAGCGTAGCTTGGTGGAGGGAGGGCGAAACACAAAGTGCTGACCCCACCGTTCAGGCAGATGGAAGCTTCTAAAAGGGTTCACAGCAGTCCGACATCTGTTGTGTCCTATATAATATAGACTTACTATATAGTACTATATCCGAGTCAATTCTCGACTACTTCCTACTACCTCCGTTCGAAAAAAGATAACCATTTCAAATTATATTACAGCCTACCCAACAAAATACCCCCTCTATGCCGATCACTTTTGGATTTCGAATTTCCCGCGCTTTCCCGACCAGACTGGCTCCCGCGCCCAGCTTTCATTTTGAAAGCTGGCACATGGGGGAGATCACAGACAGTGAGCGCCAGGCCGTCTGGGAGACCTTACCGTGGGAGGAGTGCTCAAACATGGGGAGATCGTTCGGATTGCAGCGTACTTCCGTGTGGGCCGCCAAGTTGTCAAATGAATTTGGAGGCGTGGAATCAATTCGATGGGAGATCGAGTAGCAGCCGTGGTCAAGTTAAGGAAGAGGCAGGGTCCTCGGATGGCTGGAACATCGCGCTGCGGAACCAGCCTACACAAAGTCCTGATTTCAACTGCCTGGACCTGGGCTTTTTTGCCAGCATTCAATCGCTGCAGTCGCAGACAATACCACGAACAACCCAAGACCTCATCAGGGAAGTGGAGAAAGCTTTTGGAGAAACTACAGCGGACACGCTTACCAAAACGTTCTTGACTCTGCAACACGTCATGGAGCAGGTTATGAACTGCAAAGGTGGTAATCATTACCGTCTCGGACACTTGCACAAGGACAAGCAAGTATGAGCTGGCACTCTCCCTACGTCACTGCCTTGTGACGCTATCTCACTCGCCAATGCTAACGCGTACATGCTGCTTCTTGCAGCGAGCAGCCCCCCCACCGCCTACCGCTGAAGTTCCAGAAGCCCCACTGAGCGCCTTTTCAGAATGTAACGATGTAGTTGCCGTCTTAGATCCGTTTTTGTATCTGTAGTTACACGGCGGAGCATGAACGCCTGTGCCCTGCTTAGTTTCTCACTGTCAGCTCTCGGTCATAAAGCTAGCTAGCCAGCCTCTCACAAATTAATAAACGCTTAAATGAACGAGGCGGAGCGCTGCACAAAAAAAAATGGTTATTATTTTCCGAGCGGAGGTAGTATTAGCTATAATATTAGCCACTCAGATTCTTGATACACCTCACCTTACTCATACTTCCTATTTCGGAGGCGTTCAGCACATCCAGACAACAAGTTCGACAACAAGAACATCCGCGTCAACCTCGGAGACAACCAGGTCATCGAGACGGAGCGGAAGGTCCTTCCTCCTGACGTCACGGTGTCTGGCATACATGAAGCATACAAGTGTGTCGCTGTCGTGTATGCGAACCCCGACGAATTCGACTGCATCCTTGGAATCGCGTTCTTCGAGGATATGCAGCCGCATACCAATATCGATTTGAGAGGTCGGCAAATCGAAGGAGTGGAATCAAGACCTTACGCCGGGAGCGAGCAGGTGAAGCCTACGGGTCGATTGGCGAAGGCGGCCGCGCTGGAAACGAATGGACGTCCGTGGTCGAGCCTGCTTATATGACCAAGCACAGGAAGCCCCCCCCCATGCGTTGTTTGCGAACGACGAAAACCCGTGCCAGCCTGCAAGGGTTTGGCAGCAAAAGATGGCGAGAAACCATCGGGTTCGAGGGTACAAGCAAAGAAACTAAGGAAAGCAAGAGTCTTCGTGGGAAGAACAGCGTCGTTGATACGATGTTTACGATGGTTGTCGTAGACGTAAGTTATTTGCAGACGACGTACATCACCCGCAAGAAACTTCGAAAGGTCCTCAGAATTAGGATCAAGCGGCAAAGAAACCAGACTTCGTGCTGGTGCCGACGAATGAGACCATCAAGCAAGTAGGGCCTTTTTGCAACGACATGACCACCCGACAACGTCGGCAGAGTGAAAGCACAGTGATATCTTGATATATACAGAGAAACGTTTCGGGACAACCCAGCTTTCAACCTCCTCCTGCACAGTGATATCTTGAGACAGCCTGAGAAACGTTTCGGGACAATCCAGCTTTTGATCGCCTCTCGTGGTAAAAGGATACCGTGTTCCGGCACGAACACCCGGAGGGACTATTAGAGAAACTTGATATCGAACGCAGAATCGATGTGAAGGACACACACATCACGATGTATCGACAGAAATGACGCCAGTCGTCAGAGCAGCAGCGTGAAATCGTGCGCTGGATTAAGGACATGGTGAAGAGGAAGCTGATTCGTCCCGCGGAAACTGGTTGGCTGGCAAATCATGCACGACTACCGGTATTTGAGCTCGAACGCAGTTCGCCAAAGTATCCAGATAAACCGAAAAGAGGACATCTTGGATGCTATGTCGGAAGCGTACTGGTTATTTCAAATCGTACAAAGAACGCCCACGTCTCGGGTGGCCGAATGATACTATTCTCGCGGATGCGACGGTGCGAATTCCTTGTGGAGTGGATGGGCGAAGAGAAGCCTACATGGGTGTCCATCGCGAATCTTGGGCAGGTACCAGCCTTGATCGCGCGTTTTAAAGCGCAGCGCCGATCCAAACGTCGACAAAGAAAACAGAACCAATGAAGAGGGATCCAGGTAAACATGTATTGACTACATGATCTAGCTAATTGCGGCTGCGCTTCGCCTTCTTGCTTGTCTGCTTCTTCGGCTTGTGTGAGCGCTTGGAAGGCAGCCGACGCAGTACATTGCGTACACCTTCGTGATCTAGCCCAGTATGGTCAGCGGCTCCAAGATAACTGGCGGGTCGTCCTCTTCACGATGTCTATCGTAAAATTTGGCTGTCTCACTTGGACCGCGGACAATCAAGGTGAAGCAGAGCTCTACAAGGTCATCAGCCGCGTAGACGATGATGTAACCAGGTGGAAGTTTTCAAACCGATTTTTTCATGAGATCAGCCGACGGCATCGATCTTTTTTAGTGCACCTTGTACAGCACCACGTAATCGAGAGGAATCTTTTCAGCACAAAAACAAAAGCGTCGATGGCTCGGACCAGGACATCGTCGTCAAAACGCCTGCCTTGCTGTTGGCAGAAGCGCTCCCATAGATCGATGCTGACCTATTCGGGAAGCCCAAGGCCGTAACAATCCCCTTGGAATGCGTGCAAGAATCGGCGATTGTCGTCCGACGCCCCTGCACCGCGGAAGTTGTTCCCGTAAGACATGGTTGAAGGAGAGGTCCGTATGAGCAGCCTTCCTCTCGTTCACTTGATTCATGCAATAGTACATGTGCTTCAAGTTCTCAGGCCGCTCCCCAGCTCAGCTGACAAGGCCTACGGCTCCACTCGACGTGATCGGCAACGTGTGGCGGCTCACATTGACGTTCGATTAGGTTTCGAACAGTGTACAATGCCTCCGTATCAACATGTGCCTCCGGGTCGCTGCGATTCCACAAGCGATCCGAAGGATGACGCTCCGGCGTCGTTGGTAAAGGAGAACGCTTGGAGAATGTCATCGAAACACATATTAAATCGCTGGAGATATACGGATCCGTATTGTCGTCCTTATCCCTGTGTCATCTGCGGCGACAGCGTCTAAGGGCTTCGCTGCGTGTGAAACTGTACGAGGAGACGTCACTGGACATGGGGAAGAAGGTGATGGCTACAAAGTCAGAAGCGGCATGGGTGGAGCTGGGGCAGCAGGCCAGCAGATCATCTAGCTTGCAGTACATCGGTGCACATTTGCTTTAGTGTGCAGGCCACTGGTCTGTTTGTCGTGCGATTTTGCTGTGTGAATGCACTCAGTGCAATTTATACAAATCTATCCAATCGTATTGCGCCCTTGAATCGTCGCAGAAAGGCTCTTAAGCTTTCTCAAGTCAAAATCCTTAAAAAAAATTGATTCTCAAATTTCAAAGCTGCTTGCAAAGCGCGACTTTGTTATAAACATGCATGGTTATTTTTAAAGACCGTTGTTGCAGGCACTGAATGGAGTGTACATAATCGGGGCGTCGTGTTACCCACTGAGCGGCACCATAGGCACCAGCGTGCCTTAAGGCACTTTATTTGGTGCAAGAGGTACCGATTTCAGAAAAGGGGAGTAATATAAAAGAATACATTTCAATAAATTTCTCAAATTTAGAGATTGCGATGAGTGGTGGTGGTGGATTGAAATAAAAGGTGTTACCCGAAGGTTGCACAGTTTATAAAACACATTGTGAATGTTGATCGAATGTACAGATAACTTAGTGATTTTTTTGACATTGGCTTCCAAACCATTTTACGGGGCGCCTATGAGGGAGATTTTAGGCCGCTTGTATAAGAGCTTCGAGCGTCACTTGTACTATGGATTTTCCAATTTGAAGAAATGCCACCGATGAATAACAGTGCTCCTACTTATCTCAAAGAGCAAACGGCTACCCTGATGAGCTGTCATTAACTCGTCTTACCAGTTTATTCCTGTAAATGATACTGGACACGTGAGATATCAACGAATTGTGTTTTGTACTGAAAGGTAAACATAGTGCTATCATCTGCAAGAGCGCTACGGTATACACTTCAGTAGATAGCGCAGCCGCATAAAGCGCAACATTGCGGGGCCTGGCTTGTTGGGCATAGAAATACCACGAATGTAGCACTCAAAGAAGAGGTGTACCATGACGCCGCAATTGGCTCCATCTGGCTGGCGTGGCTTAATTTCCTTCTTGAGCCTCATGTTGCCACGCAATTCTCCGAATAGATCCTTTAGTAAATCATCGCACATGCCGTAATAATTGGTCTTCGTAGCTTGCAATGGGACGAATATCGTGACTGATCTGGTTTCAGGGCGAAAATCAAACACAATCCCACACCAGTGATTGTTATCCACGTGTAACCCCATCAATACCAGCTGATTGGCGGAATCAAAAGGAGTACCACTGCGTATAACGCGTAGTTTATCTTCTCGGTCGTGAAACCGATGAAATATCGGATCGATAATTCCCACTTTGGTGTTTTCCTTTTGAAGTAGTACCAGCCCTTGAGCCATGCATGCATCATCTAACCATTTACTTCCACGTAACGTGAGTAGCGAGAGTGACGATAGAAAACCAAACGGTGTACGCGGTCCTCCGCGCAATAATAATGTCTTGATTTTCTGCTCACGCATACCGATGTCTTCACTCACGCCGTCCAAAAGTTCATCTGGCAATGACAACCGTTTGTTGCTGGTATTGACAGCCCAAATCACAGTATCTTCCACGTCCGTAATGCACTGGTGCCAGCGATCCATCGCGTTGATATCCCTTAGTTGATAGATACCAAAGCGAGGTACTCGTACTCCTACGCCATCTTCGCCACAGACCACAGGTACTGCTTTCCGAAACTGCTGAATAGCACTCTGTGCTTTCGTCACAAACCACTGCGGGAAAATGTAGCGAATGTCCTTTTCGCTCTCCTCGGATGTGAAAATTCCAGCAATAGCCTTCTTAGATTGTGGGACCGATCGTTCCGAGAGCGACTGCGTCGACGACTTGATATCAATGTAGCTGTAGTCTCTATCCAGAAGTTTGACGAGATTATTTAGGCTCGGCACAGGCACCAATGTTCCTTAAACTAATTTTGTCGCCTTTTCCTTTCCACGAGTCATGCGCTACTTCTTCCCGGACACTTTCTGCTGTTTTCGCACTTTAGGGCGCCCACGGCTCTTCGCACTTTTACTGATCTTGAATGTCGCCGATGTAGATGTGTCAGAGTTCTCGCTAGCCAAGCTTGTGGGTTGTCGCTTCGACAGGATGCTTGATGGCGCCGTTTCTACATCCTTTGCGCGATTGGTATCCTCAGTCACCGTAGGTACAGATGAACCCTTCTGAGAGCCTGTAGGCACTCCATCAGTACCTGTAGCCACTGCAGCTTCTCCTGTGGTACCTGCAGCCACTCCGCTGGTACCTGAAGCCACTGGAGGTGTTCCTGTGGTACTTGTAGCCACTCCAGTTATATTTGACGTCACGGTATTAATACTCCCTGGCACAGCATCTGTAGTTGTAGTCTCAGTATCCATAAAGGCGCACAGGTGTGGGTGTGTTTGCGGCACGTCATCAGAATAGTCACATTCAGGACTTTGTTCAAGAATTATGGGGGAAACAGGATCCAATTCTTGATCGGATGTTGCGGTGCCGCTTGCATCGACAGCAGAGGGTAGGTCGTACGAAGAAATCGATAACTGAGAAAGTGGGTCAATCCATTGACCTTCACGACCCACGAACGGTGCAACCCCGTCCTTGATGATCTCCTCAAACTTGTCCAACGCTGCCAGCATCTCATTGAAGACTGCTGTACCATTACGGCTCATAATGTCAGCGATCTGAGTACCGCGTCGACAAGCCGTACTGAATTTGGTGGTGCCATTGAGAACCTTGTGTTTGCTCGACACCATCATCGACTCACGGATTTGAAAGGACTTGCGTGCGATCTGATCTTGGGGGGCGTCTTCCTCTTCAGCAGGTTGATTCAGCTTACACGACAATCTCCATCGCTGGGCAATGTGCCGAATCGGAATTACATTCTTACCATTGCTCAGTCTCCAGTACATGACGTGACGACAAGAAAGAAGCGTGGTACGCATGAAAACGCAAGAGCAGCGATATACCTATCATTCGTACCAATACAAAGACAATTAGGCAATAATTAAGATAAATATTGCTAGCATCAACTATAAAACTTACCGACGTATCGACATGATAGGCGTTATTGTCGCTGCCGCACGATACGGTGAACATGTTGGGCGTCACTTCGGTGACCTCGTAGTGGGTAGCTCGGTCCTTTGCAATCCAGTACTGTTGCTCAATCTGACGGTAGGCGTGTGGGCTCACCTCCTGTGAAAGTCGCTCCAGCTCTTTATCCGCGCCCTGATATCGCATGTAACCCACCGCTGTCATATTTTTACTGTATATCATCTCTGCAACTGCCTGCAGAAATATCAGTGTATCCACACATTCGTCAAGAGGCATCTCAGGTTTCAGGATTCCCTTAAGATGCCCCCACGATGCCTCCAAGCTATCGCATAACACACAAACGTTAGCGTCAAATTAAATGCAGAAGCCTTAACTCCATAACTTCTTACCGGATATTTGTGTGATTTCTAAGATGCGGTACGTCTGAACGGGCGTAGAGAGCCCAACGCTCCTTCTGTTGGTCCCAATTCCTCATAAAATAACGGAGAAACGGGTGCTTTAGGTCTGGGATCGCGTCCGTAGAGCGTAACTGAACGTTATCCAAGAGGAAATACAGGTACTTGAGATACCTTGTGTAATCTTCACTTGTGGTTGCTGTTCTCATCATCTCCACTGCGTCTTCTACTTGATCCATGTCGAAGCTGCTTGGCCCTCCGTACTTCCTCTTTGACATCTCCGACCGGATGTATTTCTTGAGATGGAAGTGACAGAGAATCACTTTAACGT
This sequence comes from Phytophthora infestans T30-4, assembly GCF_000142945.1. Classification (NCBI taxonomy): domain Eukaryota; phylum Oomycota; class Peronosporomycetes; order Peronosporales; family Peronosporaceae; genus Phytophthora; species Phytophthora infestans. Next base: position 2,759,617 of record NW_003303746.1, read on the forward strand.
TTGGAAAGTGCGCCTCCAAAAGGCTCAGCTCACCCATATCTTTGTCGATCACGATGACACGAATCTCCTCCCACGACGGATTTGAAAACTTGAAAGATTCGATCGCATCGGTAAGACACTCCGCACTCTCATTTTCCATTAGGCTGTGCTGCACATACTGACCCTAGGCACGCAAACAGTAACATTAGTACCTTTCGGTACTTACAGGTACATCTGAGGGTAACTCTTGTACATTACGTGTCTATAGTCACCAACAGGTACCTCTAGACACGTAGACTTACATGGCCGTACACATCATGTATCATGAACGAGAATAGCTTGTACCTCGAGTCGTTCGTGCTGTGCGTCGCGTCGATCAACAGCACCTCCGGAAAAGCCTTGAACCAGCGACGCATCTGGCGCGTCTGCAGCGTATTTGTCTGCGCCAAAGATTCGTCATCAACAAACACAGAAGCTCGATTACCCCGCCGTCCACAAAATTCCCGCATTAGAGATTCAAGTCGCTGCTCTACGGTTCTGGAACCGCGCCGCTTCTCTCTCATTCTGGCAACCATGTTGTGGACGTCACGGAGCGTCACGTTCTGACCTATAAACGGATTCATCAGAAATAGAAGCTAAAGCAAGACGAAAGTCATGTATACGTACCCGTCTTCTCGCGCAGAAACTGCATGATCCGCTTGGGTTTCGAACCCGACGCTTGCAGCACGTCCACGAACGCAAGTAGCATTGGATCCTCGACACGCCGCACCGACGAATGGTTCTCGTACACAGGTTGCACCTTCTCCGACAGACGGAATATAAAAAACTTCAGAATCCAGGTGTGAGGAGCGTAGCCAAGGCGACGCAGGGCCGCTCGGTATTTACGTAGGCGGGCCCAGCGACGAGCTCACCTGGGAACGGACCCGTTGCACTCTACTATACATGATTTTCTAATGTGGGGGCCTGGGGTGCAACCCCCCGTATGCTTTTCTTCGAAGGTTGTCGATAAATACCGTGCTCTGTGGATTTTTTAAGCGCACTTCTTTTGTGCTAGTCGTTGCATCTCCACCGATTTGATTCTAAAACCAAATGCAATCGTACGACTTGACGGTTTAGTGTCGAGACTATGCGTCGGAATCAGATGGAGCGGCACGCCGGCGCTATTAATAAGCAAGAGGACTTTGGTTTGTATTGCCTCAAGAATTCGTGTGCTATCACTACGTATGGATATCTACTTTTATTTACGTCTACACGATTTGGCCACAGCAAAGCCGCTGCTGGTTGCGAAGAATTTGAAGCCCCCCCCCACCAGACCACTCTAGTACAGGGACTGTTGTTCCGGACAAGCAGTCAATCACTATACTTACAATGATAAGTTCATGCATACTTGGCACTACTATCCATATCACCTGGACATGAAATATTTTCATGCGGAATAGGAGTGGAATTTGAGACGCTGCAAGTACGAACAGTGAGCAGACACTTCAATATCCACTCCCTACGCTGTTACCTGCTTGTATTGTCAGCCTCACGGTGCGAGTAGCGTTAAAGAGAAAATAGCTAGAGTCTTAAAGTTTAAGGAATAAGCGTGAATGTTCTTTACGCTGGTGGGGTCATGGTAATTTCAAACAGGTAAGCTTTAGTATCCCAATCTACTTAAAACATTCAATCTCCTCTACACATGACGGAAATACACGCTGATATACCGCTTCATATGGAAGCCATTTGGCTAGCCGCATGACTTAATGTGGTGTTTTCGCTTCTTCGATTCTATAGGTTTCGCAACTGTTGGCAATTTGATCATGTATATTTATTAGTGATTGTTACGGTAAATATTAGGTTTGCTGCTAAGGCGACATTGGAATCGTGACAGTATCGTACTTTTCAAAGGCTATCATATACAAACTTTTTAATGAATCCTATTTTATGGTAGTGCAAAAAAAAATGAGGTGCATCGATGCGTGAGCTAAAGTCTTCACCCTTTTGAGGTTCCTCCAGCGTTGTGCACTTAGACCTCTGTGTGATGTACTGACGTACGCCCCCTTCGCCCCAACCATTTGGTTTTGCTCCTGGCGAGCTGATATCAGCTACCGGCTGCTGGCATGCTGGTCCAGCATGCCTCAATGATTTCAAAAGGTGATCCACCTGCGACCCCCACACAACGCAACGTCCAAAAGTAGCCCACCAACAGCAAGTATGCCAACTCCCCGTGACTCATCCGTGTCCTGACTCAAGCTGGCAGCAGACACCACCAGTAGGGTGCACCTCACACTCAAGGCCACTTCACTCGCTATTCATTGTCGATTTTGCCTCGCACAGCACAAGTCCCAACATCCTGTACAAAAGCATCATGCAGATCTTCCGCGTTGTCATTGTCGCTATCGCCGCGTTCGCCATGCAAGGCTCCCATGCTCTCTCCACCGGTATAGCCCCAGGTCTCGCTGCCGGTACCACAGGAGGAGGCAACGCCAATCCCGTGTACCCTACCTCGCTCGCCGAGCTTAAGAACTACCTCAAGGACTCGCAGCCGCGGGTCATCGTGCTCAGGACAACCTTCGATTTCCGCGGCACAGAGGGCACCACGACCGAAAACGGTTGTCGTCCCAAGAGCAACCGCGACTGCCTTGCCAAGAACAACGGCCACAAGGGCCAGGATGTCATTCTGCAGAGCGGTGGCATGGCCAACACCGGAGGTCATAGGTGACCTTTAACGGAGGTGCCCTCGCTGTGTCGAGGCACCTCCGTTAAGTCACTTATATGACCTCGCGCGCATACCAAGAACCCCGCTTGTGGTCACCGAGCAACAAGACCCCTCCGAGGCCTCGGCACCAGTGGTGTGATCAAAGGCAAGGGTATCTGGATCCAGGGCCGACAATGTCATCATCCAGAATGTTCACATCACACAGCTGAACCCGCACCTTATCTGGGGCGGTGACGCCATCTACATCCAGGGCCTCAACAGCGGCAAGACAGCCATGCAGCGCGTGTGGATCGACCACGTCAAGATCTCCAACATCGGTCGCCAGATGGTCGCCACCAACACGGCCAGCGTCAAGGGCCTGATCATCAGCAACTGCGAGTTCGATGGCCAGACTCAGTACTCGGCCACGTGCGATGGCAACCATTACTGGACCTTCCTCTTCCTTGGCACGCAGACGCAGGCCAGTCTTGTCAACAATTTCGTGCACCACACCTCGGGCCGCTCGCCCAAGGTCGGTGGCAGCTCCGTCGTCCACGCTGCTAACAACTACTGGTACAGCAACTCAGGCTTCTCGTACGACGTCGTCGAGAACGGCAATGTGTTGCTGGAGGGTAACTACTTCGAGTCCACCACGACGCTGAGACGGTCGGTGCTATCATCGTGCCGTCGTCGTCCACGCAGTCGACGTGCAAGTCCACACTGGGTCGCAACTGCGTTGAGAACAAGTTGGTGAAGTGCAGCACGCTGTCTGGTAGCCGCGACTCGGCGGCGTTGACCAACACGAAGAAGACAGCCAGCTACTACCACCCGACGTCGCCCCAGAAGCTCAGCACCAACAGCCAGAACTACGGAGTAGGCATTCTGTCCTCAAAGTAAATCGCCAATATGCGATTATTGTCGTGATGGTGGCTAACGCTCTTGATTGCCGATGGGATGGCAGCTAAGATGTCCATCCACCTGAATCAAAACGTGGCTGGACAGTCAAGTAGATAGCTGCCGATAGAACATATTTGATGTGAAGTAGTGTAGATATATGTGCAGATATTTGGCTTTGTTTTTAGAAAAGTTGATAGTAAAACACCGAGTTCAAAGATGATGCTGAGATTTCGGGGCCCAGGAAAAGTTATTAGAAATTACCAGTATAATCACCACTCTCCTTTTCAAATTTCCGGTTTTAGGCAAACTGTGGTTTTCATCAATTTTGCCGCCCGGGGCCCGATTTAAATAAATTGGGCAGAATGTAGGGTAATAGGGCTCGAATTAGCTATATGTGACCCTAACGTAATTTGCCAGTTGAGTGCGTGATGCCAATTGCGTGCACGATGCAGAATTTCTGCCAGTTGTTATGCTTAAAATCAAAAATGTGCAATTGGATTGGTTGATCTCATTTCAGTCACATCAGTGCACGCTTTTCCACAACCAACTGAATATAATCCACATTATTCCGACTCATCATTTTTAAAAGGGTATTCGATTCTGACCAACCGCAGCCCATTCATTCACAAGCCACGAAGCCATGGGAGCAGACGACGAAGACTTGGAGTCTACAACGCTGCGCAGAGGGGGAACCTACACGCTTGAAGACCTCCTCATAGCTCTCAAAAGAGTTACTAAAGGGGGGGAAATATGCTGTTGTGTCGCGCATGACCAACATCCCGTTGAGAACGTTGTTCAAGAAAGCGAAAGAGCAGAGAGAAGGGAAGGATCTGACGATACGTGTCATAGAAAACTGTATGGTCAGTAACTGGAAACGAAACGATAATATGCTTAAACGAAAGTTTATCAATATGATATTGCTAAGTATGGCAGGATTGTTATGAAATTCATAGTCAAGTTATAGAAGACAACCCGTTTGTCGTTCCTCGTGTGAAAACTTGTAGCGTTATCGCTTAAGCAAAATCAATCTCCTGGCGACAGGTACCAACGTATATTGCTGATTTGGGGATCTGGATGCGAGGGCACCACTTGTTTGTGTCGGATGAAGCAACCGGGCAAGAATCGCAGTAGCTACAAGTTATAGACTGGTAGTACTGCGAGAAATTTCCCCGTCAAATTGACGTGCAGGGCGTCTTGTATATTGACCGCACACCACGAGAAGAAGTGCACTCGCACGACGTGTACTGGCACAAATCTACTAGCGGCTGTAAGACGCTAAGAATCGTGCGTGGCGGCTGACACTGCAGCTGATTCTCTCGAAATGTCAACGTAGGGCTACACGTCCATCTGTGTGAAGTATCTTCACAATCCATACTTTATTATAAAACGGTCTATGCTTCCAATCCAGGGAAACGAACGAACGGCGTAACCGCAACCATCCAACGACAACACAACAAGAAATAGTGCAACCATATCTCCTAAAGCAACCTCAAAACATATGTTTGTCCTGGTATTTTATTATTTGTTGCACTACCACGTCGCCATCGTCATCAATTCAGCGGTAAATTACGAGGCATAACATGCTCTAAGTAGATATGTACACAACACTACATGCGAGTACACCACTCATTTCTCACACTTCGATATGCAGGCTTCACGACGATGGATAGAAGATCGCTTTTCAGCGAACTGATACGCGCACGGCGAGAAGAGCTCACGGACACAAAGCGCAAGCTGGAGGAGATCGGGGAGATACTGGAGCAAATACTGAGAGTACAGATGGAGTTAATGGCTCGAAATGAAGAGAACGAGGAAGGTCTATACGCTTTGCATTATGATTTGGACGGTGTGGGCATCGGTCAAGACGGAGTTATGTCTTTTGGAGTGCTGCTAGAGATGGCAAATAATCGGTTAAGAAATTAGTCAACGATATGTAGCTGTATTAATTGTGAATACAAATTCACATGGCTATTTTAGCTCATCCTGAAGTCTCTGATGAATTTTTGCTGCCGTGTCCGCATCTGCCTTCGACATTCGTCGCTTGCGGGATTGTACAAGCAGTAACCACAGCATCCTCAAGCGCATTACGTCGACATCTGACTTGCTAATCTTGTAGCAATGCAGGTCTGCATTCCCTGCAATAACGCTGTGTGCATGTGCAATTACCAAGGCACCACATCTGGCGTTATCAGGCTGTTGCGGGGCGTCCACCCACGAAGCTGGGTGGATCTTCATAACACAGCCAGGATTGGAGGACTCGTTCCAGCGCTCAATAAATCCTCGCAGCCCTTCCTTGTTGTTACTCTTACTTCTCTCCCAAACTGTCTGCATTTCACCGTGATAGCAATTATTAATGAGAGGTTCGTATATGTGAGGTCGTGCGTGGATCTGGCCGTCTGAAACCCCAAGGTTAACAATTATAATGCCCAATGGCTAGCGCTCAAATTGACGGGATGTACGACAAACTTTATGTCGCGAAGCTGAACCCGCGGTGTCGCGGGTTCCAACCACGTCTTCGAAGCAAATGGTGACCTTGCCACACTTGGTGGCATACTCGCTGCGAAGACGGCAGTCTGAAAACTTTGAAATTACTTCGTTGGCGAGGACTTGACGTCGATTTCGAACGGCCTCTCGTGCTACACCCCAAGTTTTTGTTTCCTTTGCGAAAAGGTCAACATCCGAGTCCACCTTAATCCAATTTCTCTCCAGCCACTTTCGATCTTCGACCCAAGACTTGACCTTGGCCTTCACTCTGTAGAAAACACTTTGTGCATTTACATATCGACTGTAATCGAAGTAGCAACTCTGTATCGCAGACATAAAGATAAAGCAACTCTGTATAGCAACCATAACGATAAAGCAACCGTACCTGCAGAACTTCTAGAGCTTTGGGTCGATTGTTGCAACAATATCGAGAACAACACCTTTCTGTGACACAGTTGAGTCGAGTTTGTCGGGTTCGCGCTGCTCCTTCCGTGCAGTACATATTGCAGCCTCCATTGACCGTGTAAGATCCACGGGAATTACAAAAGGGTGCATGTTGTCCTCAGACCTCATAGCTTTTCAATGGCACTCAATCACTCGCGATCGTAGATAGGCATCCGTCAGTTGCACTGGGTATTTTTGCATGATAGCCAGTATGTTCTTCATGTTTGGTGTATAGCGGGACCACGTCACAAATTCGTGCAGCTTCACTGTTAGCCCGCTGGGATAATTGTGTACAGCTAGCCGCGATACACCTGGGGAAATCTTTGTTTGGCGTAGCTGTGTCGGCGTGGTACGCGACAGATTTCGGCGCATCGGTTTTGGAACATTGATAACGTCTACTTGACGAGATATCTCTCCTTCGTCTCGAACATCACCCGTCTCGTTCTTTTTGGAGCCAGAAGTCGGCTCACTAAAGCTAGTGGCACGAGGTGGAGTTGGTGACTTCACCATTTGATCGTTTGCGAGTTGTGTTGGAGGGACGTCATCACCACTGTTGATACTATCCATGGCGCCATCCTGGTTGTCGAATTTGCAGATCTTCCATCAGTTTGACAGTTGCCATTGCGTCTGCTGGATCTAGAATAGAGCTCAAATCATCATCGAGATCTTCGACTTCTTAAACTTCTTAATTTTCGTGATCGACAAACACAGCACTTTTTTTCGTACGTGATTTGCCAAGGCGCAGTCCTTCTTCTAATGTGTTTTTTCACGCCTGTAATTCGTCATAAAAGTTTGCGCTGCTCAAGTCGGCTAGATGTTCCAGCAGACGCTCAGCCATTGCCTTAGCAAGCGAATACTTCTCGCCTGAAGAAAGAACAACCTTGTTGGCACGCTCCCGTCGTCGCAGGCGAACATACACAACTTGTTTCGGTGACGTGTTCGGCGCTGACGAGGTAGGAAGCTCAACACAAGGTTCATCCGGCAATCTTAACTTTGGCAACCTTAACTTCGACATCCGCACGATTGAACAGAGAGTATCAGCAGCAGCCGTAAATGCTTCTGTAGATTTCAACGCTGTCATTGTACTCCACCGTTCGCAAATTGTCATAACAGGAAGCATCTCGAATCCATGTCCTTTGTGCGCTACGTGCATGAGATGCCGACACGGCAAGTGGTGGGTAGTTGAAAACAGACAGGTGCACTTCCAGTCCACGTCATCGCACTCAAATCCTTGGTTGTGACAGTATACGTTCCATTTTGAAACCGATAATGTCTGTACACATGTTATTTCCTCCATCAGATTCACAAATTGCTCCCATTCCCGCCTAATTGTCTCCAAAACATACGCTGATATTCTGCTCCCAACTGCTCTCAAAAACGTCGGCACCGACTTAGGCCTCCGTGTACTCGAGTGCAGCTGCCCGATCTCCGAGACAATCTGCTGCGTGATAGTCATCTGGTGCTGCAGCAATCCAGCGATGGTCTGGTCAATTCTTGTTTTACGCCCGAGCAGCATCTTGAGCTGGATCCAATTAGATTCGATCCTGTTGGTAGTTGTATTGCCAGCAGTAAAATGTTTACCACGTGCAAAGCTGGACCACATGCCATTGCATGTGCTCCAGTTCTTGTCAAAATACGCAAAGAAAGCGAGTTTCTTGTTGCTTTGGCAGTACGATTGAAGGTTCTTGTAGTAAGTGTCGTATGCATCCTGCGTTGAGCTAAGATAACAATTAGTTAAGAAAGTAAGACAAGATATGTGCTTCGAAAGAACCGTGGCGACATATCTGAAAAGCAGTTTCACCATCAAGGCAAGTAGCTCTTCACTCTGCGCAATCTTAATTCCGTAGACAGACCTCTTCATCATCTTCTTCCAGTAAGAGATTGCGTGGAACTGGCAAAGGAGAATTTTCGCGTTGGAGAAGGACTCTTCAAGTACCTTTCATTCAGTGAAGTCTTTATCAATGACCACGCTCACGACTTTAATCCCAACGCGAATACTCCAAAATTGTGGAGATCGTCTTTGCTTGCTCATTGAGGCAAATGAAATCAACCACAGGGAAGCCACGACCCGTGCATGTGGTGACAACCAAACTCCCTACAAGCAAGGAAATACATGATGATCAGCAAGGTTGCGATAGCGGGTAAGGTTGCCACAACGGTTACTGTATCAATTAGGGTTGCTACAGGGGATTGCTACATCAAGTAAGGTTGCTGTGTCAAATGTACCCAGATGATAGCCCAGGTTATTCGTTTCATGCGTAAAGTCCATTGCCAGCGTTTCCCTCCACCGCTCAAACATCATCTTTTGATTTTTTGTCTGCATAACAACTCCGCACGTGACGTCAAACTGGTCTTGAATGACGAGCACATCGCTGCCATCAAGCTGCCGAAGAGCGTGAAGCATATTCTTAAGACGGTCTTCACCGGAATCCTTCCCCATGATGCTACGGATAAGATTACGCGTCTGCTGTGGCGTCAATTTACAGTCTAAGAAGAAGTTGACATAGTGTAAGCAAAAAAATAAAGAAGTTACATCACGTAAATAGCTACATCACGTGCCAAGGCGATCATTTAAAAAGAGGGTGATGTGGGAGGACGACACACGGGCGTCAGCCAAGGTCTGAACATCCCTGCGATCGCGGTCGTCGAGCGGTAGAGTCTTGGTCGTGAGGTAGGAAGAGACCTCCGTGCCTGTAGTTAGGTGTGAGTGCGTGTGGTTCTACAAAGTCAAACAAAAGTTAGAAAGTCAAACAGATAATGAGCACGCTTTCGTCACATACCTCGTTCCGAACAACAATCTTATAGGTATTGTCCACACAGCGAAAGACAACGGCCGTTAATCTTGCCTTGCAGCTACAGTAACGTGTCGACCGGTTGCGGTGGCCTTTAGATCTAGAGGCCTGAGATACTCCGTGCGTGCAGCGGTAAATCCTCTGGAACCACTCGAACTCGGTAGGTATATGATCTTCATGGGTGCTACAGATACAATAACCACCTTTTAGTCTGGATATACAGCCAAAGCTAACAGCAAAACTTACTTGTTGTAAAGAGCCGTCTTTTCTGAGCTCCGCACCCGAAACTTGAGCTTGTACTTCTTCTTGTATGCATCGAAGATCTTCTCAAATTCCTCCCAAGAATTAATCATCTTGGCCGGCCCAAACGCTGGAACTGTATTCACGATCTTATTTTCACCTGAGTTCATTGATTGTAGCTCTGTGAGGTGCTTGCTCACGCGTTTTCTTAACAAATATTCACCACTTGATTGCACTGATGTTTCCTGCCTTTTCTTCTTAGCCCGAGAAGACTGCATTGGCATATCAGGTGAAGTGCGCTTCAGCAATGTTTTAGTAGCCTTCGAATCTAGCAACAAGCAAAAATGTGAGCTTGTAAGATGCTAAATAAAGCAACCCTTACGCATATAGCAACCATACCTGGTTTCACGTTGCCCTGTATCGTTTTGCTCTTGTTACTCTGAGCGCTTGGCTTTCCTAGATGCATGTACACCCCACACAACAGCTCAGCAAAACACGTAGTAACGTAAAATGCAGCAAACAGCCTTACCGGCAGCTGTTGTGCTTCCCTCGTTTAATTTGCCAGAGGAAAGGTCCTCATCTTCTTCCTCATCCTCCGAAATGGCCTCCAACACGTAGTCTTCGTCGCTGGCGTCGTCATTCTCGATCCCGAGCGCATTATACGTGATTTTCTGTTGTCCGTTGACATTTCGCGTTCTTCGGGCTTCTGTTCGCACACAAACACATACAAGTGGTAAGAACTACAAATACAGCTCTAAAGCCCGACTCATGTAGTCTATTAGTCATCGTCCTATCCTTCGCACGCTGTTCTCGTACTCGCAACGCCAACTAGCGCGGCGAGAATTTACCGCGTGGCCGTCGCAGAGCTGCCCAGTTTCAAATACCGGTATGAGCTGAGCGGCTCAGAGCAATCGTACTTAATAATATGATCTTACTTAACCGAGTATATTCGTACTTACATGTAGGTGCTAATACGGTATTTTAAAGTGGGTGTAAATACTTTCTTAAAATATAATTTATCTTTCGCTAAGAGTTTTTTGAAATTCTGGTATAGCAACCATAACTGAGTTATAGCAACCATAAATGTCGCATATTATGGTTGCGGTAACGACTCCGGAAACGAACGAAATGCACTGTACATGTAATGTGCACCCAATAGCGCTTCCGCTTCTCGCTTGCGGGGTCAAACATAGATTCTGTTTTGTGTCGTGCTGTCAGAGGTCTAGTGCATGCTTACACTGTAGCAGGTATGAAGTCGTTTTGCGCCAGCAGGAATAACGGTTGAATTAAACTGTATATCTACACTTTTGTAGTATCGCGAAGCTTTCTCGATTGCCTCATGAGTTGCCAAAAACAAAAATTCGCCAGTGATTCCACCCCTGTGTCGCTTTGTAACAAGGCTCCGTGGCTCTTTGTAATAACTTTATCATCGGTCAAGAAAGTGCTAAATGGGACACATCTTCATCGACGCTTTCGTAGTACGAAATTCGTACTACGAATTGTAGCAACGAACAACGAACATGCAAATTCGCTAATGCCAGTGCAAGAATTCACAGCTGGGCTTCATAACGTGAGCTTGTGCAACCAAGCAAAAAAAAGTCATTACATAACAAGTCCTTCGAAGTACAGTTACCTTTGAAGTACCACACGAGCATGTAATGATCTGGATACAGCTGCAGGCTATTGCGTGGGGCACGCGAAGGAAAGGCATTTGCTAAAGCGAAACAAACGAAGCTGATTTCATCCTGCTTGAAAGTGAGCTGGACTGTGAGTTTCTGTAAAGAGCTATAACTTCGCACACATATATTTTAGCTTCAAATCTGATGAAATATGTCGACTACCGCATTTTGCGTTGGGGTAGCTTGCAAATCACTGACGTACATGTAATTACGTACTCCGACTAGAAAAATCTTGAACATCCATGCAGTTTACACTGAGTTGCTTTTATTGTTGCCCTTCAGAAAGCATCAAATACAAAATACCAGATACCGACACGTTGATGTAGCGAGTTCGTCCCCACAGAAGTTAACACTCGAGTCCAAACCACGAGCGTTCAAGTTTTAAAGGGGCGTAGTGCATGTGTTACATCATTAAATAGCGGCTAGCTATTTAATATTAATATCTTTGTTCTGTAATAGCAACGTTGCAACTTCGAAGTCTGGTGTTCTAGTATCCCCCAATTGAGTCAGTGACCTATTTTCAAATTTACCACGCTGCTACCCCTACTGGCGTGATAAAATTGAAGTAGCGTAATGGTTCCTAGCGACCATTTGGTTGGCTTCGCTGATCGTTTTTGGTCAACAGGGTTACCAGCAGCTCTCTCTAGCAGCTATCCCGTCGCATAACGTCAACGTATTCGTCCCTTGGCTGGCTCACCGCTGTCAATGACCTTGATGAAATGAGTCGGGGCACTGGCAGTGCCCCTGCTCATTGTTCATTGTCGATTTTTCTTCTCCCTGCACAAGTCCCCAGCTCAGCCATGCAGATTCTCCGTTTTGTCGTCGTTGCCATCGCTGCACTCGCCATGCAGGGCACACAGGCGCTTCCCATGGGCTCAGGCAACACCGTGCAGCAATCTCAAGTCGATCAGACTCAGCAACAATCGTCTACAAAGCAAGGCAAGACATCGTCGTCCTCCAAGATCTCCACAGGCAAAGCACCGGGTCTCGCAGCGGGCACCACAGGTGGTGGCAACGCTACCCCCGTGTATCCCAACTCGCTTGCCGATCTCAAAAACTACCTGCAGGACTCGCAGCCGCGCGTCATCGTACTCACTAAGACGTTCGATTTCCGCGGCACGGAAGGCACGAGAACTGAGACTGGTTGTCGCCCGAAGAGCAACCGTGACTGCCTTGCTAAGAACAACGGCTACAAGGGTCAAGATGTCATCCTACAGAGTGGTGGCATGCAAAATACCGGCGGCTGTGTGCAGGGCACCGCCATCAAGGTTACGTACGACCTTGCCGGTACCAAGAACCCTCTTTTGGTGACGGACAACAAGACTCTCCGTGGAGTGGGCGCCAGCGGGGTCATCAAGGGCAAAGGTCTCTGGATCCGTGGCAACAATGTTATTATCCAAAATATTCACATCACGGAGCTGAACCCGCACCTCATCTGGGGTGGTGATGTCATCTACATTCAAGGTCTCAACGGTGGCAAGACCCCAATGGAGCGCGTTTGGCTTGATCACGTCAAGATCTCTAACCTTGGCCGCCCGATGATTGCTACCGGTTCGGCCAGTGTCAAATCAGCAACTGTGAGTTCGACGGCCGCGCTCAATACTCGGCTACGTGCGATGGCAACCACTACTGGACCTTCCTTTTCCTTGGCACGCAGACGCAAGTTACTCTCGTTAACAATTACGTACACAACACTTCGGGCCGCTCCCCCAAGGTCGGTGGCAGCTCCGTTATCCACGCCGCCAACAACTACTGGTATAGTAACTCTGGCTTCTCATACGACGTCGTCGAGAACGGCAACGTGCTACTGGAAGGCAACTACTTCGAATCCACTGCCGTTCCCAGCAAGAATGACACTGAGACTGTCGGTGCTATCATTGTACCGTCCAGCTCAACCCAGACGAAGTGCAAGTCTACCCTGGGTCGCAACTGCGTTGAGAACACAGTGGTGAAGTGCGGCTCGCTGTCGGGCAGCCGTGAGTCAGCTGTCCTGACCAACTCGAAGAAGGTGGCTCCCTATTACCAGCCGATCGCTGCGAAGCGATTCTCCTCGACTAGCCAGAACTTTGGTGTGGGCCCGATCTAAATTGATAGAGGACGACAATTTTTCGAGCTACTGACGAGAAGGTAGAGAAAATGTCCTTACAAAGCGAACACAGTGCGGTGTTAGCTTGTATTGCGTGCAAGTTGTTGATAGAAAGGTGGCTGAGTAGAATAATACCGGCAAACCATAATTCATGTTGCGTTTCAATATAGACTTGTGTGGAAGCAGACCTAAATTCACTTTGTTACCTTTCTACTATGGTATTAGTATGTGTAGTTTTCTAACGAGTAGCAGTACTACTAAAAAGACATGATCTTCAATTTCTTTCAATATTTTCAAAACTTTTAAAGAATATACATGTAGTTTGACTCCTTAAACAGTATATCTAGTATAGTTTTTATTAAAGCCGATTAGCAGCAATGGTCTCGAAGCCAAGCCGGGATCAGGAAAATTTTTGAAACCAATTATTACAGTATTGGTTCTTTAAAATAACTAATTATTGCAATTTGCAATGATTATTATTGTCCGTCGATGACGTCTTGTTTTATAAAACTTAAAATTTTAGCTCAAATACAGGCAGTAATGCAGTTTGCCATTGACGGTCGGTTTTTATATTCTATACTCTTCGCAAAGCGATGGTATTGAGAATTCCGACCAAATTTGCCGTTTTGGTCCTGTAAAATGAATCAGTCGCTTTCAATTTTTTTGTTATTTTGAACCGTACGTACAGGTAAGCAACTATTCAACCCAAGTATAACAGATTTGTGCATTACAATGTTATGTACTTTTACTCGGAATCACTATACAGAGCTGTACGTGCATGCCATGTACCCTTGTATAAGTAAAGCTCTGGATAGTGATAGTGACACAAAGTGGCTACCCGATCGTATCACTACAAAGAGGATTGTTTGTACACGTAGTTACTACTTATATTGTAGTACTGTACCGCTCTTTAGCTAGGTATATCTCAGGCTCTTCAATACTGTATACTTTCATTCTCAGTTATTTATCTTACCGTTACCAATCCATTACTTATTTGATGTAAGGAAGATAAGTGCGATTATATTGCATTTACGGAACCCCTGGTGGTGAGCATTCTGTAAAAAGCTGCATGTACCGCTGGACACGAGTCCATTATGATGCTTGTTTTACGTTGCATCGGTCAGAGCACGCTGAAGAGGAAGAGGAAACGACTATAGATAGTTCTCCTCAACACCGACAGGAGTCTTTCGCAATTTATTTCTCAGACTCGACTATGTGTTACTGTTTCGATAATTACCGCTGTTATTGAACATAAACTATTAAAGTCGTAAGAGGATGATACTTGTGGCGAGGTTTTTACGGTGTATTTCTTAGCTGTTGGACGGTTTGGCATCTGGAGTTCGATTGTAGTTCATAGCGCAATCGCTTCGGCCTTTTACCGCCCTCCATCACCACCACAACTGTCGTCATTTTATTGCCCAGTGACACTTTGAATTTACGTTTAGACACATTGAACTACCCATTTGCCATTTTGAAGTTGAAAAGTATGTATTTTTACCCATATATAACATTTTTTCTAGCAATCTTAATTCACTGTCCGTTATTGATATCACTGATGCTGAAAAAAACAATTGCTTATGTTAATTGCTATGCTGTCAGGGTGACAGTGATGCATCAGTTGTGAGATGTGGCGTCGAGAAACAGCTTAGTGTAGGTCACCCGGTGTTCGCCACAACGAGCATCGCAAACAATGCGTGATGTGTGAATTTTGACACATTAAACTAGGTCGTCTCTTCGACTTACTGTATTCCTTATGTGATTGGCGACGCTCGGTCATCAGCGACAAATCCAGCAGCCAATCAAATTGATTTAAATTTCGTGTCGTCGCGCTTTATGTGCTTGGCGACCAATACTGTATCATTTTGAGCATGTATTTTAGTTTTTCGATGCAGGTATCTTTTATGCTGGCAGAAAGGCTGGACGAAACAAATTTGAAGTAAGCTGATTTTGTGGAAAAGTGGCTGGATGAAGTGGTCGCCGTGGAACGATGCCCCTTCGTACTTCTCGAAGATGTGCTTGAAGATCTCGTACGAAGTTGTGAGGCTCTTGACGAGTCCGAGGTGTTTTCCATAATCTTCATAAGAAACGCCTTCGTCTTCACTTCTTGTCGACGATTAGTAGGTATTGTGCCTTTCTGCCAAAAGCCCTCAGTTTTATGGTCCTACGTAGGAGGATGGCCCTTACGAAAGACCTCCTATCTGATCGGGTGCTTCCGACTAAAATTTACCCTATCCTTTTGACGAAAAAAAGACTATGCCAATCAAAGACATATTTCACCAGTTTTGACACAATTTCATTAAACTATTAGTATGCATTCCGGGCAACTGGTGTGTATGCGCCTGATTAGCCCGTCAGCTAGCAGGTGACATGGGTTAAATTCTCATGTCTGTAGGGAATTGCTTGAGCTAAGTGTCGTGTGCAAGTCCTTCTTCGGATCGGAGACATAACCAAGTGTCTGCTTCGGGTATGAGTCTCATATGGATCAGTCGGGATAGAATTTCCGAGAATAATTGCACCACGTGGAGATTCTGTCCAATCGGCGCTCAGCGGACGGCAGATGGGATAATTCCCTGGGCACAAACGTTTTCGATTGGCTAAAGACTCTACTTTATTGCAAATATACAGATCATGGTTTTAATACAAATTTAAAGATTGATTAACAAAACCGAAACAGATTGTATCCTTATCTTATGACATTTGGCAAAATTCCATCCCGTTTCGACATGATCTCCTAAATTTTGTCGATCTCTACCGTGCGTATTCTCCCACACCCTGATATCCTTTGGCTTAAAGGTTCACTTTTAGTTTACAATGTCGCTGCCACTATCAGCGAGCAAATTGCTGCACTTCAATCGGCCATTTAGATGACCGCTCATTCTTTGGGGTGTCGTCGACATTTCCTGCTCTCTTGAAGAGATGGTACCATCTCCGAAGGCTTTTGGCCGAGACGCCCAGTACACCGGCAGCCACGCTGACCTCAATATTGTAGACATACTGCAAGACAATGCCTCGCCAGCGAATGTCTGATGAGTTGCCCATATTTGATTTAAAATCAATCTGTTGTGGGTACCTTACGTTACGGTAAATGGCCGGCAAATACTGGCCATTCAGCCCTTAATTTGTTCAAAGGTACCCTTTAGACCAAATCGGAGCCCTTACGTAGGACCCCCACAATTAAGTATTATTCGATCATAGTCAGCAAAATCAAACAGTGTTATTGGTCATATATCATTTTATTTAGTGGCCTGGCTTAGCAATTTAACTCCAGTTCGTCCTCAAATCCCACCTTTAGCCCTACCCACCCTTGCTTAGGACCAGCCTTTAAAGATCAGATTGGCCAAAACTTTGGAAGGCACAATAGGTCCTTACGTTTGACTGAGGAGTCAGAGCTGGTGTCCGATCTTTCTTCAGAGTCGGATGGAGGCTTGTGTAATGGGTTCTCCCCAATTACATAAGTAGGTATGTTCTTTTACAAAAGTAGATAGAAGAAGCACGCGGTTAGCGTGTGCTGCATTGTCGCTCTCTGATTGGCTAATAAGGAAAACGCTATAGCCAGTTTAGGAGTCGACCTGCATTTGAGTGGTTCTCAGAGGTCTAGGGCTCCCGCCCTGTACTTAAATTAAATCAGAGTCTATTTTACTAAGAGGTAAGCCTATCTTACTTGTGATCTTCCTCATCGCTACGCGTAGCTAGTGACGGTAAAAACATAACCTGTTACACCTGGTAGTACCTCGAAGTCCTTCCAACGATCAAGACCTAGATGCAGCACGGCTTGACATCCGGTTCCACCGGAACAACTATGGAGCACGCCAACTTCCCCCACCTCACCCGCGCTGAATGGGAGGCTCTACACCGCCTTGCGGCGGTGTCTGGACAAGTGGTGGTGGTATCGCAGCTCAGCGCGGCGTCCCCCGAACAGCAACGTCAAGACTCTCAAGAATTCATGGAACGAGAGCTTGCTGAAGCCAAACAGCGAGGACAGACTTCCTCACGCTCCAGGAATGACGCCATTAAGATGGAAACGTCAACGTTCTCAGGCACCGGTCCAGACCGGCTGCCGCTGAATCGGTGGTTTTGGGAAAGAGACATCGCCATCGCCTCGAGATTGATCGAGGCGCCGTCGGCAAAGGTGAAGTTTCTCCTCTCCCGGTTATCCGAGAAAGCCAAGGAATGGGCCCTCGGCAAATTTGTCGTAGATGCGCAAGCGCTCCCCACTCTGGAAGCTCTCCATAGTGACCTACGTCTGGCCTTCGAACCCCCGCAAGATGAATCCCGTGCCCAGCCCAATTCTTCTCCCTCAATCAGGGTAAGTTGTCGATGCGGGACTATGCTCAGAAGACTCAACACCTCGCTTCGTGCATCACCACAAGCCCCATCGACATGGCTTCACAGATTCATGTCTTTGTGTTCGGGATGCGAGAATGTATGACGCGCTATAGCCTCACTCGTGCGGATCCCGATACCCTGAAGAAGGCATTCGCCCTCGCATTTTGCGTGGACTCCGTGGTGACGTCGTCATATGCCCGCACGACGACTATC
The DNA here is from genome assembly GCF_000142945.1 of Phytophthora infestans T30-4. Lineage (NCBI taxonomy): Eukaryota > Oomycota > Peronosporomycetes > Peronosporales > Peronosporaceae > Phytophthora > Phytophthora infestans. Next base: position 2,777,437 of record NW_003303746.1, read on the forward strand.
GAGCATCGGTTCCCACCGCGCAAGGAAATGGTGGTCGATCATGGGGATCCCACCACAGTAAGTGTCTGCGGTCGAGCATGCGTCGCTCCCGCTTCCAGATGTCGTACACGTTCGCGCGGTTCGCCCGCGCGCTGTCAGTGCTGATGGGCATGGCCTCTTACACCTGGAGGTGGGTGATTCATCGTCTGAAGCATCGTCCAGCGATAGCTCCATACCCTCCGCGCCCACGCGCGGTGAGCGCAAGACGAAGAAGTCTAAATATCGCCGTCGTCTAAAAGCACGACGCCCGATTCTAGACGCACCATTCACCACGGAGTCATTATCCGTGGTGGAATACGTAGATGGTGCCCCTCATCGACACTCGAAGTCGCTAACCCACCGTGCGAAGCCTCTTCAATTACGCGTCTCCCAGGCCTCTCCTGGAGCTTCCTCCGCGACCTCAAACGTGGCGAGGTCGAGAAAGTTTGTCTCATCACCACACGTGACGAGGAGTTTCACTCAGTCAGCGACCACGAAGAGCTATCGCGTCCCAAACACGACGAACCGAAGTCGGCGCGCGAGGAACGCTTCACCGCGCATCTTGGGAGTCAGTGAAGGTTTTGTCGAATCCCATGTACAACTTCGCACGCAAACGCGAGGACGTATTCCCCCACAAGATCCCCGCAGAACTGCTTGCTGACCGCGGAGTACGACACGAGATTGACCTCACGCTGGGAACAAAGTACTGCGTGGCGCGGCAGTGGCAGCTACCGCGAGATCAGGTCAAGGCCATCGACGACTTCTTCGAGAGTCGTCGTCAAGCCGGACACGTGCGAGGAAGCATCTCTCCTCACTCAAGCCCACCTTCTGTGTCAAGAAGGCGGCCAACGGCTGACGCATCGTCCACGCCTTCAACAAGCTGAATGACGCCACCATCCCATCGCAGACTCCGATCCCGCGCAAGGATACTCCACGTCTGGAAGCGTTATCTACAGCGCTATTGATTTGACGGACGGCCTCTATCATATCTTGATGAGGCCGGATGATGTTCCCCTCACGGCTGTAAGTACTCCAAGCGGAATGCTCTAAGAATAACTGGTAATGCCACTTTCATTCGTATGGTTTCCCACGTGCTACGGCCTCTGCGCGACTTCGCGCCGAGCTACTTCGACGATATATTCGAGCACAGTTGCGCTAGGGCGACCTTAGCGCCGTGGAAGTCCACGGTCGACACCTGAAGCAAGTGTTTTAGGTGATGCGGGAGGCGAAGTTGTACGCAAACTTGAAGAAATGCGTCTTCTGCGCACCGGCGATACCGGTGCTTGGCTGTTTCAATGGCGTCCGGGCTGCCCCGGGGAAGATCTCGTCCATCTGCGCGTGGTCGATTCCTTCAAATCCCTCAAAGCTGCGGCAATGGCTGGGCCTTGCGAGCTATCTCCACAAGTACAGCAAGAACTAGGTCGGGCTGATCCAGCCGCTCTCGTCGCTACTGAAGAAAGACGCCGCGTGGTCGTGGCACCCGAGCACCAGGAAGATATCGACCTGGTGAAGAAGAGCTTGGCAGCCGCGCCAATTCTGATGCTGCCCAACGAGCCCAAGCCGTTCCATGTCGTATGCGATGCCAGTGACTTCGCGATTGGATGCGCTTTTATGCAGCTTGACGACAATGGTCGGGAGCGCGTTGTCAGCTATCAATCGCGACAGATGCAGTCCGCAGAACGGAGCTATCCCGTTCACGACACGGAACTTGTGGCAATATGATACGCCCTGATTAAGTTCATGGTGTACTTGTTGGGGGGAACAGATGTTCGTCGTTTACACGGACCACGCTACAAACAGCGATGAAGAGTCCGCAATTGTCTCAATGCATGGCGCGTTAACTGTCGTTCTTCTCGGAGTATCACTGCGTAGTCCACTACAAGCCCGGCAAAAACAATATCCTCGCCGACGCTCTGTCGCGTCGCCCCGATTGCAATCATCGGGGCGCGCTGCCGTCTAAAGATGCTGTCGACATTGAAGAGCCGTGTGCCACGTGCGTAACGTTGGGCCTGATCCTGACGAGCGTCGCTCCAGTGCTGTCGCTCTGGGACGAGGTCACCGCTGCCTATGAATATGATCCTATCTACTCGAAGATAAGCAGCACCTTCAATCTCCCAGCGATGTCACACGGCAAGCCTTGCCACATTCATCTCGCAATCAGATTCATCGATACCAACTCGATGACGAGCTGCTGACGTACAGCATCAACCAGTGTGATTTTCACCGAATAGTAACCCCCAATGACCCCGACTTGCGCTCACGGATCGTCCACGAGTTCTACGCCCCCATCAGCGGCCACCTCGGCCGTGTCCCGCGATTTCTACTGGCCCCACTTGTGCAAATGGGTACGCAAATGGGGACCCAGCGAGATTTGTCAGCGTGTCCAGCCTTTCCCGTCGTCGTAGGCGCCATTACGCCCGCTCCCAGTTGCCACGGAGCCGTTAACATCAGTCTCAATGGACTTTGTCCTCGCTCTGCCGCCTGACCCCGAAGGCCGGACGGGCGCCCTCAGCTTCGTCGATCGATTTAGCAAAATGGCTCACTTCGTGCCCGTTCATCTTGCGATCACCGCGGAGGAATTCGCGGCGCACTTCGTCGATCATGTATTCCGTCACCACGGACTTCCCGAATCCATCGTCTCCGTCCGTGATCCTCGCTTCACGGTCGCCTTCTGGGCCAAACTCTTCGCGCTACTAGGCACGAAGCTGATTATGTCTACTGCTGCGCACTCGGAGACAGACGAACAGGCTAAGCGGGTGAACCGGGGTTTCGAAGACGTAATTCGAAGCTACGCCACATAATTTGCCAACTGGAGCCATTTCCTCCCATTGGCTGAGTTTGCACTGAATAGTGCCGAACACGCGTCCACTGGACTAACTCCCTTCTTCGTCTACACCGCGCGGCACCCACGCGCTCTGGATCCTTTCGCCGTGGGTCATCCATCCCACGGCGCTGCGTAGCTTCACTCTGGTGGGGGAGGAAATCAAAAAGCCGAGTGCAGCTCCCAAGTCAACAGCGCTCAGCACGATCACACGCGCGCAAGCAAAGATGCCTCTTACGACGCCGCCCAACACGGCGTCGGATGAACTACACGCTCGCTGATTACCCCGGGAGCTAGTCTGACGCCCGCTGCTAGCAGCGAGCTACGCGCCGAAGCAGTCGGCGCGACCCATCGATGAGTCCAAGGTGTCCAAGTTCGTCCTACTTGCAAAGGCCTGGCGCGATTCGTTCGTGGCGCCCATCAGTCCGCCGTCGATCAGCAGAAAGAGAGCGCCGACAACCGCTGCAGGAGGAACACCGCCTCCTTCGCGACAGGAAAGCAAGTCCTCCTGTCGACAGACGGCGTAAGGAGCTCTGCGACTACTAACCTCGGCGCGAATAAACTCGCTCCGCGCCTTATTGGCCCATGCAAGATTTCGAAGGGCTGCGTGACGCCTATACGCTCGATATTTCAACGATACAGCTGACATTTTACGTCGGGCGGCTCAAGAAATACCATCCCGCTACGGCCCCTGAGACGGCTCAGCCGGTGCCGCTACGAACGTCAAACGTCCCTCCCGCCGCGCGCGGATGCGCTCCAACACCCGGACGCGCAGCAGCTCCCGATTCCACTACCGGCGAGCAGTCACAGTCTGTACAGCTTCCGTCGACTGCTGAATCGCAGCGTCCACCTCGCGCAGCGTTTCCTAATAGTGTTTCTCCCCCGCGTCGTCGCTCGGTCCAACCGGAACCCAAGCGCTATCGGCGCGACGGTCTGCCTCCCATTGCTGACGCTGCTGGGGATTGACGGTGGGTTGTGGATCGCATCGTGAGACACGAGGACCCTCCTCGCGCGCAGGGCCGCCTCATGCCAGTCAGACGATCCCGGCCGTTCGTCAATATCAGGTCCGCTGGTTTGGGTTGGGAGCACCGCGCCAGTCTCCTCCGCGACGTTCTAGACCTGGTCCACGAGAATGAGTCGCTTGTTGACTCCGAGGATCCGCTCAGGTCGTCCGTGACCCCGATCGTGAGCGGCGATCACGGGCCGGCGAAGCAGGACGGCGTCTCGAACGGCCGCGCGAGCGTGACCGAGAGCGAGATCTAGAGCGAGACCGAGCCGTGTGACCATCGCCCGCCCTGGCAGCTGTCAGCGGAGATCGGCTCCGCTGTGAATGCCGTCGGGTTGCCTCGGCGGTGCTAGTCGTTCGAGATGCCTCGGAGAGAGCTCGCCTGTAGCGCTGAATCCAATCATTCTCAGCAGACCCGAGTGGACGCTCGGCGACGTGCTGCTTCCAGTCCTCCTTTGTCGGGCGTGACCCGGTGCACGTTTCGCAGCCTTCGGCTACGCGCACGTAACACATGCGGTCACAGTCGAGAAAAGTGAGCCGCAGACCTTGCTTCGCAGCTCGCTGAGTGAGTGCTCAGCGACGATGCCTTCTCGGCGCTCCAGCTAAGAGACAAGGCTCTCACTCGTCTGGGTTATCAGGTTCCAGCGTTTGATGAAGGCACATCACGACTCCTGCTGCGCTCCGTACTCGACGCCCTCGATGCCCTCCCGCCGCAGTCCACGAAATCGACCAAAACGATTATTCATGGCGTCCAGGCTGTCCGGGTTGTTTGCCTCGAACAAGTCATACAAGTCCCACGCTCGGATCTCGCCATCCATGACGCGCGGACGGCGCAACAAGTCCCTCACCGGCGCCGGCGACGTCACCGTGAAGCGGTGAGGAAGCTCACAAATAAGATAGACTTAACTCTTAGTAAAACAGACTCTGATTTAATTTAGGAGCAGGACAAGAGCCCTAGACCTATGAGAACCACTCATAGGCAGGTCGACTTATGACTGGCTATATAATTTTCCGCTTTTAGCTAATCAGAGAGCGACAATGCAGCACACGCTAACCGTGTGCTTCTTCTACCTACTTTTGTAAAAGAATCTACCTACTTATGTAATTGGGGAGGGTCCATTACATCACCCGCCATTCTAAGTTACGCTTACGCAACGTAAGGTCGATAATCTTATTCTGCCAACCGTGGAGATGATCAATGGTGAGAGCGTCGAGGCCCCCTGATAAGCGCAGGGGGGAGGGGGGGGCACAGCTCAACAAGCGCCGAGCAGACCAGAGCACAACAACAGACAGCGACGATAGATTCGCAGGCACGCACGGACACTTCGCACACGGACTCTTTGGTGTGCGCTAGTAACGGTAAAAACATAGTCCGTTACTGCTTGAGTCCATCGTCGCTCTCCTCGTAGTCTACAGTATCCGAGTCGACTTCAGAACTCTACTCCGACTTGCTCTGAGAGTTGTCGTCCACATCAGACATGTCGCTTCCGACGTCATCCTCTTCATCAGAGATGCCGTCGTAGTCGGGCTTCATCACGAAGTCGAGACGATGCATCGAGCGATGCGCATATGCGGGCCTTCCACACGTCGAAGTTCTCGGCACCAACGAGGCGTGAAAAGTCGTCACTTGAGGCTTAGCTTTGGCTCATAACCTATGGCGAGGCTAGCGGGGAGCATCGTGAAGGAGGTAGACTTGAGTTGTAAGTGTCAAAGGACGAAGTGAGACTCATTAGAATTAATAAGTGCTTAAGAGCTACACACCATCCATTGAAGAGGATGAGGTCCATTATAAGCATAGTGAGAGATATCGGCTTAAGGAGGCCCTTCTACCTGTATATATTCTCTTAAAGAGTTTCTGCTGTGAGTAACCATAATGTTTAGAGGCTACTTCAACACCATCTCGATCGGTTTCGTGTCACAGTGAAATACTAGATCAAATACTCATCAGTTTTGAAGTCTGCCATCACTACTGCTGTTTTAGAACCTGACCGAAAGGGTTCTTTGGTGGGCCCTGTGCAGGTAAGGTGTCAGGAAACGTACTTAAGTGGGAAATATTTTAAAAAAAAAAACATCTAATATTTTCATCTCTGAGCTTATATTAGAAACCCATGTTAGCTTTTAATATTTTGAGCAACTTTTCATATTCAATTTTAAAAATAGTAAGATTGATATTAGATATTTTATTTGATATTTGTTTCATTCGTCTACAATCTCTTTATTAAAGAGATGATTGCATTACATGTATTTAGCTTTTGTGGTACCGGTAATACCGGCTGATAATTAGTCTGCAAGGGCCCCAGTATTTGGTCAGCACAAATTGCCTGTAATCTTTTGGTCACAAATCGGACCTCGAATTGTGCGGCTCCCAACGAAGCGCAACGACGACACCAAGACAGATATGAGCTGGCGCGCGCAGATCTCCCGCAGCATCCAGGAGCTTCGCTTCGTAGCATGTGACACCTCGCAGAGCAGCGCGGGATTGCGGTCCGTGTCGTACTCTCCAATTTGCCCACCTTGCTCTGTTACCTTCGCTTAAAATCTGACGTTCCGGTGGTTTTGTGTCACATGCAGCACCTTCTTCCGCAAAAACTACGCGGAGCTCAAGATGCTGAACCCGTGTACGCCCTTCGTGTACCGTGAGGCAGAAGAGATGGAGCCGTTTGTGTACGCACGGTTCGGTTGGGGCGTGGAGAAGAAGATACCGGTGCCTGGCAAGAGCGACAAGGAGATCCTGACTGTGCTCAAGGGCCTCGTAGACCACGGTCTTGCGCTTCCCAAGTCGCCTGAGAGCGACATTCTCGTGGCTGCTCCCATCATCGAGGCTTCCAAGGGCGAGAACGCCTATGAGCCTATCAACCTCACGTGGGACGGCAAAACGATCCGTCGCAACCCGGACTTTGACATCCCGCTGGAGGAGGCACTCAAGCCTTAAGAAGTGACTACAGAGAAGGACAGGGACGTCATCGCGTATAGTTTTCTGAATAATTGCAGATGCAGGTGACGCCCACCTTGATGTGGAAAATGAAAAACAACAGGATGAAACAGTAGGATGTATACTGTATACGCTTTCAGATGGGGGCACCCGTGGGTTCTTTTAGCGCATCACAAATTATCTACGATGGCATTAGTCCCGTGACCATACAGAACAGGCAGCTAAGACGATGGAGGCACAGAGCCCACCACTGCGGGGCCTGGGGCAGAGTGCAATTGCTGCTCAATCAACTGCGCTTCAAGCTGGGGAGGCAGCTCCTCGCCCTCCTGAATGTTTGTCCTTCGGTCTCCGCGAATGGCACGCATCACACGCTCTTGCTCGTCGTAGTGGTGCTCGAGATCATCAAGGTGGAGACTGTACGTCTCGATCAGACCCTGACGAATTCGAAAAGGCAGGAAACTTGCGATGGGCTCAGTCAACAGCATCGCATCCAGCTCGAGAGGCACACTCTCCTGTTGGCGATAGAACGATGCATACACACGAGTTAGTCAGGGTTGAATGCAGTGCAAACCTCAACACGTTTGTACCAGGAAGGAGGCAACAGCCGTCAGCCAAATGGCCAACCCCCACGCCGCATGGGAAATCGTTCCAAAGACGCTTGCCCAGGACAGCTCCATGACATGGCGGAAGCGGAAAATGTAATAAATATACTTTGCCGTGCCCACGCCAATGTATCCGAAGCCCAACAGCAGCAGACCTAAGCCCATCAAAGTAAGTATTTTGCCAATACGAAGGAATTATGGTGTCATTAACGCACCTGCCCCACTCAGCTGAGCTCCGCGGTGATGCTCCTGCGCGTACATTGCAACTCCGACGGCCGAGGACAGCACTCCATTTCTCGCCCAGTTCAGATATGAATTCTCGTTACTGAAGCGCAGCGTCTGTCACCGCAACACGCATAAGTCGCGCATGAAAACCATCACAGTACCGTCGTGAATACGATGCAGCACATCATTAAAGCCCACAGCATCCAGTCATTCAGGCCTCACCAGCGAGTTACGTAGTCGGTGAATGGCGTCCGCTTCTGCTGCTGCAGCGGCCTCCTTCACCGCTTCTTCCGCCGCTCTCTTTGCCGCCTTCACAGCTGCATTTAGGGGCTTTTATTTTTAGTCAATCATCGAATCGGCAATCCACCAGTTCGTCTATTCAAACATACATACCATTGTTTTGCTTGATTTTCAGCAACCTGTCTACCTGGTACCTTCCCAGCAGCAAATAGGCGCCAGATCGAGGCTTCGAAATACGGCCGCGCTTGCTCTTGAAAGCCGTCGTCGCTATCGTCGATCCAGATGTGGGCGCGTGGGTCGCGGGTGTCACCGCCGCGTTTTTGGCCACATTGACAGCACTTGGGGGTTGCACACCTGTCTTGTAGCGCAGCCCCATTGCACCACGAGGTACTGCGTTAATGGGGGTGCTCAATGTAGCACGCAACCCCCGCGAGGCGATGCGGCTCCAGCACATCATGCTTGATGTGCTGCCTAAGTCGAGTGAGCTCTGAAGTATCATTTGCAAAGCCTGATTTTCATTGGTCGAAACAGGTTCATTTTGATTTAAAATTTCAGTTAAATCCGATTAATCTAGTCCAGACCAAATTTCAAATTTCGTTTCGCAAGTCAAAGTGCAAGGGGAAAGATGGCGCCGCGGGCAAGCTTCGCTACCGAATTCCTGTTGCGTGAGCTGCTCTCTGCTCTCGGTGCACCCCTCACCGTCGACTCTGCACCCGCGGACAGCTTCTCTGAGAGTCTTAGTGAAGATACTGAGCCGCAATCCGCTGCCGATGGTGTCCAGTCTCGTGTCATGCTCGTACGCCGCACCAACAGCTCCCGACACACCGCAACGCTCGTAGACCGTGAGTATGACGTCGAGGCGTTCATTCCAAGTCACGTGACCGCTATATTGCAGAAAGAACGCGGCTATCAGACACTCGGACGGCTACGAGGCAGCGTCATACGCATCACCAAGTACCACTTCGCTACAATGACGCGCTGTCTGTCCGCAGACAAGCAGAACCGAGCGACGTCAGTATCTGCACCCAATGTAAGCACAGGAGACGCTCGCGTTTATCTGTGGGTGGACGCACTAGCTATCGTGGAGGACAATGAACTGGCCGTCCAGCCACACCCTGGCGTGTACAGTCATCCTTTAGTGGAAGAGCGACTAAAGTCATTAAGTGACTCGGAGTTGGAGAAACAGCTGATGATTAATCAAGGACTCTATCCTCTTAAAACCACTACAAGCGACAGATTCGATGACGACCGACCGCTTTTGGACGAGGATTGTGTCATCCCGGAGGACCAGGAGCAGGAACTGGAAGAGCAGGACGAATGGGGACCACCAACCGCTTTGGAACGACAGCCAACCGACTCGGAACTAATTGAGGAAAATGGTACTGTGCCGATACCCGAGTCGCAGGTTGTTCGTGGCCCTGTGTCGACGCAGGACTCGACGGTGTCGTCGAGGAATCTGTCAGTGACGCTGTCGGGGAACCCGTCGGTCTCGTTGAGTGGCGAGTCCTCACTAGACGGCCAGAGGTTCCACTTTCAGCAGGAGAATATCCTAGAGACATTTGTACCTGGCAGCGATGTGGAAAGCAGCGATACAAAAGATCTAGACGATGAATTGGAAGAAGCAGAGACTAGCACGCCGAAGTCTGGGAGAAAAGCTCGATCCAATACAAAACATTCGCCTGCGGATTTTAGCCCAGCGCCGACGCAAGCGATAGCTGACCTGACTGAGAACTCTACTCGAAAGCCTCCTCAATCGACAACTGCTACTAGAAGAAATGGGGTCAGAAACAAGAAGGAGGAAGCTACTACTGATGTCGATGGTTCAGAAGAAGCTGCTACTGATCCGCATAATTCTTCGCACACATTGTCGAAGACACATCACCCAACAAAGAAGCAACCAACACCCAAACGATGGCCTGAAATTTTTAAAGTGCTGAACCCGCTGAACATTTTTACCTCTAAATCCACCGAAGATGGCGGCGCCAGCCTCTCTGATGGAGAAGAAGGAGAATCGCTTGGAAATGACGAGCAAGTAACGCAAATTCTGGATCAACAGGACAAGGTGGAGGACGAGGAAGAGCTTAATGACACTGAGGGCAAGCTGGCTCCAGAGGAGTTCATGTCGTCTCAAGCGACTGTTGTGTTGCAGTATGCTGTGGATAATGACGAAGATGCCAACGCTTTCGAGTACGAGGGTATGACGTCTCCCAGGTCAGTGATTATCGAGCACGACGAGGAGGAAGCGCAATCAGCAGAGCGAGAGCAAACAGACTGGGCCGACGATCTGACGTTGACTGAAGAGGGAGCTGAAGTGGCAGTCACCCCGCAGAAAAAGTCCGAGTCGCAGAGCGATGCTGCCGACTTCAAAACCCCTTCGCCGTCCGGGCATGTCTCGACGCCAGGCACAGAAAAGAGAGCGGGGGGGACGTCAACGATATCGACAGCAGCTCTAAAGACTCCGACTGATAATAACGACCTTCCTACTTCCCCTCCAAGCTCCAAAGAGCCTGTTCTACCGACCGATCCGTCAGGACAACTATCTCCAGGTAAAAGCCCATCGACGCTCGTAATATCGGTTGGCTCTGCTGGGTGTAGCTCGAACCGGATTAACCGTACTGGTTTCTCCACTACCATGCCTCGAGGTTCTAAGCGTCGTCTTCAGCAAACTACCTCCGATGGCCCATCGCCTGTAACTACGTCTGAAAAAGACAATGCGTCAGAATCGAATGCACACAAGGAAGCTCATTCACGCACTAAACAGAAGCGTCGTCGACGCGATTTCCTCTCTGAAGGATCCCAATCTCCTCAATTCGAGCAACCAACAGCGCCTTTGCTTCCACAACGGAACCTTCCACCTGATCGCCGGACTGTCGTCACGGATAGTTATTCACTCGATGCGGTGTGTCGGTCACTGGGCTCTAATGCACGACATCAACATAATGAAGAGACTCACGCGCGTTCATCACAACCACGTCGTGCTTGGAAACGATACGAGAGTCTCTTCCCGCCACTGAATATGAATCGATTAAAGCAGATGATGGCGGAAGGCAAACGCAACAAATAGGGGGCTAGGAATCACACCACCAACGTATTTTCTTTTAAGTCAAGTTCCAATACACATAATACGAATGGCTACTACAGTAGCTACGGTATTTAGTCTCACTCATACTAATTTATGTGAGGTGCTGCAGACTCTGCTCACCTAAGTTAGTATGAGTGTGGTTAATTATGCACTCTGACTATTTAAGGTGTGGTAGAATTAGTCACACTTAGACTAATTAATGTCTCACCCTAATTAGTCACACTAGTTTACGATTGTTGAGAAGCTGGTCTGGTTATTCTTTTGTTTTTTTGTGTGTTTGTTTGCCATATCCAATGGAACCGCTTGTCCAGCAAATTGATCTGGGAACTTCTTGATGATTACTTGAAGGTGGCTGAATAGCTGTTCAGTTCTCCATACACCATCAACATCCAGCGAGAGTCCGCATCGAATCATGGCTTTCCGAGCGTAGTTCACATTATTCTTGTCCCTTTGAGAGTTGACTTGGCGTACTGCTTTAGCAGCCAGGGACAGAAAAAAATGCTTTCCTGGATTCTTAAGTTTTCCTGACCAGGTTCCATCGGACCTCTTTTTGTTTTGCCATGCCTCCTCCTCAATCAACTCGATCTTTTTCTCATTCCACATTCGACGCCACTCGTCCTTTATCTTTGCGATAACGAATGAGTCCGCCGGCTGACAGAGATCCGTTGCGTTTGCTGGAAAGAAGGCTAAAGAAGCGTTTAACCTCTGAAGCTCTTCAGTACACTCGTCTTCCTCGAGGTGACTTGAGCAGTTATCTAGGAATATAGTCTTCTTGCGACCTAAACGATCCGTTTTGAGCTCGAGGCTCTTTCAGATACTCGCGAAAGAGACGTTTGTCCATCCAGCCCTTCGGCCCCGTACGATAACACACTCCTTCCACGTCATCCTTAACTCCACGAATTGGATAACTACGGTCTGCGTTCGTAAAAATCATCATCGGGGGCAAGATACGTGCACTTGGCCCACGCTGATTCGCACGACCATTGTCATTCCATCCCCTCCGGATACAACATCCGCATATTTGACCTGGTTTTCGCCTCCAAAACCGAGAGTCTTGCCGTTGTCAAAATCTACAACGAAATGAGTTTCATCGATGTTTTCAATCGCATTCTCGTCATACAAACCGCTCTTAAACCCACGCTTCAACTTGCCAAGGTGATAGGCCACTTGCTTCTCAATATCTTCAACCTTCTGAGGGCTCACCAGTCGTTTACCTGTTGCAGCACGAAGTACTATGTTGTTGTTCTCCATAAAGGTTTGCACCCAGCGTGAAGTGATCTTTGTCAACAGCTCAGCCCCGTTCTCATCAGCCTTTGGAGCTTGAGGATCCTGGAGGATACGCTTAGCTACTTGACGTAGCAAGGATGCGTCGAACTTCAACCCCAATTTACGTAATCGATCAAACACGCTTAGCAACAAAGGATATATCCAGAGCACCCACTTGCTCCGAGGACGACCTCGGCCGGACAAAGCCTTAGAGTTCACTCGTTTTCTTCTATCTGATCGTAAACTCGACAGTGACACAGAACCCCGGAGTGGCGCTTGAAGTTGCTCTCGATTCTTCCACCAGGCCATCGCTTTGCTAAGGTTAGCATTGCGAGTAGACGAGTTAAAAATATCAGGAAATTGATCTACAGCTCTCGCGAACATGTTCTTCGCTCCCTTTGCTTTTTCATATTCTTCCATCCAGGAGATGACACGACGGCGATGCTGGATGGTGGTAACCTGTTGTGACGCTCGAGATGATGTTGACGTTGGCAACTCAGTCACGACCACATTGGAAATAGAGATTATGTCGTCTTCAGAGCTCTCTTCTGAGTCGTCATCGTTGGCATCATCCTTCGAAGAGATCGAATCTTTTGCTCCCTGTAGCGCGAAAGCTTTTATGATAGGAGGAGCTGATATAGCTTGAGGTTTGCCTGAATCACAGTCTGGACAGAGAACATGCTGTCCAAAGCCCTCTTGTCCGACAGGCTTCCCACAAAATGGGTGCATATGAACAGAGCAGATTGGGCAGACGTGAATAGGACCAACGAGGTCACCACAGCTACCACACGGGGAAAGTTGAGCTGAGTTGGAGCTCATTAAAAGACAGTTCTTAGAGGGAGAAGAGGCGTTGGTGTGTTGGAAGAATTTCTGGAATGAGAATAGACCACATTAGCCTCCAAAAGGCGTTGGTGTGTTGGAAGAATTTCTGGAATGAGAATAGACCACATTAGCCTCCAAGAGACGCTGTCACATAAAAATAACATTTCCAATTATAAAATATCAAATACTCTTCAAATAAGCTTAAGGAAACTGCATAGCTATTATTCTATTAAAAGTATAATTCATATCCTTAAAAACATACCCGCTGCTTCGTAGTGTGCCGCGTTGAGGGTAAGTGGGAAACCCACTTTTATTAAATGACCTGTTATTGTATCACCAGTAAAACGCGAGCACCGTCCGTTGCTGCGGAGGGACTCGAACTCACGCCAGGAGCGTAAACCGGGCCAGTCTTTTCCACTGCGCCAATTCGAATGCCCAAAATAAGGTGATACTAATTATGAACTCAAACTAATTTTGAACACGACATTTTCTTGCTCACTGACTAATTTCGAACTGTGACTATTTATTCACACAGACTAATTACCGTAGGCACTGTACCGGTAAACCAGGTTAACAGCTCCCACTTTAACCCCTTAGTTCCCGGCCTCAAATATGAGGGTATATTTTGACCTCGTCCCATATACAGATATAAAGGAATTTGTATGGGGTTTCGGATATCTTGGCGCGGGTTCGGGGTGGTAACAACGACTTGCCAGTGTGTATAGTACGGATTCTCCAACATAAAGGAGGGTTTATGTAGTACATTGAGACGATCATATACAACTATGCTGTATAAATAAACATAAGATATGTACTGTTTATTGATTAGCCTATCTTTGTGCTGTTGCATACGTCCAGCAGCGGTGAGTTCATTTATTATAGCCAATAACAAGAAATATCAAGTGCCGTATCAATTGATTGCTCCTTGCATAGACATGTACGACCAGACGGCGCAGCCACTACGCCTCCTCCTCCACCGCTTCATCATCTTCTTCGCTCGACTCCCCAGCACCAGCACCATCGCTTGCTCCGCTCTCGCCTACCTGCTGTCTGCGTCTCCGCTTCTTGCCTGGCCGCGACGCTGGCGGTCGTTCACGTGTCCTGTGCTCTTGCAGTAGGTCGCGCGGGATGTCGTTGCCGTTGTTCCAATCAGCATGCCAAATGCTGAAGCACGTACTGACCCTGCCTTCACGCGGAACGTTGCATAGGTATTTACCAAATCAAAACGAGTTAGCCAAAGCTTACGGTAAGGGTACCAAGCGAGCTACGCACCGTTTGTTCCCGTTCGAGCACTCCGGGCAGAAGTATTTCGTAAACTTGCGAGGCTTGACCTTGTAGATGGCATAGACTTTGCATGATCGGTGGCGTCGCTTCACACCCTGCTCGCAATCGACAGTATCTGGGTTTTCTTCTAAACAATGTCCGTCGATAGCTGACGATGCGCTTCCTTGTAGCTGTGTTGAATCTGCTCTTGCCGGCGAAGGGGCAGTTCTATCTTGCGCAGATGTCGCTTGCTGTTCCAATACAGTCAAGCCCACCATAAGTTAGTTGTTATGTTGGAAGGCTGCTGAAGCAGATGAGGTTATGTTGACTTGTCAACATTTGACTTACCTCAATCTCGTCAAACGCTTCGATTGAATCTACTGCCAGTAGCTGCTCCATCAGTTCCTCAAAAAACGAGAAGTGTTTTGGCGGGCGCCTGTTGTTTACCTTTCGATAGTGTCGATGAACGATAAACGCGTTCACGAGCGCCATATCCAGAAGCCCCAGAAACAGAGTCTTGTAGTACTTACGTGTTTTGTAGCAAAGTTGCACGCTGTAACGTTGCAACCGGAGTTGATCATGGACGTCGACTCCACCCATCCAGCGGTGGTAGTCGCGAACAAGCTCTGGAGCCGGCACTGGCGTCATTTCTCCGTGGATGCGTCTCACTAGAATACAAATACAATTAGTGCTAACACCCAAATGGGAACCCAATGCATGTAGTACGTACTCACGGTGCCGGTTTGGCGGCTGCCCCCACTTGAGAGCAGGTGCACCGGGCTACGGTCCATCCACATGGCAGCAGTTAGTTGCGGAAACATCTTGTTTTGAGCCAGCTTGATGATACCTTGCGGAGGCACCAGTACCTCGCGCCTGTTCACCTTTTTTTTCTTTTTCGTAGTGATCACTCCAGCAGCGTAACCTGATCTATCCGTCGGTATCGTCCCCGTTAGATACATCCGATAATGAAGCAGCTCCAGCGCCAGCTTGACCGACGTGTAGAAACGGTCGGTGACGACTAATCTCCATGGAGACGTCGGTGACGGAGATAAGAGAGCTTTCATGTTTCGAAGTACAGCCGCTTCTCCAGTGTTGTTATCCTTTGGAACAATACGTAGATGTGGCTTCGCCCCGCAATAAATCTCAATTCTAGCAGGCAAACACATCAACAGAGACGATTATGTTAATATTATGTTGTATCAATAGATGGCGCAGGATTCTTATGTTGGACAAGTCAACATAAGTACTTGGGCCAAAAAAAAAGGCAAGCCGAAGCTTGCCTCAAGTTACCTCATGCAGTACGCGGTCTTGGCACACGCAGCAACAAACACCTTCGTCCCCCACTTGTGGGGCTTGTCCTTGTTGAAGATCCTCATGGGATTGTATCGCGAGCGCGAAGGCAGTGCTGCTTCATCGAAGCTGATGACTGGGGGAGCTCTGTATCCACGAGCGAATGTTCGCTGTAGCACATCGAGCACCGGTCAAATCTTCCACGCTCGGTCCGTACGGGCTTGTGGCGACTTGTTGCTCGAAAAGTGTAGATATCCCATGATATGAAAAAAACGATTCTTTCCCATCACGAGACTGAAGCGGTTTGACGGTAGAACTCCAACTTTCTTCATTGACCAATGCGCTTCAATGCCTTTCCGGATGGGGACCAACATACGTGCAATCAGCAATGCCATAACTTGAAGGACCTCGTAAGTTTGTATTTCTTCAACTGCTGACAACCGCCGTCTGATCTCAGCAAGATCTTCTGCTTCGCCACCACTACGCTGTTGCTGTCTGCGAATTGAGCGGGCCCTCGTAGGGATTGACTGAGTATGATAGCGGTTGCTTTCGACAGCAATTTGGGACCAAATCTTCGGCGGCAGGAAAAAGAAGAGCAATGCCAGCGGATCGTCCCCAAGGCGTAGCACGCTGTCACTTGGTCCGTATGGCCCATCATACAACCCAGCATACGTTGGGTCAGGTCCAAATTTAGTCGCGTCTAGATACAACACACAAGGACAAAAACTATGTTAGCCTTTATGTTAACTCAGAAACAAAATGAAAGGATTATGTTGGATTCGGCCAACATAACGTACCATACTCCCAGCCATCGGTACGCATTGCAGTGATCAGTGGTGCGTTCTTCGCTGCGGATAACCACGCCGTGTTTGGAAGCTCCTCGATGTCGTGGTCCGAATCTTCATCTGTCAGCTCTCCAATGTCCCAGTCACCGTCCCAACTATCGTCATCAGCATCGTCTTCGTCTTCAGGTTCCTCACGAAGCTCTGGGTCCTCGTCGGAGTTGAGCCCGGTGCATTCGTCAGCTCCTTCGTCCATAAAGTTAGGGTCTGTGTCAATAACACACGCAGGTACACTGTGCACAACGTCTGCTTCGTTAACACTCTCGTCTTCGTCACCTTGCATTCTCTGTTCACCATACATCACGTACGTTGGATATTATGTTAGACATGTTGTCAGCCACAATCCTTCTAGGTTGGATAAACGAACAAAACGCACCGTGTCATCGTCGCCATCGCTGTCTTCTTGTAGGAGAGCGCGGCGATGCTCTCTTGTCGGCACTTGAGTACTACGCTTTCGTTTTTCAGCACTGGAATCAGTAGTAGCTAACGCGATACCAGACTGTTGGGCAGGCAGCGCAGTCTCAACGCTCAAAACCATGTCCGCGACGACTTCTGTCACCTCCGTCTCGTGGTCTGCTTCCACCTCCATCGCATCCGCTATCGCGGTTGTCTCTATCGTCTCCTTCGCTTCAGCAATCGTCTGGTTTCGCGACCCCTCTTTTTCGCCCGCCGTGTCTGCAACCTGAGCACTTGCTGAAGGAATATACAGACCTTTATACTGCGCCACCTCCATATCTGCCGTTTTGCGCTTGGCAGCCTTCTTCTTTGTCGCCTTCTTCGCCTTCGTCTGCCATGCTCCATCGCTGCCGCTCTTCTGCTCTGTCCGTCGAATGCGGCGCTCGTGACGCTCACTTAGCAGAGCCTCGCAACAGAGGCGCCTTTCTTGCTCGGTGAGGTGGTGACGCGGTGTCTTGGGTGTCGGCGCAACCATGTTGCTATCGGCCGTCGTTTTGAAGAGTGAGGAGGTTGGTGGCTGGTGGCCACTCGCTCGATAGTGGGTGTGTACCTCCCTTTTCTAACTCATTCAACCAAACTAAACCTAAGCCTGTGCATATGACCGTTTTACACTCATATCAATGACTTCATTTCACTATAGCGGGGAAAGGGGGGATATGGACCGTTGCCCCATACAAAATTCAGGTATAAGATTTGCTTATGTTGGACCTCCAACATAAAATAAAAGGTGCAACAGAAGTGAATTAGGGTATACACCCCTTATGTTGGAAGATCCAACATAAAGGAACTAAGGGGTTAAGGCTCATATCCAGTTGTCGGCTCGGCCATCGAGAGCAGCTCGGGTCGGTGAATCCGGTGGTATGAAAAGCGCGAAACGTTTCGTGGTGAGCACGTTGGAACTGCTCGTAGACGTCGTCATCGATGCACACAAAGACAATTTGGGCGTTCCAGTGTGGACGCAGTCGAATCAAATCTCGAATGGCACTGAGCGCAGTATCAGCAGCATGAGGCACAGGAAAGCGATAGAGACCCGTCGAGACGGAAGCCACAGCAGCACACTGGACGTCGTTGTTATCCAGTGCTAGAAACGCGCTCACATACGTCTTGTACAGCAGTTTTTCCGAGTTAGAAGTGCCTCCAGTTGGCCCCACGCAATGTACCAGCAGTCGCATCCCAGAGTCGCAACCCACAGTGCACATGACGTCGCCAACCTTCGGATGGTTTCGCATATTGAGATTCATTACAGCTTGATCGAGGGCGGGGCCTGCACGCTCGTGCACGCGACCATCAACACCTCTTCCTGGGTTTCGAAACGAAGACGACGAAGGGAACACCAGACAATCAATTTGCTGCTCTCCAACTGTAGTGATGGTCCCCAGATCACCCTTTACTACGCTGACGCATCGCTCAAAGCACTCGAGCTGGCTGCGCAGACTTAGGTAGTCGGTCAGTTCAACGCATCCCCTAACTTGAGTGACGCTGCGATGCAC
This sequence comes from Phytophthora infestans T30-4, assembly GCF_000142945.1. Taxonomy (NCBI): domain Eukaryota; phylum Oomycota; class Peronosporomycetes; order Peronosporales; family Peronosporaceae; genus Phytophthora; species Phytophthora infestans. Next base: position 2,795,792 of record NW_003303746.1, read on the forward strand.
CTTGGCGACCTCCAGACCAACGTGGCAGTGAGCTTGCTGCAACTTGCGCCACCAGTTCATGTCCAGCAGGACGAAGTTAGTGCTACTCACTTTTTTGCATAGCTTTGCACAGAGACACTAGAGACCCGGCGTCCAAGCACAGCACGAAGTCATGGAGCAGCTCTATTAGAGCTACTTTGGCTGGAACGCTACTACTGCACAATGTTAGGAGCTGATGCAGTAGAAGCCGAGGCAAACCGGCCGGTCTTCGCTGAGCGATGTCGACTTGATACTCTGCGGCTTCGACGTGTTCCCGACATTCAAATTTCGATGACTATTGCCTAGTGGACCTAACGGTCTGATCGATCTCGATTATACAGAACAACGTCAACATGTTACCAAGTTTTTATTTTATTGGAAAGATTCGATGATGCAGTTATATGTTTTTGCGTTAACCTGCTCCTCTCATGATGGAGATTCAGAATGTTTCCCAGCTGCTGGTGGAGGCTGAGTTGGAGAACCCCAAGAGATTCGCGTCGCCGCTTGAAGCACTGCTGCTCGTCTTCTTGGGCGAGCTTGTAGACTCGAACGGGTCCATATCGTCGTCCTCCTCCCCTTTCGCTGCGTCTTTCTTCTTGGTGTTGAGCTTGATTCGAATCGTCTGACCTTCCTTTAGCGAGTAGTCAACAGGAGGAGCGGCCGTGGTGCTCTCTTGCTGCGTCTTTTCACGCTTCAATTCTCTGTAGAAAGAAAACACATTTCACATCTACGTTAGCCTGGAAGTGTTGTTTCTGATAAGCTCGAGTTGATAATAACGCACTTGTTGAAATCGTCGATTGCAACATTGAAGTCGAATGCATCGCTGCGATTATTAAAAGCGATTCCAATAAATGCGTGACGACCTGGCAAAGCGAGCTTGCAGTGTAAGGAACTTAAGGAGCGTCGATATGTGATGACTAAACGCACCAGATACGCGATCAACAGCACGCAGAACGAAGTACCGACTGCTGTCAACCACTGTAATACTTTATCAGTTATCGTCAAAAAGCAACTAGTCGTAACGTTAGCAGATTTACCTTTCTGAATGGCAGATGGTCCTCCAGCCTTAATCGGACACGCTGCGAACAAGGCACCCGTGTTGGGGTCCTTCAGCTCAATGACCGCATCTTCACCGACAGATGAAACCTGCAGACGACCAGTCCACGCGGGTGTACTAGGCCACGAATCCGCCCTAGACAATCACCGCAGCGTCATTGAGAGCCGAGTCGCAGGCAATACCATGTGTAAAGCTATCTACCTGTGGCCGGCAGCCGATGTCTGCGGTGGGATCTGGAACACGAAGACCCCGTTGATTGTCGCGAGGATGCGCTGCACTCCTATCTCGACGGATGAGAGCACCACCGAATCAATAAGAACAAGCACCGAAACCCACCATTACGGATACAACTGCGGCAACACACATACCAACTTCTGCCATGATGAGGGTGTTTCAAGAGAGCGATGCGTGGAAGGGTCCTGCCTTACAACGATCTCTGAGTGTAAATGATCTTAGGAAACAAGAGTTGAGGTCCGTTACGCGTCCCTTGACGCTAAATGTAGCACCGCAAGTGTACGGTTCCCTTTTCATACATTCCGATGACTGCTTCAGTGCAGCCAAGTGCTGGCATGCTGAATCCCAACGTCATTGCTTGCCAAGTTGAAGCTAAAGGTGACGCTAAGCAAAAGTATCTTTTCTACCAATCTCATCTTTTGCACAAGGTATCCGCCAATCAGCGGAGGGACTTAATATCTCATCTCGGATCATGGCGTTCCTCGTCGCGCTGGTGCTACTAGCGCTGTCTGTGTGCACCAAAGCCTCCACGTTCCCCTCGCACGCCAAACACGGTCGTCTGTGGCAGCTCGTGCAAGCAGAAAGTCAACTGTTGTTTAAAACAGAGGCACAACAACTTTGGTTCAACCAAACGGTAGACCACTTCGCTTCGGACAGCAACGCCACGTTCCAACAGCGTTATTACGAGGTCAATAAGTTCTGGAGCAAACCTGATGGCCCTGTAATTCTCTATATCGGAGGAGAAGGCGCAATGGAGAAAGCCCCGGCCGGGTTTGTGCACGTCATCGCTCAGAAGTTCGACGCCAAGGTAAGTTCCAAGAGAGGGAGGCTGGCCGCTCTCAATTTAAAGCGCTTAAACTATTTCTTGCTATTCTGCCATTAGATTCTCGCTCTAGAACACCGATTCTACGGCAGAAGTATCCCGAATGGAGATCTCTCGACCGAGAATTATCGCTATTTGACGGTGCAGCAGGCTCTGGCAGATCTCAAGCACTTCAAGGAGAGTTATCAAAGCCAGCTTGGAGCAAAGGACGCCAATCAGTGGATTGCAATCGGAGGGTCGTACCCTGGAGCTCTATCGGCGTGGTTCCGCATCGCTTACCCAGACGCGACAGTCGCGTCTTTGTCATCGTCGGGAGTGGTGCAACCAGTATACAAGTTCCACCAGTTCGATGAACAAGTGGCACTGGCAGCAGGTCCGTCGTGTGCAGACGTCCTGCGACTCACCACTGAAGTCTTTGAGAAAGAGGTAGCCAGTGCTAATGCCACCGCTGTGAAGAAACTATTCGGTGCCCAGGATCTGGCAGACGCAGACTTCTTCTACATGATCGCAGATGCTGCTGCGATGGCTGTCCAGTATGGTCACAAAGACATCGTGTGCAACAGTATGGTCGGCGCTTTCGAGCGCAACAACTCGCTCGTCGACTCCTTCGCCAGCTTCACGATAGATATGTATGGATCTTCCTTTGGCAGTGAATGTTTCTACGATACAAAGTGTCTAGCTGATGACCGTTCTCGATGGGGGGACGGACGCTCGTGGCGTTGGCAGAAATGCTCCCAACTCGCATACTTCCAAGTTGCTCCTAAAGAGAAAAGCCTGCGCTCAGCAATGTTGGATCTCGATTACCACTTAAAACAATGCCAAACAGTATTCGGTGACGTCGTGCACCCATCCGAGGGTGTAGACGAGATCACAAAGCTGTATGGAGGAGACCACCCGAATGGCCACAAGATTTTCTTCTCGAACGGTGGAGATGATCCGTGGCAACGCGCGTCGGTGCTTGATAAACTATCGGATGATCAGATCGCCAATCTGGCCAAGTGCCAGTTATGTGGCCACTGTGGTGACTTGAGCGCCAACCCAAATGTACCGGAACCACTGAAGAAACAACGCGAGCAAATCCTCGAGTATCTGACCAAGTGGCTTGGTGAGTCCGAAGTTGAAGTCGTCGAGAACACGGTACAGGAATCCGTCGCTCTTCCTCAAGAGGAGGACTATAACGAGCAGGAGATGGCAGGACTGCAACTTGCGGGACTGCATCGATCATCCCCATTGGTCCTTATCCCTATTGTCGTCGCGTTCCTTGCACTGGTGGGAGTCTTGCATGCTGACGTTGTCCGTGACGCCCCAGGAGGGATGGAGATGCTTCGATACAGACTCGCACACACGCACGAATTCTAAACATTGAGGCAGATAGAATACGAGACCTGGGAGGTAGTACGAGGACCAGATGATCGCAGCTTTTGTGTTTCTTGATCTTGTTTTTCATTTTGTTAAGAACGAACATCCAGAGTTCAATCCAAACCTGTTAGTCTATCATACGCGTCCATATTGAGGTGTCTCTTTCACTAATGCTGTTGATCTGGCAATGATTGAGACATAATCAAGCTTTCTGCGTTTGCACCTTCGTCTTCTTAGCTGGTGCGGGGAGTGTGGACTGGCCCATCGTTTCTTTTGTCGAGATGTAGGCGTACGTTGCGCCACCGATTGATACAACAACGATACCGATGGCCTTTTGTACTGTAATGACGTCGTGGTTGATGAGGATGGACATGACGATTACGACGACCTGCTTCATGTTGCCACAAACGCACAATGTTACGGGAGACGTAACTTTGTTGGCCATGAAACTCGTAACATTCAGCATGAAGCTGATAATACCGGTGAGAATGAACCAGAAACTGGCTGAAGGCACCACTTCCCAGTTGTCCATGATCGTGTCCACTTCACCAGTCAAAAACATGGTGATAAGACACCAGCACGCGGACAGAGGAGCCTGATGCATGATCAAGTCCACGGGGTGAAGCTTCAGGTCTCCGCTCAGGAACTTATTGGAGAGAACTGCCTTCAAACCAGCGAATATAATGGCCACGACTGTGATGATGAAGCCCAATACAGTACATGAATTGTCTCCAGTGCATGCCAAGTACACGCCGAAAGCAACAGGAACGAGCGAAAGTTTGCGTTTGAGCGAGTATGTTTTGCCCAGGATCAGCATACTGAGCACGACGACGACTGCTGGAACCAGCGCACGCATGACCTGGTTGAAGGAGATTGACACGAGTCCCAGACTCCAGTTGCCTGTGATGATATTGCTCACGAAGATGAGCGAGAAGTAGACCATGAGCTGCTTCTGTCCAGGCTTGAGCTGCTTTCGTTCGATGCCCTTGAACACGTGGATATACAGGAAGGCGCCCAGTGTGTTGCATGTCATGTGAACGAATGTCAGTGTCACGGGTAGACGCAGAGCACCCAGAGCTTTCTTGTTCCAGAAGGTCACGCCGATATTCTGCGTGAACCACATACTGAGCCAGAAGACCACGACGGACGGGGCCACGTACGACGTTTTGGCCGCTGCAGTCGCTGCCTTCTCTTTCTTCTTGAGCTCCTGGTCATCAGCCGTCTCCAAATCGAGTTGTGTCTGTTTAGTTTTGCTCTTCTTATTGTTATCGTTTTCGTCTTCCAGAAGCTGCGTCGTCTCGGTTGTGGTGTCGTCGTTGTCGCCTTCAGGACACACTTCCACGGACACGTGGCCGCCCTTACTGGACTGGATGAGACCGGCACCACCCGATTGGGTACGCGATCGCGCGCTGAGCGTCTCCAGAGCCATGAAGTCAGCTGCTACTTGCGTTCTACGAGGGGAATCTGGCTGTGAGGCAATGTGAGTACCGTGGTATGTTGGCGATTTTCGAGACGTCGTAAAAAAGGGATAGTGCAGGAGTAGGGTTTCAAACAACAAAACGTTGATTTGGCTATGTGATTTGAGAATATTCTACCTCTTTGAGTGTTCTTATAGTATTAATTTGTAAGTATTGACTAAATCGGGGTGTCAACATCAGCGACAGTTGTTTGCTTCAGATTTGGATCAGTGACGGCCGTTGAGTAACGACGACAATAAAGCATCGTCAATGCGATGCTGCGCCATCGAAACCGAGGAGGCGGGCGCTGCCGCTGCGAGGTTAAATTTTCAGCGTTGCTTTCCGAGCAGATTCTACTGGCATGGCTGAGTGCACATCGATGTAGTGGATCTTACAGGGGCGTACTCTCTCGGAGGCTGTCCAGAAAATGAGTAACCAGGTTCAGTGGCTTCAGTGCATCAGCTATGATTAGTTTCCGTCTTCATAAGTATGACGTGGATGCTTGTTGTCGCCCGCAGCCGCTTGATCGCGAGCTCCAACATGCGCTTGAGCCCAGCACCTGGCATTTGGTCATTTCTGAAATTAAACTATAAAATAATCAATGCTAGATCACATAGCGTAGCGTACCCGCGGTCGTGATCCCCGATGCTGTCTGGAAGCCTGAAAATAAGTCACAGAGCGGTCCCAACGCTACGAGCTGGAGCCCCGCTTCATTCTGTGCCTTGTCAGATCGGTCAGTGAAGCTGAGAACAGGCAACAACAACAAAATACACACCTCCCAGCTTTGCTGCACACTGTCCAGCTCACACAGCAGCTCGTACACATCGCGGCATTGGCGTAAACGCACGCAGTGGAGACATTCCGCAGCTAACTCCGGTGTCATCGCTGCATCGAGTCTCGACACCGCCGCTGCCAAATGTTTGGTAACGCTCTTCGGGGCGCGGACCAGGAGCAGCACTTGTTTTCCTACCCTGGCAAACTGCAGAGCCGTGTCCACACATTGCTGTCATAGACGAACAGAATTGCGCTCGGTCAGCAATACATCACGATTGAAAAGCTACAGCCTTGCTGACCTCAACGCTGCAGCTTTTGCGATCTTTCAGTGTAGTATCTAACGCAGAACTATCGAGATACATTGCGCTTCTCGTTAGTAGTATATTCCATTTGCAGCAGCTCTAGACCTGCTGCGGCATCGCGTCGAGTGACAACCTCGGAGCACTTTGTCGAGTTTCGAATGCTGACATGGAAACTAGCGGGGCGCAGCATAGCGCAGCTGCCTGTTGTCGCTGTGCACGCATCTGCAGATCGTAGATACTCGATGCAAAGAGCTGCTCAGCCGTCGTGTTCACTGGAGCATCGCTCAACTCCTCTGCACGGAGCAATTTCTTTAGCAGCATGTCAAGTGTCGGAATGATGGTTTAAGTCACTAAATCGGGTTTAGTTGCATAGTGACCTCGAAGCCGCACCCGTCACTTCCTCGGACTCGGCGATGTCTTCGACGCCTCCGCTGAGCTCACAGGGGCGTTTAGACGCGTCTGCCATCTCTGGAGCCTCGCCTGATGGTGTGGACACACTATTCTCCGTGTCTCGAAGCGCCAGAGCCGCCTCACCCGCCTCCTCCTCCTCAAGCCCTGAGCAGTTCCGCCCTCCCATGTCTTTTCTGCGCCGCCTAACGTCAGCTCCGGCTGCCAGTCGCGACGACCGAGCCAAACGCAAGGAAATGGAGCGTAAAGAGCTACTAGAGATGATCCTCGAGTCCATCGCCAGCGTACCAAAGGCTGTAGAGCGGATCCACACGAACGAAAAGCTCCGACAGGCGTTACACCAGGAAATGGGCGAGGAGAACTCGCTTTTGCATCGATTCTTCGACGCTAGACAGCAACAGAACAATGTGTCGCTAGGTGGCACTCTCTTGGGGGACAATTCGAGATGCTGGGACCTCAGTCGACGTCCTGTAAGTGAAGTTGAAGACGACGTAGACAGCAGTCCGCTGTCTGCACACCCGGCGACACCCCTTGGGGTCTACGACAACTATGAACAAAGTCAAGAGGGCGATAAGGACGATGAAAGTGACGAAAGTGACGAAAGTAGCAGTGACTATGGATCAGAATACGAGAACGACCTTGCTGAAGCTGTGAACCAGCTTTGCATGACGGACGAGACGTTGACAGCAATGGACGACATGGTATCCGACCCAATTGGCATTGTTCAGACGAATTTCACTAGTGAAGGCTCTGCACAGGTCTCGGGCTCACCGCAGTCGTCCTTCGGATTGGGAGCTTCACCTGGCAACACGTCGATGGACGGTGAACCCGTGTCTGCTCTTTGGCCACGTCAGCCAAACCAGTTCGCATTCACTCAAGAGGAAGACAACAACGTGCGAGCGGAAGACGAAGTGTACAGCGAAATGGTGAGCTCTGTCTGTGAGGACGAAACGTTCCTGGACGATGTGGATGAAGAAGGTGAAGGGCATAATCTGGACGACGAGACCGAGGAAAAACTATTTAGGATGGACGACGATGACGATGGAAACGTCGACGGTGACATTCAAGAGGCAGAAATGAGTAACGGGGCGACTCACTTCAATGCTGATGATACAGTGCCGGACCCGTTTGTGGTGGGCTCTCCGGTTCAGGGCCAGGTGACTACTTTCCAACACGATCTTGATGGCAAGTCGAAGCAGAAGGCTGACACAGTCCACACGGTGGATATTAAAGAAGACGAAAATGACGTGTGCGGTGCAGAGAGCGAAGGATCCGATGACGACGATGAGTCTAAAGAATATGAAGTGTTTCAGCTGCGTATTATACGCGAAAAAAATCGAACCGGATTCGAGCCAAACCAGGACTGGCGACCTCGTGGCGGAGCTTTGATTGGCGGTAGATACAAGGTTTGTAGTAGAAGTCCTAGCAGTTTGAATGGTGTATGGTACTTATTGTGTGTGGGTCTTTTTTGCAGGTGGAGATGGCTATTGGAGAAGCAGTGTTTAGTCGGACCTACAAGTGTGTGGATACAACTACTGAACACTCTGTATGCCTCAAGATCATCAAGAACAACAAGGAGTACTTCGACCAGGGTGTTGACGAGGTTCGTGTACTGGAATATATTGATCGCAACTGCAAGGTGGACGAAAGGCATCTCGTGCGCCTTCTGGATGCGTTTTACTTCCGCGAACACCTGATCATCGTGACTGAGGTGCGTAGGTCGACATTGGATTGACTTTTTTCAAAATTATTCCTCACTCACTTATTGTGCTTACAGCTACTTCGAGATAATCTGTACGAGTTCTCTCGTTTGCTGCTACAACGTGGTGTGATCAACTACTTCAGCATCCCTCGCCTGAAAAAGATTACCATTGAAGTGCTCGAGGCGTTGGATACTTTACACTCACTAGGACTCGTTCACTGCGACCTCAAACCAGAGAATATCCTGATCCAAAACTTTAGTGCATGCACCATTAAGGTGATCGACTTTGGGTCGGCGTGCTTCACTACAGACGAGCTCACGTCTTACGTACAGTCGCGTTCTTATCGGGCGCCTGAGGTAAGTTTGGCGTAAGCTCCAGGTGCATAGTATGGTACCATTTCTGAACTTTTTGCTGCATTCAGGTAATTCTCGGTCTCTTGTACGACACTAAGATCGATCTATGGTCCCTCGGGTGCGTCCTTGCCGAGATGTTCACAGGCGAGGTTCTCTTCCGTAATGACTCGGAACAGACGCTACTGGCACGAATCTTGGCAACTATCGGTACGTCCTTAGCTGTAGCACCATTTCAGCTACACATTCTAACCTTGTATGTTTCCAGGCCCCATTCCTGCGTCTCTGCTCGCCGGCCGCGAGATTCTACAGCGCCATCTCATCGACACGGGATTGTTCACTGTGGATCACTCGGGCAACGGCGTGTTGGCTGCGAGTCAGCACGTGCCTTCGCTAGAGCAAGCCGTGCCGACAAAGGATAACGAGTTTCTGGACTTCCTTCGCGCTCTGCTGCAGATCGATCCAGCGCATCGACTGTCGGCACGCGAGGCATTGACGCATCCCTGGCTTCAACATGGTGTCTTCGCTGAGAACCGCATGTGATTGGCTGATGTCTGCCACATGAGCTACCGATTATCCGGTGTTTATCCGGACGTTTCAAAAAGGCGTCACACAGATCGATAAACCGCGGGACGGGATGGCTTCTTTCGGTGACAACGGCGTCTCGGCGGTAGGTGGCGCTCTGTATGTTGCGTCGTGTGTTTGGATAGTGCCGACCTGTGTGTCGAGCCTTAGAATTAATAGATAAAAGCGGCTTGGGACGAGTCTCTGGGCCTCCCGCTGCTCTGTTTTATTAGCCACTGAATGTGCTGGTCGCTTTGTGCTTGTGGTGTCTGTGCTGTGGGCTTTATCAGAGCCAAGAGATGCAGAACCAGGTGGAGACATTGAGATTGCAGTCGCCGCAGAAGAAGGCGGACGAAGAGGTCAGAGAGATCACTGTCTCGTCGTCGGAAGGTCGAGAAGAAGACAACCAGGAGCACATTAGAGGCGTCACAAGCGACGGAGTGGGCTTCAACACGAGTGATAAGTGGGCCAAGTTCTACCCGAATCAAGAGGTGGCGGTGGTTACTAGCATCGGACAGCCACCGGTTCCACCTGAAGGTGAGGAGCGAGTTGTCTTTGAGGAAGTAAATACTGGGGAAGGATTTAGATTAATGGATGTGAATTTGTAGGGTATGTTCCACTACGTCATGGTCACAGCCGTGATGCGCAGATCCCTGAAGCTGCTTTAATCTTTGAAGAAGGCGTACCAAACGGGTTAGTTGATGGCGATTTCCAGTTGTTTACGTTAGGCTGGTTCCTGGCTGACATACGTTTGTTTGCTTGCAGCTTCTCGGTGGACACGCTGTTGTGGAACGAAAAGCTGCTGGAGCAACGTATCATGCAATTGACTGCGTGGACTAGACGGTCTCCGATGCCACGCCGCCAGAAGCTCGACCGCATCAACTGCATGGTCAACCAATGTAACACTACAAATACCAAGACTTTCTGAGGATCCTAATTCGATTAAGTTTTGCATGGTACTGATCATTTTTGCGAGTGTTCGATGCTTTTTAGACAAGTTCACTCGTGTAGCTCAGGTAAAAGATGCTGTAACATCCATGTGTCCCTGTGTATCTATAAAATTCTTACAATAGCCAGGCGACCGACTACATGTAGTTCAGAAAGATATTTCTGTCAAGTCGTCGGTTGAACTGGCCGAGTAAAGCGTGCAGTGCTTCACTTTCAGGTGGAGTCGTCATGAGTGCCTTGCTACTGCGTTGGCTGAATGACGATCTCAAATTACAACGCAAAGTGGAGGTGCTGGAGCGGGATGTCAGTAATGGCTACATCATCGCCGAGGTGCTGCATCTCCAAGGTCTGGAGCCCAAGTTGGAGCAGTATGATAACTCCTCGACCACAGCAGCCAAGATCCACAACATGGAACTTTTAGGAGAAAGATTCGAGGCTCTGGGCATTCCGTTCTCCGTGAACACGCGTCGTGCCATCATGATGGAGAACCGCTCTGCGGTGCTTCAGTTTCTGCTGCAACTCAAGGATTTCCTTGGTCGACGATCCAACAGAAGACCCGAGAGTGCACGAGCCAAAGTCATCCCATCCGACCAAGCGACAAAAACCGCAGCAGCTATTAAGTCGAATCTTCCTCCACATGATGTGGAAGAGCGCTTCTTAATGGATACAATGAAGAAATATCAACCGAAAGACATTCGCTTCTATAAGGACATCGACATGGCCGTACACCTGCGCAAGTTCCAACAAGCTCAATGGCAAGCAGAGAACGAGCACGACAGAGTAAGTGGACGCGTTGGGGGTCAATTTTCTGTAACGTAGCTCTCGATTAATCTTTTTTTTTGGTTTTCATAGCTTAACCAACAGATCAAAGTTGACAAGAACGCCAATGCAGCCACAGGATACGCCGCTACTCGAGCTCACTTGCAAGAAAAGGCGCAGTTTTTGCGTGAATGGGATCGTGAACATCTCGAGAAATGGAAGCACACACAAGTGAGTTGCAACTTTGGAGGCCACGAGTGTAGTGTTGTACTGATTTATTGTTTTAGCGACTCTTCTTGTCTACAGAGCGTGATGATTTGCGCCTTGAATTGACCTTGGAGGCTCGAAGACAAATCTATGCCGAGGAAAAACTGGCTGAGACTCAACAAGATGGCGTTGATGGTGTTGTGGATTTCAAGAAGAACATGAATAGACTGGGACTTGCATCCAGCGGCACAGATCTATCGCTCCGCGCGATTCCAGCAAATGATGAGGGTGCACGTGCTCACTTTCACGGGCTCGAGAAACGAGTCGAAGATCTCGATTTTCGGCCTTCCAACAACGTCAAAATGATGAAAGAGCTACGTAAGCGGCGAAAAGCGCAGTTAGCCGCGGAGAAAGACCGACGCATGAGGCGACAGAAGGCATTGGCAGATCAGAAAAAGGTAGGCGTTTCTACGTGAAGTAGTTCTGTTGGGGGTGTTTTAGGTTCTGATCACTACCGCTGTAGTCAATTGAAGCTCACGAAAGGGGACAACTAAATGATGATCAAGACGATTTCCAAGACCCTGAGGCCTCGAATTCGACTGCGCTACCAGAAAAAAACGGGGAAGTGGAGTCAATTGTGAATCCACGCGAGAAATATCTTGATGAGAAACGTGAAGAGCTGGAGGAAAATTACGCTCGGCTACGGGAGTCTGGAAGTATGAGAAGAGAAGAAGACATGAAAGTGCTGGACGGACTTCGCACCACGAAACGTGAAAAGGAATACCTACGCGCATGCGACGTGTGCTCTGATGCAGTTGATGACTTGATCTCATTAGCATTCGCTATTGTCTCGGTCAGGTGAGTATGGATTGTTGCCCTGTTTCAGCTTTAAAACTTGACAAATAATCGTGTTCTGGTGCTGGTTGCAGCGACAGAGATATGGTGGATATAGAACCACTGAAAAGGGAAACATTTTTTCCAGGCAAATCGTCACGACCCACTTGTTCTGATCAAGGCGGCGAAGAAATGCGTTATGAGCTTGATGTGTCCATCCAGAACTTCTTGTGTTGCTCAGAAGTGTGGGCCACGCTTCCGCTCCAGTCCAGATTCTCCACATACGACGTAAAATCTGACATCCAAGCTTTGGGTGAAGGCTGGGCCAATCCGACTGTAGCTTTGGACACGTCTTGGTGTCGCCCTCTCTCTTTCATTTTGCTGAGCGTCTTTACAGAGGATGAAAGCGGAAGTGAACTCGCGCAACGGGTTGCAACGGAGCACCATCTGACTTTCCTGCAGCTCGATGCTCTTGCGGACGAGTGTGTGAAAACGAGTTACGAACCTCAAAAGCTCGGAGATCAAGTAGCATCGCTCTGTGACCGCGAGGTAAGATGCTGCGTGCGAACGTGAGTACAATATTTGTTGCTGTAACAAGCCACTTTTGCGGATGGCAGAGAGAACTTGGCGTATTCGGTCCAAAGATCACAGCTCTTAGGCTGAAGAATGCGCCACTACCCGACAGTCTTGCTGTAGAAATCATTGCGAAAGCTGTATCACTGTGTCGAAGAGAAGCTTCGGAATCTCCACTAGATGATACACTAAGCAGTGCACTAAGTGGATGCATGCTACACAATTATCCAAGGTGAGGAGAATCCATGGCTGAACAGTTCTGGAAGCTCTGATATCGATTGCTTAACGCTCTATGTATCGCAGAACAGTGGACGAAGCCAAACTTTTGGAGAAGAGTATCCTAGCAGACCTTTTAAGCGAAGAAAGTGATTCAAATAATGCCACTAGCAGCACGGCTCTTCCAGAGGAGGAAAGTGTTCCTGCGATTGTTTCCGTGTGGGATTGTGTGCTGTCAATATCCCCCGACGAATCTTCAGTGACCGATCAAGCAGATGCAGACAAAACTCTGCTAGGTTCAGACTCTTCAACAGCTTTAGTCGACAAACCAACGTCGTCTGGCTCTAAGATTATATCGGCCGAAAGCCAACGAAAGCTTGCGCTTGAAGAGGAACAGCGTGTTCGTAGCGAAGAGCAGAGAGCGAATCTGGAGAATTTTTGGGGTCAAACTACGCGGCACATTCGAATTAAGCGACTTGGATTGCATCGCGATGTCTCGGCAGAGCTCACTCACTTGTGTATCGACGTGTATACCCAAACATCTTACAAAACAATCCCAATGGTGATCGAGTGTGGAGTCGAGGGGATACCAGAACAGGTGAGAGAGGAACGCGACAGGAGACACAGGAAAATGAACCTTGTAGACCGAGTCATGTGGCTGAGAGCCTCGAAAGAGATAGAGTTCGAAGACAACGTCTTTCAAGATCTTCTTGAAAGGCTGCAAAAGGCAAGTACTGAAATTAAAGGAGTATTCTTGAGTAAGTGCTGAGTGCCTTGTGCTGTTTCTTGCGCAGCTAGAGAAAAGTTTGCACCATAAAATTCAAGAGCCGATGGCAACAATTCAGTCGGTTATCCAAGCGATCTCAACACTGGCTGCCACTGCCCACGAAGAGTTAGAAAAGGATTTATTCAGTGGTGCTGAACCATTTCAAGATCTTCTGGACCAAGCAGCGACAAAGCTGAAGGCTACCAATGGTGCATCAAAGTTAGAGCGTCGTGAGGTGAGGATACTGCTTTACAGAGCGTTTTATCTGGATCTTTCTAACCTTGTTTCATTGTTCTGGATCAGCGCATTTTGACGGAGCTCGAGGTATCTCTCGGTGACATGGCGGACTCGCACCGCGTAGCTGGCAACGACTTCGTAGATGCCTTTACGCAAGATCCGTTTCCCGAAGTGATGGGGGCTGTGGACATCGTGTACAAGTGCTTGCCGTCGATCTGCTTCTTCCTCAAAGACTTCGCCTTGCAGAAACTGGAGCTACTACGCACACGTCTGTACGATCGAATCCCATTTCTCAGTGACAGCTCACAAGACTCGGTGTCTCTATCCAAGATTCTTCCACGTGAGGCAATGGATGCCGCCACTGACCTGGGTGGCGACAAAGCTGGAGGTGGAGAATCCGCACAAGCTGCTGGAGATGAAGTGCTGAGTATCCTCAGTCAGGTGGCAGCCGAGTATTCCTTCCACTTAACTGATGAACATCCTGCTTGCCAGTACGCACTAAGCGAGACGAGTGTTACCTCAGAGGAGATCACGCGTCTACTACAGCATGTAACATTGCTCTGTCGATTCGGTGATCGATTAAGACAATCGACTGGGCAACTCTACGCGGGAGATGTCCAGTATCTTATGCAAACCGTTCAAGAAGATATCCACATGAAAGACAAAGCCATCGCAGAGGTAATGGCGGATATTAGAGCGCACGGACATGCCACTTGGTCCATTCGAGGCCTGGAGATTAGCCCACAATCTGGTATTGCAACGCATCTAACTCGATCTCAAAAGCAAAACTTCCTGACGATACCACAGCTCAGTGCTCTAGCACACGCCTGTGAGAAGTGGGAGCTGTCGAACCCCATCACAGCGAAGGCTTTTGGAGGGGAGACTATTGCAAGTGACGTGTTTGTTGCGTTAGTACTTGAAGTTGCTGCGAAAGAGGATTTTCCTGTACGCTGGAGAGATGCTAGTGCTGTTGCCGCTGTCACACTCCAGCAGTGCTCAACTCGAGGAGCTGTGTCGTGGAGGAAGTTCATTTGGTCGCTAATGTGCGTCCAGTTTAAAGGGACCCCATCTCTTGAAGATATATTATGTTACCAGCGACGAGCAATGATACTTCCGGCGATCAAGCGTCAGCGGCAAGACGCTATCCTGGAAGAGAGTTGCAATTTTTTCCTCTCTCGCACCGACTTCTGGAATCTCTCGTTGTGGTTTGAAGAGCGCTGCAACATCAAAGCCAAACACGAAGCTGAGCAATGCAAAGAGCTCGTGTTCCAACTTTTCTCAAGAACAACAGATCAAGTAGATCTTATACCGATGTTGTTGTGCTGGTGTGTTCATCCTTCCTGCTCCTTCAGTGTCCGTCACGATCTCGAGGAGTTTGCTCCTCGATACTCACGAGGATTGTATCGCGTCTTTCGACTGCTGTGTCAATACTCGGCGGTTTACGACTCTACAGCTCAGTCTGTCTCGTCATTATGTGGCAGTGGAGGCTTAGACCACACACCGTCACTCGAGTCCTTCGACTCGTTCTACCACGGTTGTTCGTCCGACTTGCCTCGCTTCTACCTATTGCAGAATCCGCTTGAAGCTCTCGTGCAGCCCTAGATACGACACAACACCGAGTGCTCCAGTTGAAAGAATAATATTTGAGCAGATACAGCTCTCCTCTTAGCTGCTATCCGTGTCCACTTGTTCTTTATCGTCCTGCCGCTTGCTGCGTCGTCTCCGCTTCTTGCGTAAAACGTCTGCATATAGCGAGTGTGCGAATAGTCCTGACAGCAGTCCCATTACACAGGCGGAACGTAGACTACCGGCATAGCGCAACGCCAGCAGCGCTGCCACAGCTCCACCTGAGAGCTTGACGCCGTCTTCCATACTTGGTGCACGCGCCAGTACCCTAAGCTTACTAGACACGGACGCTGCGAGCGTTGTAAATGTTGAGGGGAGCGCCAACTCGCGCCCGCTGGGCGTCGCAGCCGCAGCCTTTGGCTGCTGCGTGTCTTGCTCCATTTTGAATCGGAGACTTTGGAGAATATGTGAAGCATAATTCGCTCGAGTTGAATTTGAGCTGTTTGATTTGGTCTTTGTGCTTCTGATGCGGTTTTTTGTGTCAATTTGGTCATTCTCCTCATTGACAAGGTAGGATGGAGGTGGCAACTTCGACGAGTGGGGACAAGTGTCCTCACTACGGACGACGCTGCCACGTGCTGGCCGAGTGCTGCAAGAAATGGGTTGGCTGTCGTCTGTGCCACGATTCGCGGTTCGGCGAGGAGCATGTGATAGACCGCTTCGCCATCAAGCAGATGCGCTGCGACTTGTGCCAGACGGAGCAGCCCGTACGGTCACCAAAGCTTGTGTGTCTCGTCCTATAGCCTATATATATTGACTGTTATGTCAATTGCTAGTGTGCACAAGAGTGCGCTAAGTGCCAAGCAAATATGGCCGCGTACTTCTGCTCCGTTTGCAACTTATTCGACGATAAGGGACTGGAGAAACAGGTTTTCCACTGCGCCCAGTGCGGCATCTGCCGGTGCGTTGCGACGTGCCTTAGGAGACGTTTACTGCCACTAATGGTGGACTTTTGTACAGCGTTGGTGGTCGAGAGAACTATTATCACTGCATCAAGTGCTGCGGGTGCTACCCTCACTCACTCGAGGCCAAACACAAGTGTCTGGAAGGCTCTATGCATCGTGAATGCCCCATTTGTCTTGATGTGAGTGGCAATTGCGTAGATTTTCAGAGGAGGATGCTCAGTTTCTATTGATGCAGGTGACGTTCGATTCGCTGGAGAGTGTGAACGTGCTGCCGTGTGGCCACGTCATGCACTCAAGCTGCTTCAAAGCCTACGTCAAGCACCAGTACGACTATAAAGCTGTTGCCGATAAGATATCTGGATCTAATGTAATGTTTGGTAATGCCGTCTGCTACAGTAACATTGTGTGTCCAACATGTCGGACGTTGATGTTCACCGAGGACGAAGTAAACGGCGAGGGTCAGGACAACGACGAGGCAGACTCTGAAGGCGAAGAAGATGGCGAAGAAGACAGCGGAGAGAGTGATGGAGACGATGGAGATGACTCGGACAGCTCTAGCAGTAGTGAGAGCGAGGACGAAGACGGGGTTGTAGTCCACGTTGTAGTAGAAGACGAAGACTCAGACAGTGAAATGGAAATGGACGCAGCACACGACGCAGAACGCAATGTGTGGCCCAGTGCCCACCGACCGTAATGTTAGCTAGGAAATACGGGGAAACGTGCAGCGGCGGCTTCATGTTGTCTCGAGTTTTGTGGTTTAAAAAGACGCAGACGAGCAAGAGCTCCACTCGACTACAAGAACTACAATACATTCTGCTCTTGTTTCGTCCACGACGTCTCTTCCACCTTCCAGCATTTGTTTACATCGTGCCAACAGGCCCTCAAGTTCATAAGTGTCCGCTCTTAATGCTCTGACTGCTTATGCATTGCGATAACGTCCTCGGTAGACACGGGCTGATTGACTGTAGAGCGCCGCGGACTTGCAATCGAGCGAGCAGAAGCCGGCGTAGCGACTAGTGCCGGCCACGAAACTTCGCGTGCACATCCCACATTGTTCCCAATCGGCACTACCTTCGCTCATGGCTTTCCGTCGCCCTTCGAGCTCTTCGCGGCTTACGGCAGTGGCGGCGAATGTGCTGCACAGTTCCGAGCGGTGTGTGGAGCGTTTACTGGCTCCAGCGAGTGCCACAGGCTGCAACTGGTTGACTTCTTCCTGTTTCTTGTCGCGTGAGCTGAGCTTGCGCAGGAGTTTGCGGGTTGAGTCGCGTAGTCCCATTGAAAGCTGAGACTTTGGGGTCAAATTCGGATGTGACACTTGCACTTGAACTGGACTTGCAGTCGGTGGGGAAAAGTCGGGGCAAGTCTTTTTGACGGATAAAAATACTTTTTTACAGATGGAAATCGTCAAATCACAGAGAGGACGTTGTTTTCACAGAGCGCATGGAAAGGTACCCTGTGTTCTCAAATCACATATGGAAATGCTGAGATATCAATGATGAATTAGAATTTGGAGAAAGAGGACATTAACAAACTTCCCATTTTAATTATTTATATACTATTAATATTACACATTTTGTCAACTTCGTAAATTCCAGGCAGAACTATTAATTCCAGCATCTCTAATCCACACGGGCAACTACAAATACAGAAAATGTATTAGATTAAAAGATTTGTACTGGGTCTCACTATGCTAGCTGTAACGCGCGTATATCTGCCGGCAGAATTGTACTTGCTGCCACTATACTACTGACTACAGGCAGATTGCTACTTGGTGTCAGTATACTAGTCAAAGTGTCCGTCAAAGGTGCCGGCAGATTTGTACTGGGTCTCACTATGCTAGCTGATACGCGCGTATATCTGCCGGCAGAATTGTACTTGCTGCCACTATACTACTGACTACAGGCAGATTGCTACTTGGTGTCAGTATACTAGTCAAAGTGTCCGTCAAAGGTGCCGGCAGATTTGTACTGGGTGTCACTATGCTAGCTGTAACGCGCGTATATCTGCCGGCAGAATTGTACTTGCTGCCACTATACTACTGACTACAGGCAGATTGCTACTTGGTGTCAGTATACTAGTCAAAGTGTCCGTCAAAGGTGCCGGCAGATTTGTACTGGGTCTCACTATGCTAGCTGTAACGCGCGTATATCTGCCGGCAGAATTGTACTTGCTGCCACTATACTACTGACTACAGGCAGATTGCTACTTGGTGTCAGTATACTAGTCAAAGTGTCCGTCAAAGGTGCCGGCAGATTTGTACTGGGTCTCACTATGCTAGCTGTAACGCGCGTATATCTGCCGGCAGAATTGTACTTGCTGCCACTATACTACTGACTACAGGCAGATTGCTACTTGGTGTCAGTATACTAGTCAAAGTGTCCGTCAAAGGTGCCGGCAGATTTGTACTGGGTCTCACTATGCTAGCTGATACGCGCGTATATCTGCCGGCAGAATTGTACTTGCTGCCACTATACTACTGACTACAGGCAGATTGCTACTTGGTGTCAGTATACTAGTCAAAGTGTCCGTCAAAGGTGCCGGCAGATTTGTACTGGGTCTCACTATTCTAGCTACAGTGCGCGTATATCTGCCGGCAGAATTGTACTTGCTGCCACTATACTACTGACTACAGGCAGATTGCTACTTGGTGTCAGTATACTAGTCAAAGTGTCCGTCAAAGGTGCCGGCAGATTTGTACTGGGTCTCACTATGCTAGCTGTAACGCGCGTATATCTGCCGGCAGAATTGTACTTGCTGCCACTATACTACTGACTACAGGCAGATTGCTACTTGGTGTCAGTATACTAGTCAAAGTGTCCGTCAAAGGTGCCGGCAGATTTGTACTGGGTCTCACTATGCTAGCTGATACGCGCGTATATCTGCCGGCAGAATTGTACTTGCTGCCACTATACTACTGACTACAGGCAGATTGCTACTTGGTGTCAGTATACTAGTCAAAGTGTCCGTCAAAGGTGCCGGCAGATTTGTACTGGGTCTCACTATTCTAGCTACAGTGCGCGTATATCTGCCGGCAGAATTGTACAACCTATAAGTACACTAATAGATGTTCCATGTACTCATGCTATCTTGAATGCACTATCAATAGCAATCTATGAGGATGAATGATCTTCCTTTAGATTTTACCACATTATCGAATTTACCTCAGAGATCTCAATACAAAGACCGGAATTATGTTTGTTCATGAAGCAGTTTGGAAGTTCGCAGAGACGGATGGCAATCGTTACGCTAAACTGCAAGCCTCATCGCGGAAACTGTTAACAGGCGCACCTCTTAAAATCGCCGATTCGAAATGGCTAGTAGGACGAGGGGGTACCCGCTTACGTGAGGCCTGGCTATCACTCCCTGTCGAGACTCGAAGAGATATGATGGCTGCTACTGATGATCCTGATTTTCCTCCATGTGACTCCGGCATTGTGGATGAAAGACACATAAATTCATCACGAAAAACACAAATAACGACCACGACACATGAATCCCGAAAACGAGCTTCACAGTCACCAAAGATCAATTCAGATGGAACTTCATCGTATATGCATAAGAAATATCGATTTCTAAAAGCTCGGGCTCGTTATTTTGAAGTGGCATCCAAGGAAGAGATCGTCCGCCTCAGTATTGCGTACGACTCTGGTAGTTTGAAGGGTGTGTTAGACGCTGCAATAAAAAGCGCTGAATATGCGGTGATGCTTTCCAAGTACAAGGACAGGGCAACGACCGCGGATGAGGCCTACGTCGCCGTTGCTGAAAGCTTAAGTGATGTTTTTTCGTCTATAAGCGAAATAACCTGTTTTGATCCCGAGCCTAATACGGATGGACCTTCCGATAATTTTGCAGTGTCGCGGATTAGCGCGGCATACGTGAAATATCAGGAGGCCGCTCAAGACGCACAAGATGAAATGACAAAAACTTCCACAACAGAGGACCTCGATAAACCTATTTTAACAGGTACCGTTCGATTTTTTGGGAAAGCGCATGGAATGGAGATTTCATAGCTCACTTCTTTTAAAAGCTTGGCAACATCTTAAATTTCAAAAGATTCAAAGACGTATGGTGTTTTACTGTTTTTTTTAAGAAAGACTTAAAGCGTGACCAACGTCTTTTGAGCGTCCTCGTTTTTTGTGGGGTCTCTTATCCGGAAAGGTTTCTCTACGGGCGGATCTTTCTTCGAGCGAAATACCTAGTGTGTCTTTAACAGCCATGAGATGAACACATGAGCCCAGTTTGAACATAGTTCTACAATCGCAAAGTCCGTTCTCAGCTGTCACAATCCATCCCAAAGTACACTGTTCTTCAGCTTCAAGCTCCTGGTCAGTTGTGGTTTCAATCTCTTCTTCAGTTGTTTTCTTTTTTCGAGTATCGGTAGGAGCTCCTTTTAGTTGTTGAACACGAAATTCTCCCATACGGTGCCCCGATTCCAGAAGAAAAGCAATTTTCATGCGAGCTGAACTAGTAATGGTTAAAAGGCGCTCTCTCTTTAATTTTCTGAAGTCTCTAATAATGGGGGGTGCTGCCCGTGTCGATGTCGCAAAAGTAGCTGTCAAAATTGATCTTGCCTGGCTCACTTTAAGTAACTCCATGAAAAGAGGGTTTAAATGAAGCAATCTGCGCATAGAATGAGTGTTTTTCAATTGGCGATTGAAGTTTTCACACGGGTTGTTAGTTTTTGCCATTCCAGTCGGAGTTTCCACACACTGCCATTTACTGTAGCGCCCCTCCAGCCACTGAGCCGAAAAATACTCGGAGAATGACTGCAAGTCGGTGTTAACCTTCCATGATTCCAGAGCATCGTCGATTCGACTCTGTTTATCCACCAAGGTTCGCGCGTAGTGAATTTTGTATACAGGTCTGTATACAATTCTCTTGTTTGCCTCCGAGAACCCCACGGTATGTTTTCTAACATTTGACATCACGTGAAAGAAACACATCAAGTACGTTGGCTGCTTATCTGAAGCGAGAATAGCACCAGCCACACTTTCAAATGCATTTCGTTGAGCATTATCTGCATCCATCATCACGAATCCAAACGATACACTCTGTGATGAAATGTCGTAATACAAATCCAGCAATACCCGAATTGCTCGAGTCCATTGGGGACTCTTTAGATCGGAGACTAAAAAGAAAGCCACAGGGTGAAATTGTCTCCACATATCTGATAGACACATAACTATAACCGGAAAACCTCTAGTATTAAGTTTGAAAGTGGCATCCAAGTGAAAAATAAATTCAGATGCTCGACCGAGTCTCTTGACCAGTGATTTGGTCGAAAACCCAATAACTAGAGGGCTATCTTCAGTTCCTTTACCAATTAGAGCTTCTCCAATGCTATCAAGTGAAAATCCAAATGTAAATGGTGTGGTTTCGCTGCAGCCATCTCGAAAACGATGTTTAACAGCGTTTGCAACCATCACATCGACGAAATCATTGTCCACTTTACTTTTGTTTCTGTACGTGCGTACAAAACACTGTACTTTTGGTAAAAGTGTTTTTGGATTGGTCTGCGGCAGCCCCAAATCAACAGCCATTTTGTGCATTATTGCGGCCGGCTTCAATCCGACCTCGGCCTGGCTTCTTATGTATCTCTTCATTGCGCAATTCAGATCCCCGGGCTTACGATATGCAGGTGAGACTGACAAGTGGTGTGAATTTTGAAAAACACTGATTTTATCGGTGATATGACACTGCAGAGCTTTCAAGACCCACTTGCACGACCCTAACAGCTTGCAAGTTTCGTCGGAGCAAATGAAAAGCCGATAGCGCATAAAGTGAATGTCGAGATTGTATTCACAAACACTGCATATCTCCAGCTGACTCTTGTTCTTACACCATGTCTTCTGCGCGTCGAGATAATCTTCTAGCTGCACTTCGTTTTCATAGGAGCTTACAAAGTTCCACTCGTACTTCATTTGTTTCTTTAGCTAATGGAGAATACAAGGACTTTGTAAATAATCGTTTCGTAACGACACACAAAACATCTTTATTTATAAATAGTCGTTATACGCATTTATTAATTACTTCGTAATACCCAAGGATCTAAATCGGCCTCATATTTGAATACTGATGTATCTAGGTAGTATAGCGTTTTCTTGCTCTCAGTAGGTTCCGATTCGATTGTATTGCAAACTTGGAACACTTCGGAGCATGTATCTCAGATTGGTTAGTGATAACACGCGGTTGCAAATCGGATATGGCGGCGGAAGACAACGAACATTCTGCAAAACTACACCGTCTGGTCTTCGCATGCGACGTCCTAGAGGTCGAAAGTCTTCTACTGGTTGGCGAAGACTTAGCGGTGCCCTTGCTGACAGTCCCGCACCTTCGGCAAGGCGCAGAAGGCAACCGCAGGTGAGAGCAGCACAAACCACGATCTCGATTATCGGTATGTATAACACTGCGGTGAATGTTGGATTGTGACTTCCTTTTTATTACTGTTTAGGTTTGTTTTTTTTTTAATGAAGTTAGGTAACATATTCCCTTGAGGCAGATGGGATCCTCGGTCTGTGAAAAGGAGGCATGTCCTGTGAAGGTTACATACGATCTGTGAAATTGACGCACCCTCTGTGAAATGACCATTTTTATCTGTGATTATCACGCCCTCTCTTTTTGACGGGCTTCTTGATGGCCTGAACTTCAGGCTGAAGAGAAGGAAAGGTGCGGTTGAGGCTTTCCAGCTGGGCGATGGCTCGCGCAGTCTGTTGGGATCAGTCAAGGTTTGATCGGTGGCGTCGATTGGGCCTACCGGTAGAGCTTTCGATATTGGAAGGAACTCAAGTTCATCCATGATATCTAGACTGCTGAGCAACAGCCTTGGAATTGTAGTATCACTCCAGTGCGTTGTGCCACGGGGTCAGCTAAATTACTTCGTAGTACGTTTCTTGGATCAGTGGTCGGCTGGAATCCAGCCTCGATACTTTACAGCAAGCTCCTCGCCACACGCGCACCACTCGTAGGCAACGTGGGCTGGTTTCGAAATTATTAAAAATATATTTATACTTTTGATAGTAGTTTTAATATTTCAAATATAATAGTAAATAACCGTTTTCATTAATTCGTTGTCAAATAACTGGAGATCATTGGAGACACTTCAACTTGAAGTGTTTAACACTGATATACGAGTATTATAAAGAGATTTTCTATAGGTCGCAAGGTAAATGCCCAACTCAACTTGTTGTCTTCCCCTTTGATCCAGCAAACCTATGCAGCAAATTGTAGGAGGCCAGGTGTGTCACCCTCAGTGTTCGGATTTTGGATGTCAGTTTTTATAGGTCCTGTGTAGTGTATTATTGTATTATAATAAGTGTGTACTTCCTCATTTACAGTGAGTGAGCGCTTCTATTCAATAGGCAGCGTATTTTTATTCGAGAGGAGAATTCGCAAAAGTCGCAGCTTTACCAGAGAATTTAACTCTGGATTTTGGATCATGCCCCCCCCCCCCGATTCTGTATTACCCCATGCGCTTCCGTTTCGTGGCTCACACTTGGACGGTGGTCAATGATCACTGGAGTCGCAAGTCACGATCAGATGACTGGCTGCCACTATTTGGAGATTGTTCTGTCACAAAGCTGCATCTTGTTGAGGTGCACAGTGAGCTTCAGCTAGAATCGGGGGTCGCCGTGAATGAGGGGTGTGCTTTATTGTAAAGTGTCGCTTTCTGTTTAAGAGATAATTTATCTTGGAGTCTCGATGATAGAGATCAACTACTGTAGTATGCAGAAGTACTTAAGTGCTACGTAGTATACGATTCTTGTGGTATTCAACGATTCCAGGTACGAGCTTTTCTCTATTTCTCGTCGCTGAAAGTCATCTTCATTAAAACATTTTATCACACTTCCAACTTATGTGTTGCGTTGGAGCCTTATTACAGTAATTAGCAGAATCCGGAAGCCATTCCGAAAGGCCCACATACCAAATCACAGATGCATGCCGGAAAAACAGGCCCTCCTCGTCAACATCATTATTTATTCCGGACGAGAGTGTATAGGGTGGATTAGACTTGATTTTTGTATGCAAATAGAATGTCTTACAATTTGTATGCTAAGAGGCACGTGCCATTCATTTCCCCCCATTCAGCATTCGAGACCCCAAGCAAGAGTTTAAGCGTCCACGGGTAGGTTCCGCTGCCTGTCGTCGTTGTTTCGCGCCCGCGTAGCTCAGGGGTAGAGCGGGAGGCACCTTCTCCAGGCCGCTGGCTCGAGTCCAGCCGTGGGCAAGCTGATCAACCTTGATCTGTGCTGTGTCGTGTGTTGTGGTGTGTTTGAATACGCAGGCTAGCTACGCAAGGTCAGAAGCGGTCCATTGGTGCGATACAGGCGTGCAGGAGTCGACGATGATGCCATTAGTGACCAGCCCCAGGTACTGCGCTGCAAGCGCTTGGTACGCAGCCGGATGTGACGACTGCAGCGCGTGCCATCGCTTTCGGAGAGTCGATACTTTGGATGTCGGCTTTTTGCCGTCGAATTTGTGGAGACGCTCATTTGCTGTACGATCCATCGACCCGGCCAAGGCCCAGACTGCGTGCTTCCAGACGTCATGCGCGGCTTTATCGGAGTGTGTCGGCTGTGCTGGGATCTGGCATGGCGCTTGGTAAAGCACCTTCATGATATTCACTGCGGCTTTAAATTCGGCACGTTTATTCTGCTCTTTTTTGCCTTTGACTGTTTCCCAGATGCGATGAAGATACCAATTCAAAAGCTGCCAGTCAGTGTTGAAGCCGTCGCAGGAGCCGCTACCACAGGCACAGCTTGCCCAGGTCCATCAGCCGAGGAACCAGGACCCAATTCAGCCTCTATTGTCCGGACGGTGACAGCAGCGACAGCGTCTTCAATGCGGGCAATGCGATCGTTGATTGATGTCAGCTGAGCAAGCACATTCTCCAACGTAGACGACAGCAGTGACTCGCTACCAGCGACGGTGCGGCTAAGCTGCGAGTGATTCGTGGTGCGCCAGCGAGTCGCCAAGTGCAAGCCACATTCACAGCACGTGCTTGTTGAGACATGGCAGCCAAGCGCTGCATTGGTGGAAGCAATACCTCGCTCCAGCTCGCATAGGTAACGTGATACGTGCGATGGCGACGACGCTGTGTTTTTTATGGTGGCTAACACCGTCTCCATGTGCATGAGCAGCACTGCAAAGGTTACGTTGGCCACTTCAACAGATACATTTAGGCGAGGATCCGGTGAGCCGAGGGCATGCTGCTAGAGCTGATTTCGCAGCGTAATAACTTGCCCAAACTCCGCGACTGTGAGACGCTCTTGCAGGTCTTCATTGCTTGGAGTTGCTAAAGGTAAGTCGGGCGACTCATATCCCACAAGAACTTTTGCTACACTTTGATCCTCACGAGTCGTTGCTCCTATGTATGCAAACGCTTTAGTCAACGAGTCCAACAGCCACGCGCCTCGTGTTGATATCCACTGGATCGCAAGCTTCGGAGACGCGTTAGCATATGCAGCAGCCCCACGACGCAAGGAATGGCTGGTCATGTTGGGCGTCACTTCCTGCCGCGTTTCCTGCGGCATCTCCCTCAAGCAATCACGCATAACTTCGGTAACGTAACCTGCAATATTCGGACGTTTGCGTTCACGTTTTAACGGATGTTCACTTTCTTTTTCTACATCGTGTTGCAGGCTCTCCCAGAATATTACAGCTTCTTCCTGTGTGTACGTCTGGCTGCCAGGAAGTTTGGACACCGCGTACCGAGGAACAAGCGGAAATAGGTACTCGAACGGCTCATCGTAGCAGACAAAAAGCATGCCAAATGCATGGAGCATGCATTGCTCCCAGCGTTCTGCAGACTTGTAAATAGAGACACCTTGTACGACTGAGGTTTTAATTCTCGCAATATGAACAAATAGTTCACCAGAAGCTGCCACCGATAGTTGTTGCTTTCTAGCAAAGCACGTGTCAATCGCTCTACCAAATGTGTGCCACATCATCGTAAGCAGAGCTCCGTCATGAATGTTCTTGAGCCCAG
Source organism: Phytophthora infestans T30-4 (assembly GCF_000142945.1). NCBI lineage: Eukaryota > Oomycota > Peronosporomycetes > Peronosporales > Peronosporaceae > Phytophthora > Phytophthora infestans. The sequence continues at coordinate 2,821,897 of NW_003303746.1, forward strand.
TGGCAACATCAGCATGGACAACTAAATGATCCACTAGCAAGGATAGGTCGTTTAAAGTACAGCCTGGGGCATCATTTGTCTGCACATTCGCACGCAAATTTCGTTCATCAATCGCACTCGTCATCTTGTCACGAATTTTAGCGATACGCTTCGAATCTTGAAGCGAATCACTGTAGCGCTCTCTTAGCAAATTTACCACCTAAGAGAAGTACCCCAGAGCAGTTGCCTTGGCTAGATAACCATCAGCAGCACGAGACTTGCTACTTTTTTTGGTCTGTAGGAAAATTAAGAAAGCTGTTAAAAGTGAGTAAAAGTTCTGCATTGGTAGACTAGTAGTTGCTACAAGAGATGCATGCATTTTATCGAGCGCAACACTGTTTAGGTCTGCTGAGCACAAAAACTCGCTGAACACCTTCACAGCAGCCACTTCTTGCCCGACGGTGCCAGCGGCCGTGTCGAGGCCACGAGGCGCCCTCTTCATAGTAAATTCAGAAGTTAAGATGTCTTATCGATGTTGGTTTCCGGCAATAGTTATACTTATCCGATAAATCCAAAAGCATCTTTGTTTAAGTATAAGAACTTATTTTGGCGCTCTTAAAAATGACGGACACTTCCGGAAATAAGTCGGAATAAATTACCCCTATGCACAACGGACTCTGATTGGTGTAAATATTAGTTTTTCGCTTCTAATTGGTTGCAAAGCGCATATATTACTACAAAGGGCTGGGGTCTCCGTCACAAAAAGACTTATCCTACAATAAATCGGAAATTTCATCTTCGTTTGCCAACGAGGTCGGTGAGAGTGTTTCCAGTGTTTTGACATTGATACACTTCTAAATCTTCTCTTCTCCTTATTAATAGCCTCTTCGTTGCCACTTTCTACAGCCGAAGCTCGCTACATCGAAAATGCCGTTTCACGTCGGGCTCTCTAATTTGGCACGAATTGCGTCAATCCACGTTGGCACTTCGCCTGCGTCACCTCCGCAGTTCATAGCGGAAACCGCCCTCACGCCAGGCGGCAATCTGCACCTGACGATATCGCGGACGAGAGTCCGCCAATGTAACAGTCTGCTAAAAGTCATTGTTTAAAACGCTAGTTCGATAATTTCGGTGTGCGCCTCGATTCGACCTTGACCGCTTACCGTGCATGTACCTGTCTTGCGTTGGTGGATGAACCGAGTCGAGCACCCGACTGCACTTCAGTCACACGGTACAGTAGCGGGCGGAGGAACGACACATCCTCGACGGGGATGAGGCTCGCCCAACCAGGTTGGCAACCTGGCATCCACTCACTGAGTGAGTGGCAGTCACTGCCAGTCAGTGGATGCTTGACGTGGTTGCTTGGATGGCTGCACGCGCCAGGACCACTTCGCAGTGTCTTTGCCAACATTGCGCTGCCTGCGCTTACCCCCTCGAATCGCAGCGAAATCGGAAAAATATCCTGCTTGCGGTTTATTGCTTGGCTTTCCTTCTCGTCGTAACGAAGGCTTTAATTGCTGTACTTGTTCGCTGGCAACGGCTCATTACCAATTGCCTCTGGCAGACTTGCTTGTTCGAACACGCCAGCTCCTTAACGAAGCAGCACAAAGCTCACTATAAACAGCCGGAACAGCCGGGAATCGATTTTTGCAGCAAACCTTGCAAATGCAAGTTGCATTTCGTCTCGTGGCTTTACCCCTTTTCTTTCATTCCACGCATCGACTCGTCGACTCTCGACTGCCGGGCGGTACCATTTTCGACGGCAAGGATCTCTTCAGCTCTTGAGCCAGGAAAGGGTGCAGAGCGCCGGTCGGTATCCGTGCCGACGATCGCAATGCCAAGCGATTCGCATGGCCACTGGCCAGCAAAGAACCTCATGCAAATCGCGTCATTTTCATTTGGAATTAGCTTATTTACGACCTTTTAGGGGATAAAAGATGTTTAACATTTTTATGCGTGTCTCATAAATTAGGCAGCTAACTTAATTCAGTAAAAAATACTTAAAGAAAACATCTCACCGTTTGTGCCTTTGCTACAGTTAATTATGTATTAGAGGTACGAGAAAACAAATTTGAATCGAATTTCCTTAAAGGAGTCTCTTTAAATATGGAAGGCTAAAATATTTGTGGTGTTCGTTTTTGTGCAGTTTGAAGTAGCTTTTTACTGAATTATGTAAATGACGTCGCCGCGCAGGCTCATGACGCTCCGGAACCAGGAGATGGGGTGCACGCCACCTCGCGAGCCGCGATTCAGAGGACGCGCGTCACTCTGCAATTGGCATCCTCGCGCGCAAAGCAACGCCCGGACACCCGCCTCATTTACGCCCTCGCCAACTTCAATGGAGTCCTCGTCCAATCTGGCCCAGCTGCGTCCGCACAAGACGCGTGAGCTGCTCGCGGCTGCTCCCAAGGTGGCGCGCGCGCACCAGCAGAGCATCTTCCAGAGCATGTGGATTGGCGCTACCGCCGGCATGGGCGGCATCATCGCCGTGTACCCCGTGGACGTGGTCAAGACGCGCATGCAGAACAGCCGGGTAGCCACTAGCGCCGTGCAGACGCTCACCACCATCTTCCGAAAGGAGGGTGTTGGCTCCTTCTACAAGGGCCTGGGCCCGCAGCTTTGCGGCACCATTCCGGACAAGGCTGTGTCCCTCGCTACGCGTGAGTTTGTCAAGAGCTTCTTCGACAAGCCCAACGAGTTCAAGGCCTCGTTCACGTCTGCGGCTGTCTCGGGTGTCATGCAGTCCATTGTCATGAACCCTGTCGAAGTCGTTAAGGTGCGCATGCAACTGGACAGCACGTTGAAGCCGCTCGGAGTCATCCGCGAGCTGGGAATGCAGGGTCTTTACCGAGGATACACAGCCTGCCTCTCTCGAGACGTTATGTTCGCCTCCACGTACTTCACGCTGTACGATATGGCCAAGACGCAGCTGGGAGTGCAGGACGGCACGTCGCTCGGCTGGTCGATGGTCGCAGCCTCGACGGCTGGAATTCCCGCTGCCTTCCTGTCGACGCCTCTGGATCTACTGAAGACACGCATGCAGTCGCGTGACGCCACGGTCCACGGCCTCATGAACACGTACAGACAGGTGACTGCTCAAGGCGGCGTCGGCGCGCTCTTCTCCGGCTGGGGGCCTCGAGTGACCCGCATTGCGCCACAGTTTGGTATCGTACTGGTGTCCTTCGACTGGCTGTCGCACCGCTTTAGCCCCGCTGTTGAGCACCTTCCTGAGCCTGCAGACACAGACGCGTACGCCGACTACTAAGAAGCCACGAACGCCAGTCAGACCAGCATATCATACGAACATTAGTCCTTGTTAAACTTATGAGAAAAAATAATACACCAAACGCGTGTGCAAACACTAGCTCAACATGCTCAACATCCCCATCATCACCATTGACCGTCATCACCTTGGAAGTATCCATTTTGACACAATGAAAGATAGCTACATTATGACAAGATCAATGTGTTTTCCTTACACGCAGTTATCTAAGAGCGAGACCAAGTCTCTCTTATGGCTTCCTTACGCCTCCTTGGCGAGCCACGCCAGCTCTGTCTTGCCAGATGCCTTGGCGAATGCCTTCGCGTCCAAGAAAACCTCCACGTCGGCCTTGAGCGCCACCTGCGCACTTGCCGTGCGCACAGTGACCGCAGCGTCCGCAGACTCGAGCGCAGCCTTCACATCCGCGTACTTCATCGACGCAACGTACGCCGTCAGCTGCTCCACCGGCACAGTCGCCTCGTGCTTCTTCAGCACGTCATGAGACGCAAACAGCACGGCAGGACGAGCCACCACGAGCTTCACACTCGAGTCGGCGAACTGCGCGTCCTCCGCCACAATCGGCACACTGTGCGGAGGCTGCAGAGACAGCGGGGCAGGCGACGTGCCCAACGTGGACGAGATCATCGACAGGAACGTCTGGACGGCCGTAGAGATGGGGCCCTTGTCGCCTCCCTTCTCCTCAAAGTACACGTGGATCTTGTCCTGCACCACCAGTCCCGCCTTCTTCCGCAGCTTCTGCACTCGCGTGATGACTTCACGTGCACATCCCTGCATCTTCAGCTCCTCGTCCTCACGCGTGTCAATGATGACCATGAGGTTTCCTTGGGGCGACACATCCGCCTCAAAGATCTTCGCGTCGCCCTTGAACTCCCGCTTGACCAACAGGTCGTCGCCGGTCAGTTCGTGGCCGTCAACCGTCACACGGCCACTCGCAACAAACGCAGCCACGTCGTCGTGCGTCATCTGCGCGATCTGCTTCTTCACGGCCGACAGCGCCTTGCCCAGACGACGTCCCAGCGCTCGACTGTTCGCCTCGGCCTTGAGCACGCACCACTCCTTCTCGTCCGTCGAGAACTCGAGGTCGCGCATGTTCAGCTCGTCGTGTAGGTACGTCTCCAGCCGACGCAGACCGTCCAGCGTCTTCTGGTCGCTGGACACCACAATGACCTTCTTCACGGGGTTCTTCAGCGAGATGGTGCGACGCTCACGTACGACGCGCCCCATCTCGACCACCGACTGCAGGTTCTTCATGAGCACTTCCACTTGCTCGTCCACGCGACTGGCGTCAAAGTCCGGCAGCATGAGGAAGTGGACGCTGGGGGACACACCGTCCGCGTCTTCAGCCAGGTCTTTGCCGTCGCCGTTCACTACGTTCGGGTGGAACTGACGCAGGAATTGGTACATGTACTCGGTGAAGAAGGGCGTGAAGGGAGCCATGAGTTTGGCCAGGTTGTACTCTACTTCGTACAGCGCCGAGAGCGCCACTGCAGCCTCCGCACTGCCAGCACTGCCCTTGAGGCGAGGACGGTTGAGACGCACGTACCAGTTGGTCAACTGGCCGATGAAGCTAACGAGACGCGGCACCACAGTGTACAGACGATAGGCCTTCATCTCCTCGTGCACAAACTTGATGAGGTTCTGCAGCGCAGCGATGATCCACGAGTCCATGACGTTCGTGGAGGCCAAGGCGGCAAGACGGTCGGGAACAAAGGCCGCTCCAGTCTCCAGTTGCAAGCGCGTGGCCTGTTGCGCGAAGAAACGAGCCGAGTTGAACCACGGCAAGAAGATCTCGCGGATGACTCCAAGCACGCCGGGCGCCTGGAACTTCAGAGGCTCAGCACGCACCACCGGCGAGTTGATGAGGTACAGACGCAGGGCATCAGCGCCATACTTTTGCAGGATCTCCTCTGGGTCGGTGAAGTTCTTGAGGCTCTTACTCATCTTGCGACCGTCTTCAGCCAGCACGAGGCCATTCACAATGAGGTTCTTGAACGCTGGCGTGTCGAACAGCGCCGTGGACAGCACCATCAGAGTGTAGAACCATCCACGGGTCTGATCCAGACCTTCCGCCACGAAATCCGCCGGGAAATTGGCCTCAAACTTGCTCTTGTTCTCGAACGGATAGTGCTGCTGAGCGTACGGCATGGAGCCGCTCTCGAACCAGCAGTCAAACACCTCGGGGACACGACGCAGCACGCCCTTGCCTTGCTTGGACGGGATTGTCAAGTGGTCGATGAACTCGCGATGCAGATCCGTCACCTTCTCGCCCGTCAGCGCCTCCAGCTCTGCGATGGAGCCCACACACACCACCTCTTCATAGTCGTCACTCACCCACAACGGCAGTGGTGTTCCCCAGAAGCGACCACGTGAAATGTTCCAGTCTTTACCGTCCACCAGCCAGTTGTGGAAGCGTTTCTCCTGCACGAAGCTCGGCACCCAGTACGTGAGCTTGTTGTTGGCTACAATGCGGTCGCGGATACGCTCCACGTTGACGAACCAGCCAGGGATTGCGCGGTAGATCAGCGGCGTGCCCGAGCGGTAGCAGAACGGGTAGCTATGCACCTCTGTGCCCTTGGAGACGAGACGACCGCGAGTCTTGAGCTCCTGACAGATAACGTCGTCCGCCTTCTTCACGTGCAGTCCCTTAACTAGCGGCACCTCGTCCGTAAACACGCCGTTGTCGTCCAGAGGGTCCGGGAGCGTGAACTTGTCGGCCACACCTTCACGCACACAGACGCGGTAATCGTCCTCACCGAACGTAGGAGCTTGGTGGACAATACCGGTACCACCAGAGTCGGACACGTAGTTATCCGAGAGCACACGGAAGGCGTTGGGCCAGTCCTTGAAGCAGTCGAACAGAGGCTCGTACTTCTTGCCTACTAGCGTCGCTCCCTTGAACTTCTCAAGGACCTCGAACTCTCCTCCCTTGTAGCCCTTCTTGCTCATCTTTGGGTACACTTGGCACAGCCGCGCTTCGCCCAGAATGTACATTTTCTCGCTCTTCACGTCCTTGATCTTGACATAGTCGAATGATTCGTTGACACACAGCGCCAAGTTGGACGGTAGAGTCCATGGGGTGGTAGTCCAGGCCAGAAACGCGACGTCCGGCTCGTCGACGAGAGGAAAGTTGACGACTACCGAAGGATCGGGGGTGTCACGGTAGTCCAAGTTGGCCTCGAAGTTGGAGAGCGACGTAGTACAGGCGGTAGAGTACGGTAGAATCTTGTACCCACGGTACACCAGGTCCTTGTCGAAGATGGTTCGGAAGACGTTCCAGACCGACTCCATGTACCACGGCTCCATCGTCTTGTAGTCGTTCTCGCAGTCGATCCAGCGACCAATACGCTTGACGACACGCTCCCATTCGCTCGTGTAGCGCTGCACAATGCTGCGACACTCGGCGTTGTACTTGTCGATGCCCATTTCAAGCACCTGCTCCTTGGTGGTGACGCCCAACTTCTTGTTGATCTCATTCTCGACGGGGAGGCCGTGGCAATCCCAACCAAAGCGACGTTCAACGTAGTGGCCTGTCTGGTGGGCGTAGCGCGTGACCGTGTCCTTGATGGTGCCGGCTAGAATGTGGCCGTGGTGTGGCAGACCCGTGGCGAAAGGCGGACCGTCGTAGAAAGTGAAAGGCTTACGGTCTTTGGACAGCTCCAGAGACTTGTGGAAAGCGTCCAGCTGTTCCCAGAGCGCCAAGATCTTCACCTCCTCATCGGGGAACGAGATGCGCTCGGGTAGCGAGCGTGATGCAGCCGAGTCTTGCGCCATCGTACAGGGCGGACGGCGACGTGAGTCTGGTTTGAACAGATGCGATATGAGGGGTGTCAACGATGGCTGGCCGAGCAGTGGCATAAATGTACCGATGTTTTGGTACATATTTGGAAAGATCTCCTGGTTGTTTGCGTGAACAGTTGGCTACACTTTGCAGTGCTTGTTTGTCATGTACGTCTCACCGTTTGCCAACGAGGCTCACAGTATGAGCTTTGCCTGTACCGGTACATTAGTATGAACGGATCATTTTTCTTCTTTGCCCCCCCCTCCCCCCTGTGTTCATCGAAATATCTCTTGACGAAGAGCTCCGTGACTCACGGGTCCAGGACCGTGACGAATCCAGAAAAACCGTGAGTGATAATCCTCATTTGGTATGATAACGGTACCTCGAGATTGATGCTCTGCCTCATTGCCTTTCGGAACTCTTCATGCTGAGAATAAACGTACTGTAGTTGATGCGAAACAAAGCCGAATGTTGGGAGAGCTTTTGTGGATGCAATACATGTATTAATTCTTCAACGTGTTCTTCTCGTACTCCCAAACGCAAATGTGCTACTACTGTATTAAACAAATGGTCAAGGTAGAATATTTCAAGCCTTCGGTGGGGTTGGCTGGCGAACGTGGCAAAGAATAGATGAATGTGTCTACGTAGTAGTCTCTAGCACCCCCGATTGTAATCAAAGAATAGATGTACAAGTACGTGTCTTAATAATGGCTCAATCCAATGCATTTGTGCCACAAATGCTTACCACAAAAATTGTCGGGTAAAACCGAGGTTGCAGCAACAGGTTCTCAGCTATTGGACAGCTGCTATTTAAAACTGTGAGTCAAGGGTTGAAGTTTCACATTTTGGGCTCAGTAAAATATGCAAAGGACACGTGAACCTATATATCGGTAATACTGGATCATACGCGCGGGTCCCTAATATTTGCTGTCACTCGATCGAGGAACAGCAAATTATGACTGAATCGATATTCATTGGTGTAAAACAGACCACTCTTAAAAGCTTGTTTTGACCAATCCGCATGTAGTTGTTGCTCATCACGACGACGCTGTCCGTAGTTAAGAGCTCACCAAGGTCCACGAACGCGCTACCTCGACCGCCACCAAAGAATCTTCATCAGCCATGGGCAAGGTCGACTCGTCCCAGGGCATCCTGGTGCAGATGTTCATCATCTCGCCCTCCATTTCTTGGATCCTCAAGCCTGGACGCTTCTCCAAACGCCGAGGCTTCATCTACGCCGTCGCCTTCCTCGTGGCCATCGCCGCCGTCACCATCGTACGTCCCAACCACTCAGCAATACACTGCAAATTACTATGCCGTCTTACCGTCTACCACTACGTTATCACAGGGTATGGACTTATACGCACAAGAGGAGAACTTCTACCACCTCGTGGGTGTGGGCCGTGATGCCTCCTATACCGACATCAAGCGTGCCTTCCGTCAGCGCTCAGTGGAGCTTCATCCGGATAAAAACCCATCGCCCACCGCCTCCGAAGATTTTAACCGTCTCCGATTGGCCTTTGACGTACGATTTAGACCAGTTGTAGACGCTGGTTGATGGTTCTGACGTTCGTATATTGCTACAGGTTCTTGGAGACGCCAATAAACGTCCACTGTACGATTTGTTCGGCGAAAGTGCGGTGGATAAGGACCTGTGGTCATTGCAGATCGAGACGCTCGTGGGCTCCCTGACGTTCTACGCCATCTGGGCTGTACTCACGTTCATCCTGACGCTGAGTGAGAAGGCCAAGGAGGCGCGAGCGTGGTCGCTGGCTGCCGGTGTCTTGTGCTTCGTACTGGAGCTCAACTTTATCTACGGCGGCGGACGCTTGCCTCCGTATTTCTTCCCTACGATGACAGTGTGCGACTTCGTGGAGATCATGCACTCGGTGTTCCCACCGTTCCTCAACGGATGTCGTGCCATTGGAGAATATTTCCACCACGACTTGGCCCGCGAGAACTTCGCACTGAGCGTGGAGTTGCTCAAGAGCAACCAAGCGATTCTGCTGAACATGCGTCAACTGCAAGGCGAGGTGGCGTCGTCCTCGCGTCGTCGTCCGGAGGTCGTCAAGAGCGACCCGATCCCTGCTGCAGCCAGGAAGCGCTTGAAGATGGAGAAACACAATACTGTGTCGCAGGCTGGCGACTCGGCGACGGACGACAAGGCAGCGGCTGAAGAACTGCGTAACGTCGCAACTCCAGAGCCAGAAGTGCAGAAGAGTGGCAATGGTCTCGGTATTCCCCGATGGGTCTGGGGTGTTGGCATCTTCGTTGCGCTCAATTACTTCTTCGATTAGAGAACTCCCCCACATTACAAGGAGGTTTGTGTGTCAGCAAAACAAGACACACTTTGGTATAGACATCTTGTAACACCTTGGTATTGGTTAAGGTCGAAGTGGAGCTGTAGACTTCAACTTGGTCAAAAGTTCTGCTGAACAACGTCCCATTTAGGTTGACGTCCACGGCAGCTTCTCCAGGTCCACGTTTCCACCCGAGAACACGATACCAACGTTGGTGATTCCCGCTGGTAGCTTGTGTGCGAGGACGGCCGCCGCCGCTACTGCTCCACTGGGCTCGACAACCTGTAGCGCACAGGTCAATACTGTCCTGTGTGTCTGCATAACAACGAGCGATCCTTACCGACTTCATGCGTTCCCAGATCAGCTTCATGGCTGACACGATGTCGTCGTCGGAGACGAGTATGATCTCGTCCACGAAGTCGCGCACAACCGGCCAGTTGTTGTCGCCTGGCACAACCATAACCGCGTCAGTTGGCGAGATTTTCCGCAGGGTCTCAGCGCTCTCTTACCCAGAGTCGTCCGAAGGCCGTCAGCCACGGTATTCACAGGACCAGTATGGCCTGTCAGCTGGCGTTTTTGGAAGGAATTGTAGGCGTCAGCAGCCCCCGTGGGTTCCACGGCGAAGACCTTGATACCGGGCTGGATAGACTGTCAATTCCAGCGTCAGCTTCCTTCTAGTACGTCACACACAAGCACGAGTTACCTTTGCAGCCATGGCTACACCAGAGCAGAGTCCTGCACCTCCAATTGGCACAACGATAGCGTCCAGCTCGACGCCATACTCCTGTTTAGCCTGCTCCAGCAGCTCCAGTGCGACTGTACCCTGTCCACTCATGACGTCAGGGTCATTCGACGGGTGCACAAAGCGAGCTCCGGTCGCCTCCACCACGTCATTTGCAGCTTTCTCGCGTGCCTCATTGGTCGATTCACACAGCAGCACTTCAGCGCCGTAGCCACGAACGGCGTTCTGCTTGACACTCGGCGAGTTGTTGGGCTGCGATGTGCGTGCCGGTTAGAAACGTACTTTGCATATTGTCCACAATTGATAGCGCTCACCATGACAATCACAGCCTTGCAGTTGGCATCCCTGGCCGCAAGACTCAAAGCCTGCGCGTGGTTCCCACTCGAGTGCGTGACGAACGTCGTGTCTGTCTTGTCACTCTCCCCTTTCTCCTGCAGATACTTCTTGACGGCGTTTAATGCACCGCGGTACTTGAACGCCCCCACCCTCTGAAGGTTCTCACACTGCGACACAGCTCAATACTCTGCCAACAACAATTCGACGGATATTGGATACCTTGAAGAACAGACGCTGGGGAGATCCATTTCCCGCAGCGATAGACTCAAGCGCATGACACGTGAGCACAGGTGTGCGGTGCGCAAAGCCATTGATTCGCTTTGCAGCGGCCTGTACACTGGTCAGCGAAATAGCGTAGTCGGTCGAAGACATAATGTCTGAAGACTACCTAGTGGTACTCCAAAATGCCAGCCTCATTTACCTCGTGTTGGTGCCTCATTTAAGACGGAATGCCTCGTTTAGCTGGCTTGTAATTTTTTATTGAGGTGGTATAGAATGACCTGTCAACTGTAATACCGAGCTCATGGTGTGAAATAAGATAGGTCTCTTTTTAAGAAATCTAATGGGGAAATGGTATTGTATTGCTCCTGTCCTATGCAAACACTATATTCGCATTGCACAGGACAGCTGTAAGGCGATAACTAAGGCCGTGTTCGGTTTGTCGGATAATTCCTCTAAGTCTTATGCTCACGTCCTTAGATAAGATCAGGTTCTCTAGTTAGAATGCTATATATAATGTATGTAGGATCAGTGAGGACACGAGGCTTGTGAGGAGAGTCTTTTTCATTCGTGAAAGCTCCACCTCCCCACCAAGCGTCGTGTCCAAGATCCCGGAGGCTTTGCCCCTCCATCCAGCGTTCAAATCTTTCTTCTACGCTATAGCAGCTATTCAAGAGGTTATGAGCCCAAACAGGCCGATACGCCACGTCCAAAAATCGACTAGCTCCTCTCAAGGCTCAGACGACTCTCGTGAAAGTAGTGACGATGAGTCATCGTCCTCCGACTCGTCCGATGCTTCAGCATCGCCATCATCAAGATCGAGCTCAAGTGACGTTTCTGTGCAGTCAGAGGCTGATAACTCAGACTCTGCGTCTTCTGATAGCTCTCGTGAGAAACGAGAGCGCTCAAAGAAGCGTAAGAGCTCCAATCACACCGACGGTTACTTGTTGATTGCGATCCTGTCATGCTCTTCCAAGAGATTGAAAAGGAGTACAACGCTGGAAGTGCAGCAAAGAACGATATTTCGAACAAGTCGGCCATGTTTGTGCGGAAGCTGGTTAAGGAGGAACGTGTGGATACTAACATCGACTCGATTATGAAGCTACAAGAAGATTAAGTGACGCTGGGTCACCCGCTCGACGAAGCTGAACTGGCTCGTCTTCTTCCTATAAATGCCCTTGATGTGTTTCCCGATCTAAGTAGCGAGCTGGTAGCTGCCAGGATAAAGGGCGATGTATTGGAAGTCGGCAAGGTGCGAGGTCGGCTATTGGCTCGAGAACAAGAAGAGCTGATGCGTGGTCCGTGCAGACTCCACACGAACTGGTCCACGAGACGCGAATATGACAGCTTCACAGCAAAACCAGGCACCAATATTTCAGTTATCGAGTGATCAAAACTATCGAGGTAGAGGCCCCCGCTGGCATCATAGGAGACATCCATTGAGTCGGAATCGGAATCATCACAGCCAGAGAAATTCGATTTAAGAAGCAATGCAACGGCGACCCTCTTCTAATTGTGGTGAATTTGGCCACTAGCACAAGGACTGTAGGAAATGCAGCAAGCCACACGGAGCGAAGTCACACTCACGGCGCAGCAACCACAGTAATCCACGTACTTCCTCAGGCAGGAGCGATGATCAACGACAAAGAGGTGTGGGTCCGACAGCATTGATGGCATCTCTGGTTGGGTCACATGGAAAGCCACAATCAGACGTGGTCGAGTGGTGTCTCGATAATGCTGCAACAATCAACGTCTGCAACGGTCTCTCCTGTTTCACTGAAATCGCTACAATTAAAGATGGTCCAGTAATGACTTGCACCAGTGGAACCTTGGTGAGGCTAAACCAAATTGGATCAGTGGAATTGAGTGTCAATAACGAAATGACACGTCGCCGCGAGAAGCGAATACTGTCTGATGTGTATTACGTGCCCGATGCTCCGGTCAATTGGGTGTCTCAGTACTACATGCAGACGCGTTTGAAGTACTTTGTAAAGATGCCTGGTGACCAGTCAACCTGCTTTCTGACCAAGTCAGGATCACGTATCAAGTTTGTGAAGGTGAGTGGACTGTATCGCTTGTGGTCTCTACGTGAGCAGCAGAAGGAACAAACCGTGGTGTACAGTGCAATTGTCAAACCCAAGAAGTCTATTTCCTTGTCCGTCTGGCACAAACGCTTTGTACATGCAAGTGAGGCAACTATCTTGGATATGATGAAGAAAAATGTTGTACGTGGGCTAACGATTCACACCGATGTGTCTTCCGTGCCTACATGGCAAGAAGGTGCGAATGTCGTACAGTGAGCGTTTACAACGTGCTGAAAAGCCACTGCAGAAACTTCAGGTTGACGTTTGCACAGTTAACGAGCTTAGTATTGACGGCAGCATCTCATTTCTACTAGTGGTCGATGAATTCTCTCGATACAAGTGAATTTTCCTTTCACGACAGAAGCGTGAAGCAGCACAGCACCTTGTCGCACTCGTAAATCGGTTACATACGCAGTTTCGCGATAGAAATTTAAAGGTGGAGGCGATTCACTCGGATCAAGGTGGTGAATTTGACAACAGCAGCATCAGAAGCTTCAGTGACACACAGGCGATTGGGCTTACGCTCACCAACGGATACAGTCCCCAGGAAAATGGTATAGTTGAACGTGCGAACGGAATCGTGCTACCCAAGGTTCGAGCACTAACCTGCCAGATTTGTTGGGGGAGGGGGAAGCTGCGCTACACGTGGTGTACACCCTCAATATTACGACAACAAGAGCTCTCAACGGTCTAACTCCACATGAAAAGCTGTCTGGTGAAAAGCCCGACGTATCGTTTCTCAGGACTTGGGGTTGTTTGAGCTACTACCCTATTGCGGGTGCGTCTTGTTCGAAGAAGCAGAAATTATCTTCCAGAATGGGCACCTGTATTCTCGTCGGACACTCTCCAGCAACGCATGGCTACAAAGTTTTGGATTTATCTAGTGGCGCAATCTCAACACATCGTGGATGTAATTTGGTATTTGTTGAAGACTATACGGTGAGTCGTTCGTACATGGAAATGCTGTTGGCAAAATGCATACCAGCATGGAGATCACGTGCTTCCCCCTCGTGCACAACTGGCTCCGATGTTAATGGTGGTTGATGACGTTGTCAAGTTGGATGCTGTGAATGAGAGTGTACTAGTCTCACCAAACGGAACGGAAAATCACTCACAGGCATCAGATACTTTCAGACCACCTAAGAACAGTAACATCGAGCGCCATTCAGAACCTAAGATGGTTTCCTCGCAATCTGCCTTTGAAACGATAGCTCAAGAGAGTACAATAGCAGAAAGTGATATAGTTAGACGGCATCAAGTTTCTCGTTTTGGACGAAAGCGGAAGCGGAATTCAAAACTAGAACATTTACGGTACATTTTGCATCACACAAGTTAGTGAAGGCATTTTTGACAGCTTTACAAGGTCCTGGTGGTAGTAGATTACACTCACGCGAAGTGCCAATTCCTGCGACGTACAAGCAGGCCATTCGGTCGGCATTAGCGGAGTCCTGGCAAGTGGCAATGGAAGATGAGTTAAATTATCTGCGCCGACATGGGGTTTGGTAGGTGGTGAATCGAACAAAAGCTGGAAAGGAGATTGTTATCACAAACAAGTGGGTATATATTGTGAAGAAAGATGAAAACGGGTTTGTGGTGAGGTTTAAAGCACGTCTTGTCGTTCATGGCTTTAAGCAAAGATTTGGAGTCAATTACAATGAAACTTTTGCCCCGGTCATTCGCTTTGATACAATCCGACAACGGCGGTTATCAGTTTTGCAGTATGATGCTAAAACGGCTTTTCTGCATGATAAATTGTCAGAGGTGGTGCTCATGGAGTTACCTCAAGGCTGCGGTTCGCCAGGAAATCAGCAGATCTGTCAATTGATTAAATCTCTGTACGATTTGAAACAAGCACCGCATGTGTCTAACAAGATGCTTCATATTGATTTGGTTGCGCTTGGATTTGCTCGCATGGAAAGTGATCACGGGCTTTATTCTCTCCTCGAGAAGGGGAAGATTGTTATGCTCCTAACCGTCTACTAGAAGACCTACTAGGAGAATTATCTCTGCGAAGATATTGCACGAAAACTAGCGTCAAGCTTTGAACTTGTGGCTCTTGGTCCAGCTAAGTATCTTCTTGGAGTTGAAGTCACTGTTGATCGGGAGAAGAGCCAGGTATTTTTCAGTCAAGCTAGCTACATTGATGAAGTTCTCCGAAGATTTCATTTGCCCGAGTGCCACGGAATTGCTACACCAGAGCCAACATCCACTGAAGAAGAATCTACTGTTGAGAATGCTAGTGATACAAGCAGTTTGCCGTTCCGTGAAGTAGTAGGAGCACTGCAATATCTCGTATCGGGATCAAGGCCGGATATCGCTCACGCCGTGCGTCGACTAAAACAGTTCTTGTCTTTCTTCACAGCAGCTCACTACGCACGGGCAAAGCGGGTCATTCGTTACTTAAAGGCGACTAAGGAGTATGGACTGAACATGGAAGTGACAGGAGTGGACAAGCTGGAGTTGCAGTGGCTGGAAGCTTTTAGTGATGCGGACTACGCAAACGACAAAATTGATCGGCAGTCTGTAAGTAAATATGTTACTATGATCAATGGTAGTGTCATCTCGTATGGGTCTCGCAAGCAAGGTCTTAACGCTCAAAGTACCATGGAAGCCGAATATATCGCAATGAATGAAGGTGCACGCGATATTATGTGGCTGAGAGGTCTGTGTGATGAATTGTTGTGGGGATACAACACGCCAACACTTTGGTGCGATAACACGGCTGCAATAGCATTTGTGGTGTAGTAGAACACACAAATACCGTCAGATGTGGATTCCTTACACAAACCACAACGAATCGCCGAGTTAGGTCGGCGGTTGTATGGCCTGCGCAGAGAGTGGGTCCCCTCGCGGGCCCGGGCCCTTCCGGGACAGACGAGTGGCTCGCTTCACTCGGTTCCGACTAACCAAGTCAGATCACTTCCGAGGCTCCGCCGAGTTTGGTTCGGCTGAGCTCGTTCACAACCCTGTGCCCTCCACCAAAGGATGGACGACGGCGCGCGAGCGCTTTTACAGGTCACCGAGCGCAGAGGCTGCTCAGCTAGAAGTGTTACGGCACCCGGGCTACCCGACGTACCGGCCCGCTGAGTATGCGGGGCTTTCTTTCGCGCGTAGCGAGACTTTGTCCTACCCGGACCGACCTAATCTCTTGGCGCTACCAGTCAATACCCTACAAGCTATGCCTCTCGAGTATTGACGGCAGGCATAATCCATCCCTATGCAGGGACTTACCGGAAAAGTGTACACGTGTCTTGGACTAAGAAAATTCTGCTCTGTTATCTTCTGGGAGCCCTTTCGCCCCCCCCTATTTAATCCTATGCTTTTCATACAAATATCTAGTGAAATGTAGTCGTTTCGGATCTCTACCGACCCTTCAGCTGAGTTCCGGCGACCGTTGAGCTCAGCGGCTATCCGGATAGCATATCCGGACAGATCGCCGAGTACTTACCGTGATCCTTTGCTCCTAAGCTCTAGGTTATTATACCGAGCCGATTCTTGACCTAAAGTAGCTCGGCGTATGGTCGAATCTGGAAATCCCTACACCACAACTGTGATACGAGCCGAGCTGGTGAGTGTCTTAATCCTTCATTTGGTTCTGCCACCGTTGGTCCATACTCGGCTGATGACGTCTCGCGGCTCTCCACCACCTTCTTCGGTACGTTTGTTGCTTCCGCTGTCACTCCCTTGGCAGCTCCTTACACCTCGCATGTTACTCCAGCACAACTCGCGGCGTCATCCTTCTTCTCCAACTCCTCGTCGAGGTGAAGGCGTGCCAGCTGAGTCGATTCCTCGACCCGTCGGTACTCGTGGGGTCAGCAACCGGCATGAAGCTGGGTTGGTCGACCTGACAACTTCTCATGAGTATGACGCGGAGTCGGCGGGGTCTTCTCGCGTACGCCTTCCTGGTCCACCGAGCTTGCCGGGCGACACCACTTCGGGCGCCACCAGTCAGCCAAGCTCGGCTGCTCCAGTGAGTCTTGACTCCCTCATGGCCAGAGTTAACGAGCAAGGGTATGAGCGCCGAGAAGAATTGACCTTCTTGGCGAGGCTCATGGCTTACGGATTCACTCGTTCCGTGGAGCCCTCCGATCCCGTGCAGCGGCGAGCGATCTTGCATGCTGCTTCCGCGGGGGAACTGTTGGATATCTTGAAAGGTAACTACGCCGCTCTTGATTATCCACAGATCATTGGTGATCTCCAAGCTGACAATCAAGCTGTTCAGGAGGAGAACCGCGCACTGACTCGGCGACTGAACTCGCTTGCTCTCAGCAACGTCGACTTGTCAACTCAGCTCTCGTCGGCTCAACAGCAAGTGTCTCGATTGGAGGCTGCTGCCACGCAGTCGGCTAATCTCCTCGCGTCACTGCGAAAGGCTGTAGCTCTGAGTGAGGCAAAACTTGCTCGGGCCATCGCAGCTGAGCAGAGCAAGGTTGACGCTGCGTTGGGTCAGGCCCAGCTCCATCATCAGCAAGTCTTGGATCGAGACGCCGAGATCGACGTCCTTCTCCGATCCATTTCTGAGAGGGATGCGGCGTTCGTCACCCTTCAGGGCATTGCTTCCAAGCACTTCGAACAGCTGCAGGAGTCGGTGCGGTTGTACAGCTCCACCAGCACTCAGCCTTTGCGGCACGCTCAGTCGGTGATCGCTGAGCAGCGGGCGGTGATCTTGCGACAGAAGCGGCTCATCCGTCGGAATGGCATTATTTCGATGCACGACCCTCACATGGCTGCTGCTGCTGGCGATGGATTGCAGGTTCCTGGACTTGATCCGTCCGACCTTCTCCTTAACGCTCGGCTGTGTCGTGTCTTGGAGTCTCGCTTCCCTGAGGTTCTCAACATCCCAGCTGGTGAAACTCGGCGGTTAAGGCTGATTGTCCATCCTCGCCGAGATGCTCCAGTAGCGAGTTCCGTTATCGGTCCTAGTGTGGCTCCCTCAGCTAGTCAAGCGTCTTCGGTGACTTCATTGGCAGACTCGGCGGAGGCTCTAGTCAGCTCAGCAGCGGCTACGAGCCAGGCTGAGCCGACGCTTTCCCAGCTTCACCGTACGCCTTTGGCGAAGTTGACTTCAACTCAGCGGCTTCGACGTTATGCCAACCCCAAGTCTTCCACAGCTGCAGGTCCTCGTCATCGTCCACCGGCGCCGCATCCGCCTCACCCGTACGCTAGTCCACTTCCCGGGGAGGATGGACACGAGGCTATCAGTGCCCTTTTGCACTTAAGTTCTCCTCAAGCTACCGAATCCGATGGAGGAAGGCCTCGCTCTGGAAAGTCCCGTCGTCGGACTCGGCGGAAGAAGGTTCGTCACCTTCAGCTGAGTTCTGCTACTCAGCCCGCTGTCTCTGCTCGCTCTGAAGACGACGATGACGCTTCGAGCGAGGCTGAATTCGAGTTGCCTGAGCCGCCCGCCGACACCGTTCCTGCGGTTGCTTCGACGACTTCGGCGGGTTCTTCGTCTTCTGATCCTCCGGTGACTTCGTCAGTCGCGGCTACTTGTCCACCGCCGATATCTTCATCCAATGTCGTGGCTTCGCTGCCTGTCCCGGCTACGAGCGTTTGTGCCCCAGGCTCGACTTCGCCCATCTCCGCTGGGTTGCCCCAGTCGAGTGTACCACTCAGCGTCGTGCCAACGGTGGTTGGGCGCTCCCAGTCGCCTTCTCGGGGTCTGAGCGTATCCACCACGCCGACTGACCTAGTGACTCCGGCCGTGAGTGTCCTCAGACCGTCTCTCCCTGTGACCACGGCCGTGTTGACGTCCCCATCTGGGCGCCCTATCCGGAGATCTGCTGCGACCGCCCGCACTGTGACTGCTCAGCTGCTTGAGGACCTCGACGCA
Organism: Phytophthora infestans T30-4; assembly: GCF_000142945.1. NCBI lineage: Eukaryota > Oomycota > Peronosporomycetes > Peronosporales > Peronosporaceae > Phytophthora > Phytophthora infestans. The sequence continues at coordinate 2,840,451 of NW_003303746.1, forward strand.
TCTGACGACGAGGTGTTAGGGCCTGGTGATGGTTCTGCACCGTCCACCGGCTCGACGAACCCTGCCGCTGGGTCGTTCTCGGATCCCATTTCTTTATCCGAGAACTCGGCTGGCAGTCCCTCAGTTTCTGAATCAGCGGCCGAAGATGCTCGTCGTTCTGCTAACGCAAGGAGCCTTCATCAGGCAATCTTCGGCTCTGACGACGAGATGAGTGATGAGTCCTTGCCGCCGAGTGATCGCCACTCCTCGCGGCCTTCATCGAAGGATTCTGGTGACGGGACGAGTTCTGCCTCTGCGCCGGCTTCGAGGAAGCTGCAGCATCGCAAACGTCGTGCCTCGTCGAGTCCTACTGGTCATCGGTCGAAGCGATCCAAGAAGCACAAGAAACACAAGAAGCATCACAAGACGCACCGACACCACAAGCATCGACAGCTTCCGTTGACTCCTGATCCAGCTCCGGCTCAGTCCATTCCGGCTGCTCCTTCGCCGAGTAGGCTCCCGGTTGTGTCGATTCTCTCTCAGCCGAGTTCGACTGCCTCACGTCCGGCTTTGGTCGCACTACCCAGCGCTCTTACACTCCCGCTGGCGACGTTACGGACTCGAGCCTCGCAAGCGGTGTCCAAGAATTGCCGCTTGACTCTTCACATGGCTCAACTCCGCGAGGTACCATTCATGCATTTCGGCTCAGCCCGTTGTTGGAATGCATTATTGGATACACTGAGCGGAGGGGTGCAGATGGAGCTCGTAGGAGGCAAGAGTCGTGTGCCGCCTACGCCGTGTTCTCTTGATGGCATTCGAGCTTTCATGGCCGTTTTCGATCCGAGCCATCCTTGTCAGCGTCTTCGGCGGATGCTCCCTGAGCTTCCTTTCTTCTTTTCTCCGTCGATACTGGAGGAAGCTCGGCGGTGTTTGGCTTCTCAGACCCGACCTCGAACTTTGATGCAAGTTCTTGGAGATATGTGGGTGAAGCTTCGTGGCGACAGTCCTTTGGACTCGGCGGGGAGGCCCATCCAGACAGATGGCCAAATGACCCGTTACTTCGTAGCTCTCTATGAGCGTCGTCATTGGATCGTCGAGTCGAGTGTGTTGATGGGACTCCATCCTGACGTCAACCCGGCTGCCACGCCCGCTCAGCTTGCTGAGGTGTATGAGCTGTGGCTGGTGTACAAGCGTGAACGCAAACGTCTTAGTGACACTCTGCGATCTTTGGTTGTCGCTGTCTACGATCAGCTTTACTCGGCGGTCACTCAGAGACTCGGCGATGAACCTACTCCTCTGGTGGACGCAGAGGTTTATTTCGACCCGTCCGTCCCCCATTATTCTCCCGTTAACCTTTCGTGGGTTCCCTCCGGGAGAGACTGGGTCCAATGTGCTCATGATGTGGATCTAGCCGAGCCCTGGCGAGCTTGGTGGCTAACTGACCCGGCGGTCCACCCGTATAACACCTGCTTCCGCGCTCGAAACGTGGACTTCCTGGTTTTCGCTCCGCGCGGTATGGATCCTCAGGTTGTTGACGACGCGATTGAAGAAGACTTCGATCTTGCCAAACAAGCGCCTCCTGCCTATGCCCCGGGTGCTCCAACTCGGTTGAATCGTCAAGGGTCCTGAGGCATCTGGTTCGGCTTCAGCTCCGTTGGCTAGCTCGGCGATGATACTTCTTGCCACGGCTGCGGATGTTGCGTCGCCTTCCGCAGTTTCCCAAAGGATGACATCTGCCACGACGCCACGCCTCCGTCGAGTCCGCTGAGCCCTTCCCAGCTGTCTCCGTCGGGTTCAACTCACTTGGAGTCCGGATCGCCAACTTTTTAGTTTTCTTCTTTTGACTGGGCGTCCCGTAGGTATCGTTCAGGACTTCATTTCGTAATTATTCAGTATATGTAGTTTCGACACAGTATCATTCCATCTCAACTCAGCCTGTGTCGTCCGCTGAGTTGGAGTAACTTTTGGTGCAATAGCGGTTAATCCTCATCTGCAACTTGCATCATTTGCAGACGGTTTTCACGCTTCTTCTGTCGTAGATAGTCAAACAGGAGACCTCCACATGACAAATTCGACAGTGGTTCCCAAGTAGGCTCATCGTAGCCGACCCACTTAACTTTAAACTTCCGTTGTGATCGTGACGTACTCGTGGATAATGGTAGCTCATCGTCAAGAATTGCTTCGACTGCATACTGGTTCGTACTTGTGTCTGGCTCCCAGCTGTCTTCAGGCAGTAATTCTTCGTCAAAGTCAAATCGCTGAGTCTCTTCGAGGTCGGCGATTAGTCTCGTCTTTGGTCTTCCGCCGAGTTCGGTGACTGTCTTCAGACGTGATACATGGACCACTGGGTAGAACCTATATCCACTCTTGTCGGGCAACTCCAATTTATAGGCGAATTATTCCACCTTCTTCTTCACCCTGAATGGTCCATGACATCGGTGGGCTAACTTCTTGGTCAGGCCCGACTTGACTCGCTCCATAAACAACCAGACTTGATCTCCTTCTTTGAACAAGGATTTGGTGGATTCGTCGCCTGGTTCTGCAACTTCGTCTTCGTCATCTGCTGTGTTGGGAATGGATCTTTTCTCCTTCTTGCTCAACGCTTCGTTGTGCTCTCGAGCTCGTCGTGCTTTCTCTCGCACTTGGAACTCAGCTGCTAATCGAAGTGCCACTTCTCGTTGTCTGTTCGCTTCTCGGCGCCACTCGACTGCGTCCGCCGAGTTGACTGGGCGTCCCTGTCCACGTCGTATTGAACTCGTCATAGCCTTGAGTGTAGACTTGGCGTCCCAACCATGTACCAGATAAAAAGGGGTCTCTCGCCGAGTCGAATCTCTTGAGTTGTTGATAGCATGTACCATCTTCTCGGCGATGTCATCCCAGTCGGCTTGAAGTGGGTCTTCCACGTAGACCTGTATAGTCTGAACCATTGTCTTGACTGACCTCTCTTGTTGACCGTTGGCTTGTGATCGATAACTCAGCGTAGCTCTTGATCTCGACTGCATCATCTCGGAGAACGTTTGGAATACTTCACTCATAAACCTTGGATCTCGGTCGTGCCGTATCAGAGACGGAGCCCCGAACTGCCTGAAGACGCATTTCTCAAATACCTTGGCCACTTCGAGTGCCCCGGTGTCATTTATAGCCTTAGCGATAACGAATCCCGTGAAGTGGTCCTGGAACAGCAGCAGTGCAGTATTGCCCCGCTGAGTTCGAGGAAGGGGAATCACGAAATCCATTGACACGACTTGGAATGGATGGTCTGACACCACATTTCCCGGCGAGTAACCTCTCAACTGTGGCTTGCTCTTACTGGTATTGCAGTCCTCGCAGGCTCTAACATGTTTCACCACGTCAGCGTACAGATTAATCCAGTAGTAGTCGGCTTTGACTCGGTGATACTTTCTGACAATGCCTTGATGCCCTCCTTCGATCGAGTTGTGACAGTTATGAAGTATTTCGTCGACCATAGTTGACGGAATCACCAATCTCAATGAGAGGTTCGGTTCGCCGAGTTCGCCCAGTCGGCGAGCTTCATCTCGGCGGTATAACAGGCCGTCTTCGCTGAGTACAAAGACTTCTGCGACTTTGCCGGCATTCTGAGCTCGACGGTGTGTAAGGTCCTCAAATTCGCCTCTCAGGTACGCTTTCAGATCGGCCCACCTGAGTTCTTCATCTTGTGCCTTCGCGATTCATCGTCTCCGCTCAGTCTGTACTGTCACTGGATCAATGTCGTTGCCATTCTGAGCTGTTTGGGCTGACTCCATCTGCGACCCTGTTTCGACATTCGGGGTCGTGTGGTTAGTCCGCCGAGCTGATGCCCTGCTGACTTGTTCGAATTCATCTCCACTGCTTCCAAACGCCGATTCTCCAGGATTTGTTGATATGGCTTCGTGATCCTGACTTCCTCCTCTTGCTCTAGCCGAGTCTTCATCCAGCTCGTCCTCAAAGTGAACTCGGCGTACTCGGCTACGAGTGACTGCTGTGACAATCGGGGTTTTCGCTGGGTTGTCTGTGGCGTACAGTTCTTCAGCTACTCGGTTAATCATTCTCAGTTTTGCTTTCCTATCCGTCCCGAGAATTACTCGTCCATCTTTAGCTTTAAGTGCTTCTGTAGCGAGAGAATCAGCCGCTGCGTTATAGTGTCGCGCTATGTGTCGATACCGGACCGAGTTAAGTTGTTTCGTGAGATCCTTGTGTCGAGCTAGCTCCACTTGCAACGTTTCCTTCTTGCATGCTATCACCCCCATGGATTGCTGGATTGCAAGCCAGGAGTCACCCACGATAATCAGATCGGTTATCCTTCGGTCAATCGCCGCCAAGACGCCATTGTTCATGCCAGTGTACTCGGCGATGTTGACTGTGGTGGACGACAGGTACGCACTCGCAGCGATCTCTATGTCCCAATTCGGAAGGCGCCACAGTTTCCACGAACAACTTCCATACCCACCGTATTTAGCAGTCTTCGCTGAGCCATCAAATGACAGCACGCATCCCGCAAAGTCAGCTGGTATGCGGGCGTATAGTAGTTTTGGGTCCATTCGAACTGTCGCCGAGTTCTTGGAGGGAGGCGCAAAGTGCTTCAAGGAATCGTCGAGTCCGATAAACGAGGTTATCGACGCCTGGAGCAACTGGGCGAAGTCTACATCTCGTTCACGTACTCGCTTCACCTTCAAATCGTAGGGCGACAACATAACTGCGAAACTGACTGCGCGGCCGTACAGCGACTTTGACTTAAAACCCACTCCAACGTGGAGAAACGGGTGTAGACGTGTAGCGTCTTTCCCGCCATGAGAGTGTAGCACACTTTCAGCAATTGTAACAGCGCGACTACTTCTTTCTCAGCGGGATGATAGCCGAGTTCATTTTCTTTGAGTACGCGTCCGCAGAAGCGAACTGGGTGCAGCTTGTCGTCGTGCGGTTGCATCAAAGTACTGCTCAGTGCCCACTCATTTGCGTACAACATTATATGGACTTCTTTCGCCGAGTCGAAATGACGCAGAATTGGAGCTTCTGCTACCCGTCTTTTGAGCTCGGCGAATGACGCTTTTGCTGACGCCAAGTCACCCCCAGGGCCAAAGTCCGTATCCTTGAGCTGATAGAGTACTGCTCCGTAAACAGCCAAGTTCTGGATGAATCGGCCGTAATAGTTCAGAGCACCGAGGAAAGCTTGCATCCCTTTCTTTGATTTCGGGAAGGCGAGCTCAGCGATCGCGGTTATCTTCTTCGCATCAGCGCGTATGCCACTCGGCGCAATCTCGTGCGATAGGAAATCAACCTTGGGTTGGACAAAGATACTCTTGGTAAAGCTGATGCTAATTCGACATTCTGTGAACCGGGCTAGTAATCGGTCGAGTGTCTCCAAGCAGGCGTCAAACGTCTCCCCTCCAAAACAGATATCATCAACAAACGACCTCCGCTTGAACACCGGAATTAACGAAGACTGGTCTGGTTCTCCATTAGCAAACATGTCGCCGTCCGGTCCGTTGACCAGGTCTTGAACCGGATCGCAGTCCGCTTGTGATTGGTGGTCCGCTTCGAACTTCGTCAGCAGACCTGGCGTTGAATCGCTGACTCCGCCGAGCTCGACTCGCCGAGTTCCCGACTCGGCTTCAGCAATAGCTATTCGTTCAGCAAACCACTGCCATCCTCCCTTTGGTTGAGCATATCCCCATAGAGCGTTGTCAATCAGTCGTTGGTAGATCATAGGCGCATTCTTCAATCCAAACGGCATTCGTAACCATTCAAAGTGTCCAAGCGCACAGACGAACGCTGAGATCTGCCGAGCTCGGCGTGTCATCAAGACTGCCCAGAACCCACTCGCAGCATCGAGCGAGCAAAACCACAAGTAGCTCTTTAATTCGGTAAGCAGGTCATCAACCAGTGGCATAGCGTATTCCATCGGTGTCGTAGCCGCATTAACCAGTTTATAGTCAATGCATAGCCGAATATCCACACCATTTTTCTTGAGCACTATCACCACTGGCGAGGCCCAAGGGCTGCCCGAGAATGATATCAACCCAGCTCGAAGCAGCCCCTTCAACAACTCGTAAAGTTTGCTCAAGTGGCGGAGAGGTATCCGCCGAGCTCTCTGCTTAATGGGTGCGTGTCCTTGAACGTCGATGTCGCACAATGCTCCGTACGCTGGAGGCGGCAGGGCATTACCACTTGAAATCATTATTCCTTCGTGCTTTTGTAGCTCTGCCACCAATTTAGCCGACTGTGCCGGCGTATGACTACTCGACTTGACGTTTGCAGCGCCATAGTCGAGTTCGGTAGGCTCAACTTCAGTGAGGTCGGGAAGGAAGGCTAGTTCGTGGGCGTAGTCCGTCAATTCCAGATCTGTCCCACTACGCTCAAAGGCGTTGGTCGTACCATCGTCAACATCATCCTCTTGCTCGTCTTCAGTCGCGGCGATAGCCAAGTAGTGTTGTCTTAGAGTCTCAGTCGGGTCTCTCGTCGAGTTGCATTCATCATCTTCAGCTTGTCCTAAACCGTAGTCAATTCCGCCGGGGTCGAACACCGTCACCGCTGAGTTCGTTACTCCGACCTCAGCTATAGTACCTTCCAACAGTGATACCTCTGGTAATTCAGAGCTGTCGGCTGCGTCAGGGCCCGTATTCGCTGAGTTCACTGCGATGGTCGATCTGACTCCTGCGTTTTCAAACTTGGCTCCGAGGTAGATGATATCATCGTCACGCTGTCTAACCACTTCCGGACCGGTCGTAGTCTCCATAGTCTCCAACGCTGAGTCCGCCGTAGCTGGGTCGTCGTTCGGCTTTATTCCTTCAGGTAGTAATACCTCCCGACTATCATAGTCCTTGGTCGCGTCGGAGTGATCATCCGCTGAGTTGGTTGTGACGGCAGAACTAACTTCCGTGCATGCAACCGCGTCTTCGGCATAGCTGACATCCTGACAACATGCTATGGCCACGTCCGAGGCACTCTCAGTGTTTAGATCTGCTGACGCCGAGTCCACTGCCCCCGACTGGATAATGCAGGCTTCCGGTGTACCCATCGCTGAGCTCACCACGGCTGCAGAACTTGGTCTAATGACTCCAAACTTGGCTCGGTTGTCAACAGCGGGTGGGGCGTCACGTAGGGCGTGTTCCAAGCGTTTTTCAAGGTCTCCTTCGTTTATAGCTGAGTCTTCAGTCGCCGACACGTCTGCCTTGGCCCTAACTTCACTTGTTCCTTCAACCGCTGAGGTCGTGTTGACGTCAGAAATGGCGCCATCGTCTTCAAACTTGGACAGCTGATAGATGAAATCTTTGCCATCGTGTTGCACCGGCGTACGATCTGCTCGGACGTCTTCCAGCTTGAACGCTGAGTTTATAGCCGGGTCACCCCTTGTCACCCCTGAAGTCGATATGACGTCTACGTTACCGCGACGCCTCTCGTCGTCGCCGGCTTCAGTATCAGCTTCAATCCTTCTCCAGCGCTCGGCGCATGTTAATTCTGGTCCACTTTCCACTGGAGGAGGTCGTCTATCCACCGCCGTCGGAGTTGGGTATTTTCGTCTTTCCACAGCTGGCGGCTGGTGTGACAACCAGTCTTCATACAGTCGTTGTTCTTTTTGCAGCAAATCTTTATCCATCGCCGACTCAAATGCCAATATCTGCCAATCTCGGTATTTCGCCGAGTTCACGCGGACATATCCCTCATTGGCCAGTACTCCGTGTGGTTGTCATTTTATCACATAAAAGTGAGGTGGGCACCAGACTGACGTCGGTCGTACGTTCGTAATCAGGACATGGGTTGGTCCTCCTCGGCGATTAAAAACAACCGTTGGAATTCAACCCTTCGTCCGTCGCACCCACAAGTCATGCGTCGACTCACTGGGTTGTCGCCTGGACAATTTGAACTCAGCGGTCATTCGACTTTCGATTGTTAACCCGTCTGGTGGTCCGCATGGGACATTTGGTCCGAGCTCGGTCTTGGTCGGCGCATTACTTGATCGGATAAGTGGGATCACCATCTCATCGGGTAGCTTGCCAGCTGAGTTGTACAGATCCAGGCGGATCCCAGCTGGGATCATGAAGTCGGTGCCGAGAATCAAATCGACTCCGGCATGATGAGGCATTATCCATACTTCAAACTCGTATGCCACTTCCCAGCCGAGTGTCACCTTCACAACTGCTCTTGACGTTGTCACCATTCTGTCTTTACTTATTCCTTGTATGTCGATTCGCTTATCTCGGCTGGCCACTCTCTTGAGACGCAGTTTCCTCGCGAAGTATTCACTAATCGCCGAGACATTTGCTCCGGTATCCAATAATATCTTGGTCCTTCGGTCGTTCACTGCACCCAATACGAGAGCTCTCATTCTAACTCGGCGATCAAACGTCTGTGCTGACCACCATCCCAGCCGCTCTCCCGGAAGCACCCTATGATTCTGGTACGATGCACAGCCTGGTCTGACTGCCGAGTTACACTTGCAATCGCCCGGTGGTTATCATCTAACTCACCGAGCTCACGTTCAATTCCGTCGATTTCACACATCCAATTGCCATCCCCGCTTCTTCCCTCGGGCCGTCCTGCTTCGCCTACGAAGGCAAACAAGAAGTTCGCCTCAACTGCAGGTTCAGCTGACTGTGGCAGCCCGGCATATTCCAACCCAGTCAGTGTTGGCGGGCCGCCGAGTTTAAATCACTCGGCGCGCAAAGGTTTTGCCGATCTTCTGGCACTAGCGACTTGTCGACGGAGTTTTTCACAAAAGCAGCCAGCTTCTCAAATTGACGAAACAGCTCGCACTGGCCGCCTTCATGGACTTGTCTGCAGAATTTGCAGCGTCGTCGACTGTAGTGAGCCGAGTGTCCCGTTCTTCCACAAGCTGCACAAGGTCCGTGCTGAGAGCTGTCGCGTGATCCATCTCCACGGTTCGACTGTTCTCGTTGGTTGTACGGTCGCGGAGGTCGGTTCGCTGAGTTTCCCCAGCTTCGATTTGAGCCATTCTGGTCTCCCGCCGAGTTCTCTCGGCGGTCCGGTGTATTTCCTTTATCATTGGAAACACCGGCGTCAATGTAGTCGTCGTCTTCCGCTGAGTCGTGTCCTCCGGACTGGTCCTCATCATCCCATTCGTCTTCGGAGTTGTACGGACTCGGCGGGTTCTGATCGATGAGTTCCTCCCCGTCAGAGTCAGCGTCTACGACAGTGACTCGGCGGTCGCGGTTTTCTTCCTTGCGACTGCGCTTCTCATCTCGACGTCCATCTCGGCGTTCATCTCGGCGGCCCTGATCCTTCCGCTTATCGTCTCGGCCTCGTGCGATCACGAGTCGGTCGCGTTGCTTCTTGCGCTTTTCACCGAGGATCCGACGATTGATTATCTGTTCCACCTTACTGATGTCTTCCAACTGCAAGGGGTACATCAAATCCATCACATCGTCATCACCACAATGAAGCAAAAAGTGTTCGACATGGTCAGCCGGGTCGGCGCCACCCTTCTCGTACTGGATCTTGGCTGTCCGAGCATACCCGTTGAGTCGGATCAGGAAGTCGCAGATCGGTTCGTTGACTTTACGTCTCGCCGAGTAGTAACGAGTGCGGGCGGATTGGTCGAACTGTGAGCAATAATAATCCAGGAACGCCTCGCTGAGTAATTTCCAACGTCGCTGAGTCTTCTTTGGCAGCTGCCTGTACCAACTCTTCGCCGCGCGTCCCAAGCATAGCGAGAAGGGTTCGCACCAGGCGCTTTGGGGCATCCTGGTGCTCTTCATCTCGTAGATGAAACGCTTGATCCACTGGAGCGACGCATCAGAGCGGTAGCGTTTTCCTTCGAACTCGGCGATTTTGTCGAGCGAGGCGTGGGTTCGGACTTCTAGGTACTGCGTCGAGTCTTCTTCAGCCGCGTCAAAGCTCAAGTTTCGGATGTAGTCCTTCACGGTTTCTTCACGGTTACCTCTCATGTCGAAGGCGTCGTCGTCTTCTTCATCCTCCTCGTAAGCCTCAGCCTCATCAGCAGCGTCATACAATTCACGATAGCGACCAACATTCCGCTGTCCACGACTCGGCGCTCGCTGAGTCGGGTTTAGCTTCATTGGAGTCAGCATGTGGGAGTCTTCGAAGTACGGAGTCCCTTGCGTAGCGCGGAACACTTCACGTCTCTTCGTCTCCGGGGTCTTCGGCAAAGGAATTTTGCTTGGGTCTTCGCCGAGTGGTTTGAACTCGGCTACTCGGGAGTACACCTTCTTCGTTCTACCAGAGGCCTTCTCCAATCCAAACGCCACTCTCAACTTCTTCTTCCATTGCCAGAGCTCAGCTCCGCCACGGGTCAGACTCCAGTCGGACAGGATGAGGCTGTTTAGTCGGCTGTTGCACCGATAGCTCATCGCCTTCAACAGCAACACAGTTTCTTCCACCAACTGATTGATGTTGGCTGCACGCACCGGCTGAGTTAACTCGAGACCCAACACCGGCCACTTCGCCTGCGCCATCGCCACAGGCGCGAACATCATCATCCATTCCGATCTCGTTCTCATCTCCTCGCCGAGTCGAGCCAGCACTTTATTGGCGCTCGGCGTATCGGCGTTCCTCGTCGCTTTCGGAATAAGGGGCGGACGGTCCCCTTGAGCAACGCCATGTTCTTCTTCATCTTCTTCATCGTCCGCACCTTCGTCGAGCTCGGCGGATAAGTTGCGCTCGACAGGACGTGGATCTCCCATGCGTCCCACCTGCAGCGTCAACTCTTCCACCTCGCCAAGTAGCTCGGCGGTAGTCTTCGTTTCTCCGAGCTCAGCGGTCTCGGCCTTCTCTTCATACTCTCCTTCACTTGCATCTCCGTTCTCGCTCTCCTGGTCTTGGCCATCCTCGTCGAAGTGGACGGTTCGTCCCACCTCCATCGTCATGGCGATGAGTCGTTGATCCGCCGGGTCCGACCCCGCGAGAGGCGATCCTCCAGCCGTCGCTGGGCTTCCGTCGCTCGGAGTTGCTGATCCCTTGACCATCTTCACTCTTCTCTTTCTCTTCTCTTCCTCTTAACTTGGTTAGCTGGCACCTATAAAAACAAGCACACACTCCTGTTCCCGGGTCGCGGCACCAGTTGTGGTGTAGTAGAACACACAAATACCGTCAGATGTGGATTCCTTACACAAACCACAACGAATCGCCGAGTTAGGTCGGCGATTGTATGGCCTGCGCAGAGGGTGGTCCCCTCGCGGTCCGGCCCTTCCGGGACAGACGAGTGGCTCGCTTCACTCGGTTCCGACTAACCAAGTCAGATCACTTCCGAGGCTCCGCCGAGTTTGGTTCGGCTGAGCTCGTTCACAACCCTGTGCCCTCCACCAAAGGATGGACGACGGCGCGCGAGCGCTTTTACAGGGCACCGAGCGCAGAGGCTGCTCAGCTAGAAGTGTTACGGCACCCGGGCTACCCGACGTACCGGCCCGCTGAGTATGCGGGGCTTTCTTTCGCGCGTAGCGAGACTTTGTCCTACCCGGACCGACCTAATCTCTTGGCGCTACCAGTCAATACCCTACAAGCTATGCCTCTCGAGTATTGACGGCAGGCATAATCCAGCCCTATGCAGGGACTTACCGGAAAAGTGTACACGTGTCTTGGACTAGGGAAATTCTGCTCTGTTATCTTCTGGGAGCCCTTTCGGCCCCCCCCCTGTTTAATCCTATGCTTTTCATACAAATATCTAGTGAAATGTAGTCGTTTCAGATCTCTACCGACCTTTCAGCTGAGTTCCGGCGACCGTTGAGCTCAGCGGCTATCCGGATAGCATATCCGGACAGATCGCCGAGTACTTACCGTGATCCTTTGCTCCTAAGCTCTGGGTTATTAGACCGAGCCGATTCTTGACCTAAAGTAGGTCGGCGTATGGTCGAATCTGGAAATCCCTACACCACACATTGTCGAAGAAGCAAGGAAAGCACAATGGCAGTAAGCATATTGAAAACAGGTTTCATTACGTGCGGAACCTTGAAGATCGTGAGCGACTGCAAGTGCAGCACTGCGGTACCAACGAGATGATCGCAGATATTTTAACCAAGCCACTCACACGAGTAAAATGCCAGTATGTTCGATCACTTCTTGGTGTTGGTTGCCGAGGAGAATCAGGGGGATAGTATGCAGACTTCACAAGACAATGAAGCTACTGTATAAGTGCCGATCTCGGCGAAGTCTCAAGAGAGAGGCAATCGATCGGAGTAGTCAATCCTCGTGGATGCGACTATTGCAAGGCTGACAACGATGTGCTCGTTGAAACCAATCTTTTTCGCGACGTTCGCGTGTCTACGATGTTCGTAGTGCGGAGCTAAGCGTCACCAAAGTTCGTAATGTGCGCCCGAGTCAACGATGCTCGTGTTCAGCTCCAAAATTCACGAGGTTCGTGGGTCAATGGTGGCGTTCACCTGGTTAAGCGAAGGTCGCATATTTACTCGAGTTCTAAAGGCTACGAAGTTCGTAGAGGTAGCGTGACGCGAGCAAGGGGGAGTGTCGGATAATTCGTCTGAGTCTTATGCTCACGTCCTTAGATAAGATCAGGTTCTTTAGTTAAAATGCTAGATATAATGTATGTAGGATCAGTGAGGACACGAGGCTTGTGAGGAGAGTCTTTTTCATTCGTGAAAGCTCCACCTCCCCACCAAGCGTCGTGTCCAAGATCCCGGAGGCTTTGCCCCTCCATCCAGCGTTCAAATCTTTCATCTGCGCTATGACAACTATTCACGACGGTTTACAGGGGCAAATCCAGCCTGGTTGAAAATAAGCTAGATATGTAAAACAGTCGTTTTGTTAAGTAAAAAAAAGTAAAAAGAAGTTATCGTGTATCATCAGAAGAAAGCTGGATTTGAAGGCGTCTGCGACCACCAACCATTATACCCAGGTAGGCAAAAAAAAAAAGATCAATCACCAGGGGAAAATGGTAGGCAGCGATGACGACGACGACGACGAGCTGTGGCTCCTCCAAGAGCTTGCTAAAATGCTAGAGGCGACAACTCAAGAGCACATAACACCCAAGGAGCCTCTACCACAGATATTGAGCACAGTATCCTGCCCAGCCACGTTTTTTTCAGTCAATCTACACCAGTCCTAATCCATTTCCGTTGCGATACCACTTCAGAATGGATAAAAGCTCCTACGACGCACGTTTTGTCCAGCCCTTTGACTCGACACCTCTGTCACTTTTTAAGGATGCATCGCTACGCGCTGCAAGGTAGCACTTAAGCAGTGCCTAAGCTTCCAGGTCACCCTTTGCGTTTTTGTCTGCTGCTCCATCCGTTGGTTTTAGAGCTACTGTCAGTGTTATAGGGAGCAACGGAGGACAAATCAAAATTCATCCCAGAGCTGAATTTTGAAACCCGTCGTTTAAAGCTATCCTTCCTGATGTCATTTTCTGAGTTTCTTAGCGGAATAAAGCTATTTGAGACATTATTTCCCTTTAATTATAGTTACAGCTGGTTTTAGCTTAGATCGAACACGGCCTAATTTTCAGTAGGTGATATTGCAAAATTAAATAAATCAAAGCATTGGGTTTTAACCAATAAAAATCAATTGACACGACGAGCGCTCACAAGTGCGGAGCTCTAACCACTTGAGCTACGTGTTCAAGCTTACTGGCTACCTTCGAAATTAATACAGGCTAAAACAAATAGTATGAATTATTCTTAGTCAGAATTCTCACTGCTAAAAAAACTCGTCATCTGAGTCGACTAGGCTGGATGGCCGGGACAATATCCAGCGCATTCTATCTTATATGACTGGTCTCGGGTTTGCAGCAGTTGATTGAGTCCATCGTATGTTTTATATACTGCTTTTGTATTATGAAAGTATCAACATTTGGGTGTAGGACATTTTGTAGAATATATTAAGGGTTCGCAGGGCATTTTGTAGGACGTAGTTGCTGATATATTTCGGATACAGGACGATTTTTCTACTCCATTCAATGGAAGTTTTTGATGTGATTGAGATCGGGTCGTCGAGCGACTTGGATGGTGACATTCCGTCCAACCCGCTTCATCGCCTACGGCCACATCGCTACAACGCCGTCACCGTCAAAATGAATGATGGCGAGGGCATCGAGATGTCAGACAACAAGCCTAGAACGCCGTTACCAGCATTGCCGCCGTGCAATCCAGTCACGAAGACTCCAAACATCGCGCTTCCAGGTGAGGGCTACGATACAAGGTTTGTTTGGGAGGTGTGGGCTATACTCGATCGAGCAAATACGGCAAGTCATACGAGGCATCCCTGGTGCAGTAGTGTGATTAAGAGCACATGTTCTGCGCAGCGTGGGTTTTGGAGAGCATACGGCTTTGCTCGGCAGGTGATACGGATCGACAAGTAGCCAGTACGCACAGCTTACGTGCGCTCAGCTCAACATGAAGATCCCGTCAGTATACAAGGTCTAAGCAGATAAAAAAATGCTCGTTTGGCTCGTCGCGCTGCCTGTCATGTTGCTAAGGATCCCAGTATTGTCCCCCTTGCATTGTTCGAAGAATTCGAGCTGATGCTAACGCGTGAGGCTGCGAAGAAGGACGACGCGTTAACCAAAAGGTTGTCCATGGGAGTTATCAAGACGTTCTTGACCTTCCTACGATCACGCCGCGCACCGCTAGCCTGCAGCGTATTTGCTAAGAATCAGCTGGATAGCTTCATTACAAGCTTTGAAAGGCTTCGTGACCTGAAGTTGGCTCCAAGTGCTTACGTGGCGGGCGCTTCATTCGCACGGTAACTCAAGCACCGCTTCGCTCTCCGCGTTTACGCTGACACGCGTCCTTGCCGCGTGTTCGACAGGGGGTACGACGGTGGAGAGGACCATGACTTTTATGACGAGCCGTAGGAGAACTTGCTGTTCATCGTCCGCTTTGAGCGCGTGGGCAAAGTTGCGAGTAAAAGAGCAGCGCAAAAAAAAGAAGCTAATATAGAAGCAGCTTCCCAAAACAGGCTATTTTAGTGTGATGCAACATGGAGCGTCGCCTCGACTATCCATTTGTGTAGCTGTTTGTTTTTGTGTGAAGCCTGGTGATTTGGTCGGTCTTTATGCATCGGGCTAATTATTTGCTGTTATGGATCTAGCGTGCGGCTTGATACTTATTAGCTATTTCCATCGAAAGATGAAGCTAACTACCGTATTGCTCCTGTCCTAAGCGAACGCGTTTCATCAGCGAATTTTCATTATAGCCAATAACAACAAAGTATTTGTATCATATGCTTGCTAGCTAACTTGCTGCAATGGGGAAGCTAAAAATAGACCAACTGGTGGCTGGTGTGGGAAGAATGCCGTCTTCACTATTTAAAGAGTCAGGCAATGACGCGACCTCGAATCACTGGAATAGACAGGAAAAGAGAATATATACACGCATTTCAGTCGACTACAAGCACAAACTTGAAGTCCTCAAACGTCTTGCACTGCAACCCAAGGTCGACCAGGTTATCCAAGCTCTCTATTCGAATACCACCGACGCCGGTTGGTAAAGAAAGCAGAAGCAGCTATCAAAATGGAAGAAGCAGGCAAGTTTCATTAAGGCGGTCTGCGAGGAAGGCAAATGGCACTTCGAGAACTACCGTAAGGTTGGCGCAGCAACCGTCCTCAACCGAGACAGAAGAGGACATCGTGCTGTGGGTGAGCTCTATGAGAAAGGAAGGAAGGAAGGCTTTCCGATATCAGCAAAAATGCTGGAGCTAAAGCACTCGAGGTAGCAGCAGACGAAGGTATCTCGCCTGACGTCATTAGCACGTCATACTCTTGGGGACGGCGCTTTATGCGCCGACACAAGTTTTCGATGCGTGTACGGACTCGCCAAGGGCAAACCCCACCGGAAGACGCAGCCTCAGCAAAGGCCAAGTTCCGAGGTGATATCAGAGGGGCTATTGGCGAGAGCGATATCTGGAGCGTCTTTAACGCGGACTAGACACACCGAGCATTAAGATGGTATTACTAACTGCTCTACGCTGACGTGACTGTGTCCATAGCCGTCTTCTTCGAGTATTTACCGCGGAAGACCATCACAACGAGAGGTGAGAAGACAGAAGGGTGAGGAGCAGTAAATATAAATAGCGAGTGAAGACAATGCTTCTAGCAGACTGGCATGACAACGAGATGGCACCTTTTCCTGTCTTAAAAGCTGGTGTCCCTCGTCTTCAACATATACAGGACGAGAACGACGCGATGAGAAATGGATTTGGCGTGCGATTATGAAAGGATATTTCCCGCTTCACAACGAGCACATTTGGCGTACAATTTTAAAAGGATATCTCCCGCTTCAAAACGAGCAAATTTGCCGGATATATGGCAAGCAAACCGCGCGGTGGAGCGCTGATATCCTTCTCAAGTTTCGGGATTGTCACTGTGGTCACAGAGACTACATGAATGATAAGGTTCTTTCTTGTGAAGCGATTTTTCAGATTATTGGACTCAAGAAGTCATCGATTACGCAGCATCAATTAACATTGTCCTACTCAAAGTACCATCCCAATTTTACCTACGTGTGGCAACCCGCCGACGTGGCTCGGAATCGCCCGTTCAAGCCTCGCTTGCGTAGACACTGAGTGGAGCGTCTTTGGTCCCAAATTGCTAACCATCACGTAGTGCCAATGCACGCAGGAAAAACAAGAAAATTGCAGATGTGGCTAGGACAGAGATGCAGGACGTGGCTCGAATAAAAACTCGCAAGAGAAGATTGAGAGCACGGCATTTCAGTTGGCAGCACCTAAACGCCAAGATATTACATCCTGGATCGCAGAATCGTGGAGAGAACTTAGTGCAGAGACTATAGTTAGCGGATTTGCTAAATCCGACCTTTTACCGCAGCGCTGGAATTACCGAAGAGCAGGACGAAGTTTAATATAATACATTGATACGGTACTCGACGGACTAGCAGGTCTTAGGGTTGCGGGCGGATGGACTTTGCACCCAAGAAAAGCTTATTGCCTTTTACAAAACCAATATCAGCAATTAGATATATAGGGTAAAAATGGGTTCTGGGTCCGAATCTGAAGTCCGTTTTTGCCATTTCAAAACCCTTTCCCTTCATTCTGACGTTTGAAAAGCCTCATTATTTGTTGCAGAATTATTTGCAGTTGAAAGCCTGCCATGTACAATGATTTGAGCTTCTTTATTGGCTTATCTGTGATGGAAGATGGAGATTCGCGATCATTTTGAATATATTACGATAATCTGGTCATTTATCACGATTGTTAAAAAAACTGTATATTCGTTAGAAAACATTTAAATGGCATGTTTTTGGGGTATAGACCAGCCAACGGGTCAGTCGCTGACATCGGAGTCCTTACAACTGTCATGCCCATTTTCTTCGGAATCGGATACGAGTTCGCACTCGTCCGCCAGCTGCAGGTACTTTTGCTCGAAGTATTGAGTGTGCTGATAGGCATCTGTCCAGGTATCTGAGACTACAGATGCAAATCCAGCGTCGATCTTCGAACGAAGCTCCGCCATATCGGAAGCAGGGTCGTCCGCGATGCCAACCTTTATGTTAGCCCAAATAAGCTCAATTGGCTGTAGTTCGGGGTGGTATGGCGGAGTATAATATACCAAATGGGTATGTGAAGCAGCAATTTCTGTAGCCCTGTAGATTGGTTTAGACTTGTTGGCACGAACAAGCATCATCAGCTCAGCTTTAGTGTAGCTGATGTCGTATCAAAGCTCTAATTTGATTTAAAAAAAAGCTTAACCTTTTAAACATATCAGCATAAAAGATAAAAGCGCACCCTTTTCTTCAAGTCATGCTTGAATATCGTTTTTGATAGCTCTCGAGCTAAGGGCCGAGTTTGTTTGGTTCTTGTGATAGCTCGCGCCATCCATGTGTATGCTGCAAGGACCGTATTTGTTAGCTAAATGTGCACATAGGTCCTCAAATCATCTTTCAAATTGCTCTGTATTAAAATTTCCGTGGTAGTCGTCATCGTGTTTTCGTTTTAGGTTGGATTGCCACACTTCTCTCGATTATTCTATCAGTTCTCCAACTCAGATCTCGCTGAATAGGTCTACACCCTCGCTCACCATCTTGAGCGCGGAGTTGACCTTGCTCGGGAGCTTGCGTTAGCCCGCCATGGTGCGTTACAGCTCTGTAGTGGCTTGGTTATGTAAGGGGCGACTTTGGAGACTTTCGTGATTGAATGAAATAAGTACTTTTTACCCAATAACGGAAGCGTGTGTTCATTTCTCAATTTGAGCACTGAGCAACCATGGCGAAACGTGACGCTGACAAGCAAGGCGGCGAAATGTCCCAAAGGTCTTTTGCGCTGCGCGTGGAGTACGTTTGTGTCAAATTTGACGTGTATTGTAGACTTAAAAGATTTTGGGCACGAGATATGGCTGTCGTGGATATTTGGCTCCGCCTGAGTCAGAAGCAACATAACCGTAATCCTCTCTTTGTGTTTTGCCAGCCCCAAGCACCCAAATCGTGTTTTTACCTGTTTTATTTATTGGAGTTTTGGGTATATACGAAAGAAAAACACACCTGAGTCACATTTACAGATAAGAAAAAAAACAAAAGAGAGAAAAAAGTATGTACCTGTTTGGTCGGCGCTGAATACTTTCGTAACTGGGAGCTCGCGCATCTTCTGTTGGGCGTCAGTACTGAAGTTAAGGGCGATAGTTTCAGCGTCGTCCAGTGAGACCTGTCCTTGCCGAGTGCGTGCACGAATGTTCAAGCGGTGACGCATTATAAACCCCTTTCTCCAGTGCCACAACGCCATAAATGATGAAAATATTATAGTCAGTGGAGTCTGTTTGATTTGCAGCTCAAGCACTTTGGCGCTCACGGGGACTCCATCTTTCCGCAGTGCAGTTATCTAATACGCAATTTCTTGTTTAGCGTATGAAGATAAATAGTTGCCCTTCCTTTCGACTGCACGTGCTTCAAACGAGCTTGGTTAGGTGTAGCACACTCTTTTCCAGCGACGCTCGCTCTTTGCGCCACTGATAGAGTAATTTAGCTTCAGCTATTGCGCGTGGTCATCTAGTTCACGGAAATATTTAGCTAAAGTAGCATTACCATCGTGTATCGCGAAAAAGAAAGAACCTTGAGCTTTGTCTCGTTTGTGTAGCAAGTACGGGGGTACTTTTGGGTCTTGCAAACGCAACCGCTAACAGGAGGGCAGTCTGGTGGTGGGTTTTCACGCTTCGCTGTCGTTGGTGTGCTGCTCCAACTGCGATTTTGCTACTGACAATTTTGTGGTTGTGCTAATCTGTCAGTAAGAACGAAAATATATGAGCTTTGATTGGCTACTTGGTTTTGTCAGTAAAACTATTCCGTTGGTGAAGTGTGAGTACACCTGGGACGTGCTCTCGCGTATCTTTAAGGTAACCTCCCCCCCCCCCCCGCTTTCATTTGAATCATTACGGGTTTTATTGGCATAGTAGCTCCAAATCTCTACAAAGAGCTGGTGTCTTCTGCGGCCGATGAGAGTGGCATGCGTGCATTGGTGACCTCTGACAGAGCAATACACAATGGTACAATTCGAGCTGTTGTGTATAGCACGTTTGCGAACAACATTGCAGAAGGATCCACCGCCCGTTTACACCTGACGTCCTGTCGGTTAAGCTTAACCAGTCACTAATCCCACCTGCACAACATGTTCAAGAACTTTCCATGCGCTTTGTATGCCACCGACGTCACATTTCAGCAATTCAACCGCCCCAGTGGCTCGATGGCCGAAGCGATGTCATTTTATAGCGCGAAGCGAAGATAAGCTATGCGGCTTCAAGGTAGAAGTCTCAGTTAGCCCAAAAGGTGTGGCTATAAAACTTAGCGCTCACTTGCGCGGGAACACGTCGCACATCGCGTTGCTCCGGAGCAATTAGTCCTTCCATCAGACTATTTGCCGGAAGGCTAAAGGTGACCACCGACTCGTAGACGTTGGTCCGCTTGCCGCTGACTACCCGGACGAGTGGGCGGTACTTGCGGACATAGGGTACCAAGGCCTTGCGGATCACGTCAGGTGTATTCACCTTAAGAAAGGCACAAACCTCACTCCCGACGAAAAGCGGCAGAATGAGCGTATTTCGAGCGACAGAGTACTTGTAAAAGCTAATTGGGGCGTTTGACAACACTTTGGCGTGTTTGCGCACGAAAGTTTCGCTGGAACGAGTCGATTTACGACGACATCTTTCAGATATGTGCCAGTCTAACTAGATACCAACCTCTCAGAGAGAACCATGAATCTGGGTATCGTCAATACCACAATCGACTCCTTGCTATCGGCGCAGAAATCCGCAAAAGTCGTCGCCAAACTCAAGAGCACTACCACCGCAATAAGCAGCCCCGTCATCAGATTTATTTAGACGAGCACCCAGTCCACGGCAGTCATGACTACAACGACCTCAGTGATGCGGACTCGGAGGTCGCACAGATGTCGTTGTAGGTGAGTGTGCCACTTCATAGGGAAAACTTGATATACAATGCACCTTAATGAGCGCTTTGACAAATTGTATTTAGCGAACCAGAATATTATGTTAGGATCAGGAGGTCGTCTGCTCACAGAAGATTTCAAATACGAAAATTGACATGGCTACGTTTAAAGCTCGGTCTGTTACTTTAAGTATAATGTCAGTCCTTTTTTTTATGCATTTGATGCAATTAAGATAGATGCATCTTAGCAGCAGTATTATGTACGAAGATAGCACAGCTGTACATCCTTAACCACAAGACGATCGCGCTTCTTGAAGTTCAGATTGGCGATATTTTCTCTGGCCGGGAAGAAATACTACTCTTTAACCACGCGGGATAAGCAGCACTTTTGCGTCGTCGGCAGGGATTAAAAATAATTTAGTTTGCCAGTAATAGACAAATCTACAGTACTATTCCTTTTTCTATAGTAGCCAGTATTTTTGTCAAATCTGATTCTACTGCTACTATAGTAGCCAGTAACTCAGGTTACAGCCCCGCCAGTATCGTCGAGTTACTGGAGAGGTTAATACTGAGATAGGAAGTACGAAGCTTCTGTATAGCACAGCCCAACAAGGATTAATTTGAACGGATGGGCAGTACCGGTATACCGATGCACGCACAGGTGGCGAATGGCCTCTCCAAAATGCTTATTCGTGTCGGACGGGCAGGACCGGTTTACAGATGCACGCACCGGTGGCGACTGGTCTCAGCTTCCTTCGCTACTATAGCAGTTTGTGACTGAAAAAGACACTTCCTTCGCTACTATAACTACGAAGCCAAGGTCTACGAGGTCTCCATAGTCCAGTAAATACTAACGGCTTGCATGAAATGTGCTCACGGTGCTAAGTATTGGTGTTGCAACAGCGCGAGTTGCGGCACACATGAAGGCCATAGCGTTGCTCTCAAAGGTCTGCTTTATTATTTTTAATCTTTTGGGAAACTCAATTATTTAATTGGTGTTTGTATCAAACAGTTCTGGCCTTGGCTTGGCTTAGTGCGAATACTTGAGAACGAAAATGATGAGATCGAAGTACAGTACCATGATAGTGATCGACCTGGTCAACATCTGCTCCATCGTTCAACAGAATAGAGCAAACGCAATTCTATTTGCCGATTGACGGAGTCAGACGCTGGTGTGTAGATTGTGTATTGACAATGTGAGACCCTGATAGACGTTTGTTAATGTGACCTGGGAAAATGACAGGAACTGGGGGAGCTATGTTGGCGGCGCAAGTGCAAAGCTAGTATTTACTGGACAATGGAGGACGAAGGAACGAATGCGCGGGCTGATGAGTCGTTCGCGACCAATCTGTTTGCGTGTCGTGCATCGCCTTCGTTTTTTCCGTCCGGGCAGCGTTGGGCGAAAGCGGAATCAAAGGCGTTTCGTCCGATGACATCTGACATGGTTGCAAGTTTGACCAACGAACTTACCGTTGGCGACGTTGAGAGGGATCCAGCCTGGATTGACGATTCAACGATTCTCGTAACAAGTAATGTAGGCAAAGCGATCATGACGGCGAGCACGGCTAGGCGTTTTGCGATGCGTTATAATCGATTTCGTTTCCGCTGGAAGCGCCCACTACGTCGCGAACCGCTGTCCAAAGTACTACGGCTTGTGTACGACGAAGACGCCAATCCAGAGCTGTTTGGATACTTTGTCGCTGGAGCGCCAGCTCGAGTCCTCGATAATATGAATGGAAACGTCGGATGGGGTGTGGCAAACGGTTCGTCTTGTAAATATCTCTCATTAGCTTGGGGCGACGAAGACATGCGGCGGCAGGTTGAAGCGCTGATTCAGTGTGCACGTCAAATTAAAGAAGATGTGGTAGACCTCCCGTGACTTTATCATCGTTGAACTCTTGGATTCATCTGGGGTAGCTCTCTCGGCTGATAAGTGGCCTCCTACGAGCAATTTGGAAGAAACACGGGGACTTCCCCGAATGGAGCGCGGATTCGCAAGACAAAAGTGTTGATTCCGATTAGAATTATGACGCCTCGAAATGGGAACCGTGGTGTGAGTCTAGGCAATGGGGTTTTGGGTACACCGACGAGCGTAACGTATATACAACACTCGGTCGACTTAGCCTTCGTCGTGACCGTATGGAAGGCGCAAGGTTGTACCCTTAACAGGGTGCTGCTTTTTTCTCGAGCCTTCGCGACCGCATGCCCGAAATGGAGCTTCGAGCACTTGTACGTTGGGCTATCGCGAGTCACGTCGGTAGCTCATCTGCACTGTTTCCCCTTGTCTGGTGCGAATCGAAGGTCCAGCCTTTTCAAACTGAGTCCGAACATACACACGACTAAGTGGAGACTTGAAAACCAGAACGCCACAGTAAAATAAATGCGCGGTATCTGACTTCGTTAAATTACAATAGCTCTAGGCTAGTGACGTTTATGGCCTAGATCATGATCGCCAGTGGCCCTCTTCACCTAAGCTTGGAATCTGGAACCTTAAAAAAAGTCCGAAGGGCCGCTTTTTCGCGATGACTTTTCACAATCATTATCTGGAACCTCGAATATGTGTTGTGACGGCTCGTGTATAAATAAATAAAGGTGCGACTCTTAAAAAACGTTGGATACAAATCGAGGCTATCATGCACGAGCAAGCTCTGGTAGCACTCCTGCTTCTGGAATCGATGACACCCGTCGTAGTAGGAGGGGGTCAATCTATTATGCTTCTCCAAGATTCATTTAATATGGAAATGGAGGTGATAGACACATACGCTAAGCCTGAAGATCGGGAAATCCTTGCAAAAGAGATAAGTTTACGTTGGGCAAAAATGTTGTTTTCTTCCCAAACGTTTTTCAACAGCTGGCGGCGTTTCTCCTCTAGCTCCGCAGCATGCAATTCCTTGGCCTGCGTAAGCGAAGCTTGTGAGCGCTCTTCAAGAATTTCCCGTAGTATGGCGTATTTGTTGGGCCCAGGGGTGGATAAAAATAATATCAATCCGTAATTACTGTATTATCCGGCTACAATTATTATTATTGGATCTGTCCAAAGTCAATATAATATGATATTGATCCAATAATATCAGTACAATACCGGTTTATACCAATATGTTAGAGGCAACTAGCTCTTCGCGCCAATCGTTCAAGTGATTGGCTGGCAGGCACAGACACGAGCACGAGCCGAAGCCTCACAGCACTCCCTCACTTTTCATTTGACCACGATGGCTCCGAACCGTGATATCTGCGCATTCTTCTACGAAGACAAGGGCCAAGGCGACTTCCGCTGTCAGTTTTGCGGTTCTTACCGCAAGCAGCAAACCGGTACCGGGTACTCGAACCTGATGTCCCACCTCAACCTGACGCACCCCGACTTCAACGAGACCTACAGCGCATCTGCGGCTACGGACGCCCCTCTGTCCAACTTTGGGTTCGTGTCCGAGGCGACTCAGCATCGCTATCAGTGGCTTCAGTGGGTCGTAGAGAGGCACATGCCCGTCTCCGAGGTCGACAACCACATGGACCTCACAAGGTCCATGTCGTCCTGGAAGCCCGTTTCGGCCAAGACGTTGAAGGAAGACATGAAGAAGTGCTCCGAGAGCGTTGGTGTGCTGATCGAAAGCGAGTTGGGCAAGCTGTTTGGTGTCATGTGGGATGGATGGACGCACGGTACCACGCACTACGTCGGTATCTACGGTGTTTGCTACGCAGACGGCAAGCGCCGTGAGCGACTGCTGTCGCTGTCACCGCTGGAGGACGGCAGCCAAGATGCTGAAGTGCACATCGAGATGTTCAAGCGCGTGCTGGCGCTGTATAACAAGGACATCTCTATGGTGGCTTTTCTGGTAGCCGACAGTTGCGCGACCAATCAGCGGATCGCTACGTTGTTGGAGTTGCCACTGGTTGGCTGTGCAAGTCACCGGTACAACCTTGCGGTGAATCGCTACTTAGCTGCTTATGAGCCGGAGCTCGCTGTAGTTAACAGTCTGATGGTGCAGCTACGACACATGAACAATGCTGCGGAACTATCAAAATTCACGGACCTGAAACCTGTCAAACGGAATGTTACCCGTTGGTCTTCGACATTCGCAATGGTGGACCGCTATAAGAAAATTCGAGATTCTATTCGGCAGGTTGATGCTGTTGACGAGTTCATCCCAAAAGGTGCGGCCCACAAGAAGCTTCTCGGCCTGCTAGAGCACCTCAAGAAACTCGATAGTGTCTGCAAGACACTCCAGCGCGAGGACACCAGCATGGCGGACGTGCGTGTTTTGTTTGACCAGGTTGTTGACGACTACCCAGTTATGGCGAGCCATCTGCGTCCGGCGGCGAAGATCGTCCATGCGCCGGCCTTTGAGGCAGCTTTGGTCAAGATTTGCAACAATGCGAAGCTCACTGCGTCTGAGTCGCGCGCAGTCCAGCGATTGGTGGTGAAGCCAGATGCTGCAACTGGTAAGAGGAAGGAGCGCTCGACGAGCGATTACGCCAGCGCAATTCTACGAGGGGGGAAGCAGATGCGAGCGGCTGGTGCTGCGGGTGTGAGCTTTCATGAGCTGGCAAAGGTGGTGCCGCCCACCTCGAACACAGTTGAAAGACTGTTTTCGCAGTGCAAGCTCATTCTGACGCCTCAGCGGTCATGCATGCTTTCTGCAAACTTTGAGATGTTAGCATTTCTTCGCGTGAACCGCGACATGTGGAACGCGACTTCGCTCGTCGCCAATGAGTAGGAAGACTTGGTAGTTAGAGGCCACAATATACTTATATTGGCCCCGTTATTATTATTGTACTTCATCATATTCCCGTTATTATTATGGGACTCGATGTCTTGCAGTACAATTTCGTATTGTATTGTCCGAGGCCTGGTTGGGCCCAGGGAGCCCGAAAATATAATTTATATCAATTTCAAAGGACATCGAGAAATACATAACGCGCGGCAACTTTTGAGCTCAGCAAATAAATAATTGGAGCGGGGACATTGCAAACGTAAATTATTAGTGAAATAAACTACCAAGCCTGGGTGAAGCCGCCTAAATGCAAGCATCCACGGTGGTGAAAGAAGAGAGTAGGTTTTGTTGGGGTGTTCCTGAAGTTGCAGAATGAGCTAGAATATGCGATTCGGAGAAGTCGAGGGGCTCCAAACCAACCACAAACTGTAGGTAGTTGTTGTCCGGGAAAATAAAAGCTGGGTCGTCGTACACCAACTTCGTAAATACATATTTTTCTGAAGCATTTTTTGTAAATAAATTATTGATAGAAACAATAAACAGTAATTGGCAATAAATATATTTATCGGGTTCCCTGGTTGGGCCCCTTGCGCTGATTACCTTTCCGGCCGGTGCTGTGGGGATCCTTCGCGGCGTCCGGCTCCTCTTCGCCAATCACAGTACCGCTTGATCAGTCTTGCACGTCTTGACCACGGGTTGACGATCTACATATAGAAATCCATTTGGTTTATCATAGATTCGCTGGGTACATTTGGACTACCGATACGACGGGTAGCTCTGTTAATAATAAATATAATAAAAATAATAAGTCGGTTAATCAAGTACTACTATACTGTAGTAAACAGCAAGTCATACCTGAGATCCTTCATTTCTTTACGAGGGAGATTAAACCAATTTGGCCTTCCCGTGCTTCCTCTAATTCTGTTTGCGTAGAAATCGCTAATAAAGCGGTATATCTCCAACAATTCCGCCATTTTGTCCTCGATGGCCTTCTTAGATCGCTTCGTTGTTGGTACTGCTTCCTTGTACGCATGGTAGATGCGCTCGTTGTATATTCCTGTCTTCTCATTTTTATAATTGACGTCCTTAACCACGCGTTTACTAGGGCCAGCGTTGTCTCGTCCGTCCAATTGCGCTTGTGGTCCTCGATTGCGAGAGGCAGAGCAGATCCCCTGTCATCCTGTTCTCCGTCGAGCTGTGACTCGCCGTCAGAACGTATGCTCATCCGACAAATAGGGGGGGTGAAAGTGTGGATGCCTTCGTGGATCTATTCGAAATAAAAGTTCCAAGCTCCAGGGACCAAAATAGCTCCCTCTAGCTCAGTCACTAAAGTGAGGTTATCTTCGAACTTTTACTGTCGTTTTTAGCGCAAAATCAGCTTACCGGTACGTGAAGGCGAATTTCCCTCGAACCTCGAAAATGTCACAATTTTTTCCTGATTCGAAGTTCCAAGTGGGTGGTGAAGTAAAATCACTTGTTGTATTTCAAAATTAAAACTGATTTGCTGTTTACTACGTAATAGCTATGATTTAGTGAATTTTAGGCGCGACTACCGTCTTACCCCGCATATAAGGCATATGTGCTGTAAACGAATACAACACTGCTTGTGTGTTAAATTCGTTTAGAGAGCCTATGTGTTGTACAACGAACAAATTGTTTGACTTTGAAGAATGGGTCCTGGAATCTGGCTTGTTACGCGATTGTAGCTGCGTTGTATACGGAGGTTTTGCTTGTTAATATTATGAATTCTATTATTGTTTTTTTTAAATGAGAATCGTTTGCACAAATGCATTACATGTAATCACGTGTATTATATTATGTATCCATCTACTTTCACTGCGAAATATGATCCGGAGCGAACCAAGCACAGCGTTTTCAGAGGATTATCAACCGAGTACGAGAATTTGGACACCAGCTTATTGTCCTTGTTAACAGTACTCACCTATAGCTACGTCGCTCAGCACTCATGGCTGTGTAAATTATAAAATAAGAGAATTAAAGCCAAGTAACAGCAGCAGGCAATGACTTTGGGGTTTGCTTTCCTCGCTATTCTGCACGTCATTGTCCAATATGGTTCACACTACAAGACAACATGGAGAGCGTTCAAGCCGTTATAAAGCGATCCCCAGCCGCAGGAAATGGTGATATTGCAGTTGCGCTGATTAAATCGTATTGGAAATGGTGATATTGCAGCTGCGCTGATTAAATATTATTAGTTCTGCAAGCCTATCGAGTGACTGAATATCAGGGTAAGAAACTGTCGTAGAACGTCGCTGACACTGGAGCCGGAGTGTCCACGTGGGTAAAATTTTCGCCTGTCAGTACGCTGTCTTGAAAAGGCTAGTGCATCATGAAACGTTTTTCTGCATAAGCCAACGTTAATCAAAAAGTTGTCCGCTCGCCGCTGGTTCGCTAAATTTCCTATCTCAGCCTTCGCGTAGCCCTTGTACCGAGATCCAGACGGGCACCTGACAATCCTCCATTTTGGCCACCGCTATAGATCGCGAGTAGGATGCAAGACGGCTTGCTCAGTGAGCAATGCTCACTGCTCGACACGCTATTAATCTAACTTCTCGCCCTCTTCGTCGCACGATTGCGCGATTGGTTGCTAGATGCAGCACATGAGGTCAGTTCAAGGCCGTGGGCAAGCTCCTCATCTGCGTATTTAGGCTACGCTTGTTCCTTAAAGGTTGTCTGCCTCCATTCTTGAAATGCACGCTGCTAAACCACTTTGCAATTTTCTTTGCAGGCCCAACACTCGACAACATCGACGACTGCCACCTCAACTACGGCGAAGTGTGCTTTCACTAACTGCATCAGCCCTGAGTTGACTCAAACGGACCCGAGCTCTGTATGCGACAGAAAGGCCCATCACCTGTCCTCTAATGGCTCTACCTGTACAGCCCAGGCAACATCTCCTCGCGGTGAGCTACATTGAAAGTTATATTGTTAATTGGTTACTAATTTGCTATGTGCTACTATAGTTTCTGCAGTGACGCGTGCGCTGCTGCGTGGAAGACCAAGAACCGGTCATGTATGGCGCCCCCTGGTAGCGAACAGCTTGCCGGTGCTCACCCTTCACGAACAAGTCGATGAAGTTCTAAACAAGTGGCTGAAGCTCATTGTGCAGTGGGTCCGCGTTGCCGTCGACCAGGACTTCACCCGACTGCTCCTCGTACGACGTCAGAATAGAGTGCACTGGTTTCTACAAGGTCTCTGCAAGCATGGGGGCGTCTGCAAGTGGTTTCGTGAAACGGGCTCACCGCTGTTTCTGTCCGTCGTTGCACTTGCTCGGGTTTGGCTCGGACGGAGTCAGTCAAACGCGTACTAGGAGCGCGTAGTTCGACTGGGGCCTTCGTTATGAACTCCCTTCGCCCCTGAATGGGCAACCGCCGTGCTGAGATGCAGTGCTCATGAAGCAGAACAGGAGTAAGATCCGTCGGACGGAAGTGGCGATGCAAGGGTCTGATAGTGTGGACCACACACTATCTGCTCACTAGCCAGTAATAGTACTTTTAGTACAATCACTATTAATAAGAAGGATTGAGCTGATTAACTGTTACTTCCAGTAATTTGCATTGTTTTACTGGAAAGTTACTGGCATTAACTTGGAGGAAAATATCGTCGGACTTTAAAAGTCTATGATTCTCAGTCTCGCCTTAAAAATTGCTCTCTAAATACACATCGGTTGCCATGTGAGGTCGCTCGCCCTTCCTACGACCCCGTTGTCTACACGCAATTTGGTGGATCGGTTGAATTGCATAGGTCAACGCTCAGCAGATTCAAGTAGAGGCAGCTCACGGAGGGAGTGACAAGTGAAGGATTTTACTCACAGAGCTCTTTGTTTACTGTAGCTCGTCTTCGAGGTAGCTGTACTCAAAGGTGAACTCCGTCTTAATCCGTTGGCACCAGCCAGTCTCGTAGTCGAAGTAGACGAAGGTGCCTTGTTCGTAGTCCTCGCCTGTGGCCTGTGGCTCTTCATGTCGCTTAAACCACGTCTTGTACTTCTTGTGGTAGCCCCACGTCCGTCGCTTCAGTTCGCGTGCTGCCAGATACTGCTGATACGAGCCTTGCTGGTAGTAGAAGATGAAGAACAACGTATCTACGTCCAGTTTCTCAAAGATCGGAGCACTCGAGAACAACGTGGACGGCGTGGCCGGGAACGACGCCGGCGTCGGGTACAGATTGCGAGGAACGTAGCGGTTGGCCTTCTCCGAGTCGCGGCTCTCAGGGACGAAGTGAAAGCTCTCGTCGATCATTCGCAGCACCTGTTTCTGCTCTTCCGTGAGCTGTGGCGACTCCTCCAACGGTCGAAGTTTCGCTGCTGGTGTAGGTGTCGGCGCTGTAGATACTGCAGGTACCGGGGCAGATACAGAGACAGGGACTGAGGTATTGGCAGTGGGAGACGGGGCAGGCACTGGCGGTGGCAACGACGCGTTAGATGGCGCCGGTGACGGAGCTGGAACTGGCGGTTTAGCTGCTGCAGGCGACGCAGACGACGACGACGAGCTGGTGCCTACTGCTTGTCCCTTACTGACAGTCGGAGACGGCGTACGTTGAGGTGTGGGTGGTGATACCTTACGTGCTGGTGTGCCGACTGCAGGAGAGGAAGGAACCGGCGTTGGCGTCTTGCTGGAGCTCTTCTCTGAGGACGATGAGCCGCTCTTTGCACGCTGTGGAGTCGTACGTCCCTTGCCGATCTTAAGGTCGTCTGTCTTGATGCCGTTAGACGGTGACGTATCACTCTTGGTTGTGCTGCTAGAGCGACTAGGAGTCGACGACTTGAGATCGATAGGCTTGACAGCACCCGCACGGCCGATTCCTGTAATCACAGACGACGTGACACTCTTGCGAGGCGTCTTCCCACGTCCACTGGAGGTTGTAGCAGCAGCAGACGTCGTAGCGGCTGAACTGGTGTCGTCAATACCCACGTCTTGCTCCGTAGGGAGAGCCACTTGTGCTGCAGCTCCGAGCGTGTCGAGGTCCAGCGTCTCGTAGATGTCGTCGTCTCCGTACGTGTCCATAAAGTCTGGCTCCTGATTGGCTTCGAGATAGTAGTCGACGTCCTCCTTTAGCTCATCTACCTGTTCAGGCTCAAGTGCCGCATTATCCAACAGCCGATTGATCTGTTCGAGCTTGAGAATGTGCCACTTGTGCCTGGACAGAAGCTTCTCCTTCTCCTCGATCTCAGCCTTGTTGCGATTCCGGCCTTTGGCTGAGTGGAGACGCTCCACGTCGCTCTCGAGCGCCTCGATCTGCACGTTGAACTGGTTAAGGCAGTCCTGGATCCACGCGTGGGACTGCTGTCGCGCCTGCTGCTCCGGGTCCAAGCGTTCGACTTGTGCCAAGCCTTCCTTACTGTACGCCTTGGTCTTGGTCTCTTTCTCGCATACTTTAAACTCCTCCATCTTCTGCTCAATGAGCTTTCGTGTATCCACTAACGGCCGCTTGTCCTTGATGTCCGAGTTGTTAATCCACGTCTTGATCTGGTCTCGGAAGCGCTGCAGCTTCTTAATCTCCTTCTTCAGATCCGCCTCATGCTTCTCCTTCTGGTTCTGCGCAGTGGCTGCATACACCTTGTCCCAGATCTCGTTGAACACGTCCACGCCCTCGCTCACCTTCTTGAGCGTGCGGTCGATCTCGCTCAGGAGCTTGCGTTGGCCCGCCATAGTGCGTTACAGTCCTGGGCTTTGGTCGTAAAGGGGGCGACTCTGGAGACTTTTCGTGATTGGATGAAATTAGTACTTTTTACCCAATAATGGAACAGTGAGTCCATTTCTCAATTTGAGCACAGAGCAGCCATGGCGAACGTAATGCTGACGAGCGAGGCGGCGAAGGACCCCAACAAGCCTTTTGCGCTGCGCGTGGAGGACGTTTGTGCCAAGTTTGACGTGCGCTCTAGACTCTAGACGATTTCGGGCGCGAGATATGGCCGACTGACGACGCGATTGCCCTTACAGGAACTCGTTTCGGAATGCCTGACGCTCGTGCAGTCCGAGGAGCAGTTCCCGTATGTTGGCTGGCACAAGAAGCTCACTGATGTTGCTATCGAGTGCTAATAGCTACTTCTTCATGCTACTACAGTGAAGGCGAGGGCCAAGCGGGTGTGGAGGACGAGGTGGTCAAGAAGCTCGAGCAGTTCAACTCGGTGTGCGACGAGCTGTACAAGGAGATAGTACGACGCCTGCTGCAATTGTGAGACGTGCGATGGAAAGACTAATGCTGTTTATATTCGTCAGCTCCGACGAAAGGAAAAGCTGCTGTATCTAATGGAGAAGAGCCCAAAGAACGTGGATCTGCATCGACAGATCCAGACAGCAGGCAATTTAGCTCAAGTAGTGGGCGACTTTCGCCACTTCCTAGAGACTGGCAAAGACGCGACGCAACAGCAACCCAATGAGTAATTTTACACAATGAAAAGAGGCCGTCGAAAGCGGGTCTCAAACTGTATTTTCGAGCTAGCCGAGTAGAGTCGATCGGAAGCGAAAATGGAAGCTATACCTATCTCGGATGCAGCCTCAGATGTCTCCGAATGGTAGTGAAGGTGTCGTGGTCGTCTCACTGGTTCGCGTGTCTGCTGGAGTTGTATCTGTAGTCGACGCAGGAACAAGCGCCGGAGTGAGATCGGCATCGACGCCATGATATGACTCGTCCGCGACTTCAAAGTAGGGCATGGCTGCGCCAGAAAGCATATGCGGCTCCAGCACTGTCTTGGGCCATGGTCCATCCTCGACAGTATTAGACCGAAGCAGCAGTTCAAGTATCGAACTATCGCTTGGAGGGCAATGCACTATCGGCGGAGGAATATGCGGCATGTGCTGCTGCTTGACGATGAGTTCGTTCTGTAACATGTTTATAACAGTTAAATGTTAATTCATGTCAAGAAGATAGGACTCATCATAACCAACCTGCTTTTTGACGAGTTGGCTCAAGTGATGAAGCTGAGTCGCCAGTCCATCAATCTTCCGACTCAATCTCTCTTCCAGCACGGCCAAATCTGCAGTAGGACAAGTTCGTCACATAACGCAGTTATCTAACGGATGCTTAACTAACCTCGTTTCAGCAATTTGGGAGGAGGCTCTTTCGTACGCGTAGACGAGTCCGAGTTGTACGAACTCGGATGTTTCCGCTTGGACAGGACGCAAATCGCATTCGTAAAGACTGGCGTGAGGTCTGCAACGTTGGCGGTACATTGCTCTTGGTCCACCTCGATCCGCAGCTTGAATCTTTGACCATCTTTTCGACGACTCACTTTCTCGAGCCGAAACTGCACCAATGCCTTGCGTGTTGTCTTTCGAATCACTACCGAGTCGTAGTCGTTGCCCACGAAGCGGAAGATTTCTTGATCCGTGTCATCTACACGCTTTCCAGACTCGAAAAAGAGCAAGATACGTAATGGGATGTCGATGAAGTCATTATCAGGGGTGCGAGCAGGGTCCCCGTGCTCGTTAAACTCCACCAGTGTCACCTCCACTTCAAGTGCATTGGCCTTCCCGCCTTCGTCTTTGTAGAACTCGGACGCAGGCTGCTTGGTGATGACCAATCGACGTGTCCACTTCTGCCGCTTGGACTGGAAACCAGACACACGTAGAGCTACCGTCTCTGGCGTTGACGTCGTGCAGTTCGTCACGGTTGTTGACGATGGAGTTGACATTCGACCCTGAGTAGAAGGCGTTGGGCCTAGAAGATTCGGAGGTGGAGCCAATGGCCAGCCGACGATCGCCGCTGCATCCGCTGGATGGCTGTTCACTGCCAGGAGATCCGGTAGCTGAAAGGACGGCTCTGGTGGCGGCTCGTTCTTCAGCACTGTGGTCCTCGGAGCGGCGGCAGTGATGTGCATCTCCATGCAGAGCAGGTTGCAAAGTGAAGTGAAGCAAGTAAGACATCGGCCGCTTTTCCCCATCAAAAAGAGATGTCGTCACTGGTTGGGACGAGCGGCGACGAGGCAACTGAGACCTCGCGGCTAGACGGGAAGCGACTGCCAACGCTCGCACGTCAAAAGCCCATCAAACCTCACTGACGATGGAGAACAACCTGCCACTCGAGCTTCAACTGGCAGGAGGCAACAACAATAATGCAATCAAAAACAAAATCACAAGTGTAGCCATTTCTAAAAGAAAGTAAATTTTGGAAGATCCTGTTTGAGATTTCAACCAATCATATGCGTTGATTGCTCTGCCAATGAAAAGCACCTGCTTTTTGTATGAGGGAAGACTTACAACACTGATGGAGGTGCATGAGGCCGCGAGCCGCCTCCTGGCGTGTCCGCGTCTGAGTCGCGAGCGTGAAGCTGAGCGCCAACGCGCCATCCAACAGCCTCTAGCCGTCAACTGGCGTGAGAAAATTGAGGCGAACGGACAGGTCTACATCAGCATCAGCAGCGAAGACGAAGAAGAGGAGGAAGATGCTCGAGAATTTGCGCACATTCCGCCGGTTTCCGACGTGAAAGCGGAGTTTGAGCCTGAAATCGTGACGATTGACAGCAGCAGCGACGAGGATCTGGAGCCTGTGCGGGTGAAGAGGAAGTTGGAGGCGTTAGAAGAGCTTAGCGAGCTGGAAATAGAAGAAGACGACGACGAAGAGAAGGAGGAGGAGAAACAAGAGGAACCGGTGGTTGTAGTCCCGGAAAAGAAGAAGAAACATCAGCGACAAGTTGCGACCAAGGAGAACGTCGTCTGGCAGCAGCATCACGTGGCCGGAGTGAGAAAACGTCGACTAGGAGAGGAAGACGCTGCATTTCTACTGTTTTACGGAGATCGAGAGACGCCCAGCGCCAATATTCTGCGACTAATCATTGGTACGTACAGCGTAGTACTGGAATTGAAGTAAAACGGATTACTCAAAGTGCTATTTTTCCTGATAACAGAGCTGATATCCACCGACACGGGCGAATCGGACGAATTCCTGTCCAGATGTGTCAAATATTTGCTCTGGCGAAAGCTTAGCACTGCGGTGGAGGCAGGACTGGCCAATGAGCGCCTTGTACAGTCGGAGTGGACCAAAATCGTCTTCAGCTGCCCTGTGCCAGCACATCGTCGGAGGTCCGGGCCCATGCCTCGCCCCGATCTGTTGCCGCGCCCCATCACGATCACAGTGCGGCCATTGCAGCTCGCTCGGAGACGACCGCAACGTCGCAATCTGTGTGTGGCGTCAGCTAGTACCGCT
Organism: Phytophthora infestans T30-4; assembly: GCF_000142945.1. Classification (NCBI taxonomy): domain Eukaryota; phylum Oomycota; class Peronosporomycetes; order Peronosporales; family Peronosporaceae; genus Phytophthora; species Phytophthora infestans. The sequence goes on from NW_003303746.1 coordinate 2,874,616, forward strand.
GAGGTCGCAACGAAGCAGGAGCCCGCGTCTCCACGTGTGACGCCAGAGGAACGAGCTGTGGCTCTAGCCAACCGATTGGCGGGCAAAGGAGCGCGATCCAAAGCGAAGAGTCCGAAGAAGAGCACAAAGACGACGCAGACCAAGTCTCCGCGAGGGGAAGTACGCAAACGTCCATCGGCTGCAACTTACAGCGATACGAGCAATGGATACGCTCAACTGGCCGGTTTCTCGCCTCGGAAGCATCGACGACGCAATGGCGAAGTGGGTTTACCGACGGTGACGCCCCGTCAAGTTGTACGGGCCAAGAGTCCGAGCGGCCAGAGTATCAGTCAGAAGCTCATGGAGCCTCTGCCGTACGATTGCCGGACATTGGGGGACAATCGGAGTCTGCCGCTTGGCTGGCGACCACCTGGCCAAGGATCACGAACAATGGACCCCGTAGAAGTGAACCCGATGCTGCAGATGACTGCTGACGAGATCGTGCAGCATATCGCGTCAGTACGTCGAGAAGGCCGCTTCACGAGCTTCGAGAAGGTGACGGATATCCTATTGAAGCTCATGGCGGATCCAAGAAACCGTCACGGAGTGTTCAACACGCCAGTGGACCCGATCGCGCTGGAATTGCCGGCATACACTACGATCGTGCAGCACCCCATGGATCTGGGCACTGTCAAGCGCAATCTGGCTGCTGGAGAGTATCTGGAACTGGAAGATTTCGTCTCGGACGTGCGTTTGGTGTTCGAGAACGCCATGGTTTTCAATCCAGAGTCGCATTACATCCACGTGGACGCTGGCATCTTGCTGAATCGCTTCAACGAGGCGGTAAAAGCGGAGCAGAATCGACAAGCCAAGCGACAACGCGTGCAGCACGTATGTCTGGTATGTCGAGGCAACACGTGCATTGTGTGTAACCAGCAATGTCTGGACGTTACGCCGCCTCACTTGCAGTGCTCTGCTGGCTGCTCCACGGAGATCCGCAAAGGCTCCATCTATTTTATTTCCGAGGACGGTACACGTGTGTGGTGTCAGAAGTGTAAGACTCGCTTGGCGAGGGACCGCAACGCCGCAGATCGAGCACCGGACGTCGACACGGACGCGATGCTGGACGCTCTCATTAAGAAGAAGTGCGAGGCTGGTGTAGAGCCCTGGGTCAAGTGTGGCGAGTGCGATCGATGGCTTCACCAGGTGTGTGGACTCTACAATCCCGTAATCGGTGCCTACGAGGTGCAGAAAGCCCCCAACACAGGACCTGACGGCTTGTCCATTGAAACCAATCCCTACGTGTGTCCCTTGTGTCGTTGTCGACGTAAACGAGCGACGCCCCCGCCCGAGTCGCCCATGCGCAAGATCCTGAACGTTGATCCCGATGAACACGCGCAGAACTCTTCGTGTCTTAATATCCCGAGCTGTGAACTAAGCATATTTATCCAGAACTTTCTGCGGCGTGGACTCAATGAAATCGGCGAGCTCGAGGCGGCCCAGACGTTGTATGTACGAGCGCTGTCGTTCCCAGGCGAGCATCTGACGGTCCCAGAGGGCGTGGTGCGAGTTTTTGACGAGAACGCGCAGCTGCTAGCTCAGATGCGGCCGGGCACGAATACCAACTCGCAGCGTCTCCCTGCTCGCATCAGTTATCTATCACGTGGACTGTATCTGTTCCAGAAACACGAAGGCATGGAAGTTTGTCTCTTCACGATTTATGCGCAAGAGTTTGGAGACGATTGCGAGCTGGAAGCGAATCGACGAGCCGTGTACATCGCGTACCTGGACAGTGTGCGTTATCTCAAGCCTACGAGTGCGCGGACAGCAGCGTATCATCTCATCCTGCTGGCGTATTTCGACTACGTGCGACGTCATGGCTTCTCTCGCGTCCATATCTGGTCTTGTCCGCCGCAGAAACGCATCAGCTATGTGTTCTGGTGTCGTCCTGCCTTCCAGAAGACGCCAAGTGCGGAGCATTTGCGTCGATGGTACAGTAATTTACTCACCAAAGCCAAGGAGTACGGTATCGTCAAGGACTGGACTACACTGTACGATCGGTACTTCAGCGACAGCGTGTGTGGCTCCCAGTCTAATGGCGAGTCCACGCCGTCGTCCTCGTTCGTGTCTGTGAAGGAGGAGAGCGGAGTGGGCGTCTCGACACGCGGCACTACCGTGTTGTCTGTGAATCCGGATGAGCTTGTGTGGCCAGCGAACCACCTTCCTCCTATCTTTGACGGCGACATTGTTCCTTCTGAACTGGAGCGGATCCTTGGACGTATTATATCGAGAAACGAGAAGCAAAAACGCGCCAGTGAGAACAAGAAACTGGCCACGCGCGGCAAGAACAGCTCCATGGCTCGAGCAGGTGGCAAACTCTCGTTTGGTGGAGTTATTACGCGGATTAAAGAGGAAGTGACGACGGATTCGCCTCCGCCCGCGCCGCAATCGCTGCAAGTGGACGTCAAAGTGCGCGAGGTGTTTACCAAGTGTCAGTTCGCAGTCCAACGACTCAAGAACGACTTGTTAGTGGTGGATCTGGAGGTCCTGGACGACGATAACAACGAAGTGGAAGGTGCTGGGTTCGCTGGCGAGAGGAGACTCAGAGGATGCCACCCAGAGACGCTAGTGCCGTCGTGGTTCGAGCAGGTTCCTCGCTTCTTCAGCAGCCGCTTCATGTTCCATCAACTCTGTTCTCTTGCCGGCTACCAGTTCGACTCGCTGCGACGTGCCAAGCACTCGACGATGATGATGGTGCATCATTATTTCAACGAGCAAGTGGGGCAGCTCAACGTTTTCTGTCGCGAGTGCAGCCTCCTGATCACTCGCGCAGACGTTTGGTCTTGTCGGACGTGCGTACGCTTCGCTCTGTGCGATACCTGCTTTCGACGTCAGGGCAGTGAACACCCACATCAGCTTTTCTTTGGATCCGCCGCACTGACGGTGCCGCCTCGAGTGCAGCGGATGTCGGAGCCACAGCAGCATGTTGAGCCTCAGACGTCGGTGCAACTGCCGCCCACCGTCAACGTTTGTGAACGTGTTGAGCGTACTAATCCTATACCTTGAATGTAAGCACAGATAATAAAGATATTGCACTAGTATCGACGAAATATAGTACTTTAACCAAAAACAAACTTCAACTTGTCGAATGATGTCGATTGTCATTTATTCGGAGCTAGCTATTATACTAATTGATTGGAAATGGAGCTGACACTTGAGGCCGTGGCCAAGGACGCTTTCCGTCGTGACTTTTTCCTGCGCTGCTTCACGGAGCGAGAGGCACAAGCGCTGGAGTTGCGCTTCGCCTTCCTGCTCCGCGTCCGCCAGTACAAGCGGCTCGTGGGACGTCGGGATCTACTTCCGCGTGCCGTAAGCTAAAATAGTACTACATTAATAATATTGGTATAGTAAATTGATAAGAAATTATTCATTATGTTACTATATATTTTAGGCGAAGGACATCGTGACCGCATATCTGCAGCAAGTGCAGTCGACGGACCAACTCTTGCTTCCTCCATCGGCTGAGCCTCTTCGGACTCGTGTATTAAATGCAGCGGCTGCAGGTCATTGTCCACTGGATTTATTTAACGGACTGGAGACGCTCGTGCGGGACCACATGACTCGCACGGCCTTCCCTCAATTCCTCTCAAGTCCAGATTACACGGCACTATGTGGCGCTTTGAGATCGAGACGAGAACTGCCACTTGCTGAGGTTCTCGTGGACTCAAGACGCACTCAATTTCTAATGAAATATATAACCGATAAATTCCCGGGAGATGAAGGAAATTTGCACTTCTGGGTGCACGTGCAGACGCGGTTTCTCCCTCTGATCCAGACGACCTTATTCTCGGTGGCTCTATTCGAAGAGGTGCAGCGTCATGTGCGTCATGTGTTCAATCGATTCCTGGTGGGGGAGACAGAGACCGGAGAAGGAGCTGGCCATGCAGCGACTCGAGTTCCAGAAACTGTACGACGAGCCACACTGCAACAAATTATGAAACTGCAAAGTGAGCCATTCTCTCCTCCTCGTTACGCGAATTTATTCCGTACAGCTCAGGACTGTGTCTGGGAATGGCTACAGACTGAAGTGCACCCAAAGTTTCGAGCGTCGAGTTTGTATGTCATGTTGGTAGTGGAGACGGAGGATCTGGAGACCGATCAGCAGCTACGACGTCTGAGTGAACATGTGCAAGCGACTGCGAAGAGAAGTGCAACAATGCGGCAGAGCGAGACGGTGCTCAGAGTATCGTCGAGGAAGAGTGAGACGCAAGCGAAAGCCAACGCGGTGCTCGTCCCGATCAAGCAGTCATCACCGCAGAACTTGTGGGGACAGGGCGATGGAGGCAATCGACGCAGCTTTGATCGGGTGTTGGTGGTGCAAGAGCTAGCGCAGTTTGGAATTTACAGTATTTCTGTTGCCTCGATGGTAACGTTGAGGACGAATGCAGACGACTGCGATGTCGTCTTCGAGTTGTTTTGTACTGGAGACCAGCAAGAAGCTGCGTTAGAAACGCATCCGGCACACGTGGTAAGGACTACGGTACTGTGTAAAAGGCGAGGGATAATTTATGCTGTATTGATGGCAGAATTTCTGGCGGAAGAACGTGGCGATAGCTTCAAGCGGGAGCGCTCTGTCTCCGTCTGGGTGTCCTCTTTCACCCACTGGTACGTCTGTATCGAGTACTAATTCTCATGGTACTCTGTCTTTAATGACTGTGGGGCAGTCCCCAAGCCTTCGTTTCACGACTTTGTGCTGCCAAAGGATGAAATACGTGGCTGCGGTGAACCAGTATCTGCTCGATATTTGTTTGGTGTTTGCCTGACTTTGTGGCGACAGAGAGAGAAGCCGATAACAGGCGCTACCAGTCCGTTAGATGCCAAGCTTTCCGCAACTGCTCAGCCTTGTCCGCAGGTCCTTATTGTCTTGACCACTGAACCAATGCACAAGAACAGTCGTAGACTGCTGTTGAAGCTTGCATCGAGTGATTTGGTAAGATTTAGAAAGTTAGAACTAACAGATTTGGAAAGCTCATTAACTGCTCTCTCCTTTTCTCTGATTTCTAAATGTAGAATGACATGACAGTTGACGATATCTCGCGATTAGTGAAATCGATTTACGAGTCTTCAAGCGGCGACCAACCACTTCTGAGTGCAAGATACGGCGGCTTTAACTTACAGCCAAATTTACGCAAAATCGACATGTCCCTGAGCGCTGTATTTAAGGAGATCTGCTCTCAGGTACGCCCTGTCGTTTGAAAAACTCGAGTGAGATATTGTTGACGTGCTTCTGCGCTCCTTGTTAGACGTTTATCAGTATTCTGTCATCGATTCTGGTCGGCAAGTCCATTATTCTGGTGTCCGAACGCGCTTCAGCTCTCATTTCGGTCGCAGAGGCTGCTCGAGAACTACTCAAGCCATTCGAGTGGATGGTCAGTCCAAAGTGTCGATAAACATGTTGTTTAACTCTCTCACGTTTGAATATCGTAAAGCATTTCTACTTGCCATTTTGTCCCGTAGCAACGTGTTCCGAGTTGCGAGACGCTGGTCTTTTCTCCGAAGTGAACACGTCTCCGTTTCGTATTGGCTGTGAAGGCATGCTTACCTACCAGAAGAAAGATTCTGGCTCGGAGCAGCGGTTCCGAATTCGTGAGTCAATGTTGTTTTTCTCACGAATGACAAGAACTGTAACATTTTTTTTTAATATTTTTCAGGCGACAGTATTTATACCACACATAGAGTTTCTCTTCACCTTCAAGCTCTAGGGCCAATTGAATATCCGCCGGAGCTTCTGCAGACAACAGCGATCATCGTCGACATCGACTCGGACGATATTTACGTTCCAGAAAAAGTGGAAATCCTCGAGCTTCCACGTAAGTTTTATCGAATTGTATCTAAGAACAAAATTGTTAATATTCCCGTGTGCTGTGTGCTTAGAATCGACCCTTCGCTCGCTTGAAAGTATGCTGAACACAGCACTCCACAGCTCTCGCATCACTCAAGCAGACTCGCACCTCTTCGGCCCGAGCAAAACTCCCAGCTTTACCCAAGAAATGCTTGGTCAGTCCATAAAAAACAGTCAGTCGGAAGAACCAAGTGCAGAGATTACATCAGCTGAACTCGAGTCGGTCGATCTCTCTCTGGACGATAGAGCGCGTCTAGCGCTGTTGTGGTTCCTTGAGGCTTTATTCGGAGACGTGGTGTATTACTTCTGCTCTCTGCACCAGAACTTCGCGGTCGAAACTCAATCAACTTCAGCGGATACAGACGAATTCCTCCTCTTTGAGGTCGACTCGTATCTGGACGCCCACATTGAGCTCGGATGCCGCGACTTCTTCCGTCAATGTTTCCACTCCGAGGTAAAGTATTATATTCATTTACTAAGTACTATTTCTAAAATTACTACTCGTAATATTTATGGTGTTTTGTGATAGCTCTTCCGTAACTTCATGCTAGCTCAACACATGCAGTTCGCCTTGACAGCTGTGGATGAATCTCTTGAGTCCAGCGAGTCACCAGTACAGCTAGAAACACATCTAGAGGCTCTGTCGGATGGGTTTATCTAAGCTACAGTTGCTGCGCAATTTACAGCGTCGTACATGCTACTGTGGTTTTATAATACTATCGTCACTTGTTTCTACGTTGGGTTTGTTATACGACACGAGTTCATCGAGACCCACGAACGTGAACTTGCGTATAAGCACAGGAAGCGCCGTCTTCAGGACGCCGATCGTCCACGAGCGGTCGTGCACGATAATAACCGATCCACAGCTCGTGCGTGCTCGCAAGTACATGGAGTTCATCGTCTCTGATCGGATCTGAGCGTCGTGTGGGTACACGCTGCCCAGACAGATGCGATAGCCATGACGTGCTGTGATTTCTCTCATGGGAGTCGTGAACCAGCCAGACGCCGGACGCATCCACTTGTTTCTTGGTTCTACTTTAGCTGTCTCTTTTATAGTCGCAACTGGAGGAGCAGTGTCGGGCTCTTTCTCCTCAAGTAGAAGCTGTTGAGTCTCCAGTGGCTCACTCGGCGTCTCCTCAGTCATTGGTTGATACTCGCTGATGGCTCGATCGCACTCTTGAAGCTTCTGCTCGAACACATGCAGCTCGTCCAAGATGCTGGCTCGGTCCTCTGTGAGGTGATTGGCGAGCGTGTGACCCTCGCGTACGATACGGCGTAGAACCTCCTCGTTGCCCGGTATGTGACCGGAGATTATGAAGAACGTGGCTTTGATGTTGTGTTCGCGCAGGATATCGAGGATCGCAGGTGTGGACGGTGATGGAGCGTCGTCGATAGTTAAAGAGCACACGCGTAACGACGTCCGTACACTCCAGAGAACGGAAGGATGCGAGTTCCACTCGACAAGACGCAGCAGCCAACGTGGTAGCAAATACACGGACGCGAGGAGCACGCTGAGCGTCACAAGCAGGCAAACGCCTGCTATCTGTAAGGCCGGTGAGACGGCGACGTTTCCACGGACGTCCATGGGCAGTCAACTAGCGTGACCCCACTTTTAGCTAGTTGAAGCGGTTTTTGTGTGCGATTTGAGGGATATTTATGTTCATGTGATGTGGTTCATGTGTACGCTTTGAGTGGTGGATGTAAAGCCACGCGGTAGACACGATGTCGCGATAGCCTCAGCTGTCGGTACAATCTGCCAGCTGGTTGCCGTCGTTGTACCTTTGTGAAGGGGGAAACTTGCTGTTGTTGTATCTTGGAATGGCTACGTGTTGTCTACGTGTTGTCGTAGCACCTGTGGCAATGGAGCCCAACACGGGATGGAAACTAGAAATGCAAATGCTGGGATTACTTGAGCATCACTTTGCGCAACTGAGCGCAGGGCGAATCCAATCTACCAAAACGCATCCCCACTCTACAGGAACTTGGAAACGCCGTCCTCAATAGACTCGAGCGAGAGCTCCGAAGCGTCAGTGGCCGTAAGGTGAATGCCCACGCCCATGAGGACGCGCTTGATGGCTTCCTTCGACGACGCGTACAGCATCTTCGACTTAATGCGGGCCGTGTCGGGCGACCTAGCAGGCAAATAAATAAGCACAATAACATTAGACTTCAATCCTTAAAAATTATAAGGAAAAAAAGGGTTATATCGTTCGTACCAAGACAGGAAGACAATCTTGCTGGTAGGGCGGCCATCCTTCGTGGTCAGGTCCAGGTCCACTAGGGCGTATCGGCAGTCGTTCGTAATCTGAGCGAGCTTATCGGCCATGTCCTGGTACGACTCGGAGCTGGGGCCCGTGGACTCAATCACAATCTGCGAGTCACCCTCAATCTTGTAGATGAAGTAACGGAAGTCATGCGGGGCGCGCTTGAGCTTGAAGTCGTTGAACTGCGTAATGACCTCGTCATCGACACCGACACCGGACGACTGCAATAAAGCACGGAAAAAGAAGAGGAAGGGGGCTACGTCAGCGGCTTCTACGGGGCAAATTTGGGACGAGAAGGCAGCCACGCACCATGATAGACTAATGCACTGGGAGGAACTGCTGCTGAGCCTTAAGCTGAGTTTTTGTGAGTGGAAAGAGGTGGGAGAAACTCGATCTCCCCCCTTTGCGGTGCAGTATTAACGCTTTTCACTGGGTTAAAATAAGTGAATCAGATGTCAACTGTATTAAAGGGGGGTCATCTCTCCTAATTTAAGTGTAAAACACGAAAGTACCCATCTCACTTTGTTGAGCTCTGACGTCAGCAGATCCACTTGTCTTCATCATTGGCCAAGCTAACAGTCTCCGCTATCTACGCCCGCCACTGCACGGCAGCCAGCGCCACCTTGGCGCTCCTGGCTAGCAGCGCGTTCTCGTCTTGCGTGAGTGTCTTGAGTCTCAGTATCGTGGCTGGCACGTCCAGCAATCGCCTAGCCTCTGGCAGCGCCGTCACCACAGACACCAACTTGGTCGTGTGCAGCTGAAGCGGCAGTTTGTTGGTTTGCAGCAATTGATTCACAGGCGCCAGTCCCTCGTTAGCCACAATCTGCCGCTTGACCTCGTCATGCGCTGCAAGACTCATGAGTGCTCCGGCGCTAGCTGACGCCACGTGCCACTGTGGATCCGTCAGTAAGGCACACAGTCGAGGAACCACTGCACCATGTTCGACCACCGCCTTGCGTGCCTTGTCCGTGAAGCCCAGGGCCGCTACAGCATTGCAAGCTACCGCTCGCACCTCAAAGTTGGGCGAGTGAAGCCTCTTCACACATTGAGCCACGACTTCTAACTCCAGCGCGCGAAACGTTGTACCGGCCACGCCATCGTTCAGTAGGTTTTTCAGCAGCTTTAGCGCTCGGATGCGAAGTGCATCATTCAGGCGGCAGCCTTTAAGATGGTCAAGTACTATCGGAAGATATCCGGCGCTAGTCAGCTGACGAGCACCAGCAAAGGACCCAGTCAAGTGCAGTAGCGCGTCGTAAAGATGTTCGCACGTGCGCTTGTTAGACATCGCAGCGAAGACAGGTTTGATGTGTGTGACTGTTTCACCCTTAAGAATCTCCGCTTGGCCGCATGGAGACTCGGCTATGACACTGAAAACCCTTGCAGAGAGTTGTTGCAGTTCGATCTCGTGTTCAGATAACTCATGGGAGTCTGAGGTCTCATCTTCTCCAATACCGACCGTGATTCCACCTTCGATGAGCTCTAGAACACCATGTTTCATGGACACAACGAGCTCCTGCGGTAGTTTAAGGACGGACGCCAATGCCTCCAACACGCAACGACGTAGTATTGGTTCGCCTTCCTCCAATGCGTGCAGGATATGAGGGTGGTTGTCACTCCCGAACGCCTCACTAACGCGTTCATAGGGAATCTCCTTCACATCTTCTTTCACCGACACGAGCGTTAGATGCTGAGGCGTCGTGCGCTTGTGAAGCAACGATCCCTGAGCTCTCAGATGCTTTACTGTCCCCACCGAAGCGTCTGTCGCTGGTGTCTCCGCTCGTCGCTGCATATTTTCCTCCGATTGTCGCTTTACGACGCTTCAGAGAAAGGTTTCAATGCTGATTTTTACTTAGAAATTGCTATTGGTCGTGGCGGAAGTGGTGGTACCTTAGAAGACGATGGTTTGGTGATTAACATCCCAACTTGTGGCATGAATGGTAGGGGCTTGAAAGGGGTCGTCAACTTTGGAAACATGGGCGGCGGGGTGAAGTCTCCAGTCTGCAAACGAACATCACTCTCCTGTGTTGCATTGTCTTCCAGTGTCTCGATTGGCGGTAACATTGGCTCAATTGTTCCCATTTCGATGTAACTCGCACTCGGACTCACTTCAATAGCGTAACCAGGGTACGAAATGGTTTGTGGGGTATGAGGCACAACTGGTGCATCATTGAAAGACAAGATGAGTCTGGAGAATATTGCCGTCGGGGGGAGCGGCCCCGTTTGCTCTCGTTGGAGAAAGCTGCGGTCGTTTTGCCAGACTTCAACTCCGGTGGGTCGAGTGGTTTGAGGTATTGAAGGCGCAGTGTTGGCGTCTTCTTTCTCGACAACTCGGTACAATAACGACGACAGGTGTCGTTCTCGGGGATTGCTAGCGTTTGAGAACTGCGCGAGCTTGGAGAGCAGATCGACACACATGCTTTCCACACACGGGTCCAGCGCACCTTCCGTTCGCTCAAAGTGGTCTAGAAATTCCAGTACAGAAGCCAACACACCTTGCGACGCCAAAATCGGAGGAACACTTGGCTTTTGCGCTAGGAGACAGAAAGTGGCAACGCAGTTCATCTTGACGAACATGGAAGAGCTGTTTCCCATGAGCGTCACAAGATGGCGAACCGCGCCACCGCGTAGGAGCAGTTGACTGTTTCCTGGTGCAATTGCCAGCTTCCGCAACACAGCGGAGCACATGGCTTGGGCTTCTGACGAATTTATTAACACAGGCGAACACAGCGATAAAACAAGTGGCAATACCCCTTTAGAGAGTAATACGTGAGAGTTGACCCTTCCGAACAATAAGTTGCAAGTTGCCAACGCGACATTTTCACGACACACTTTTCCTCCCACAGTAAATAGTTCACATAGCAACATTGTTGCAGTTTCTGAGCTCAGCACTTCGTGGCAATGTGTGGACGTTGAAGTGTTGCGTAAAATACCCGCACACAGTGCAAATACCTCTAGCTCATCTTCCAAAGTCTCCGTTAAAGTATCCATAGTCTCTTGAGTTGCCAATGCCGTCTTCAATGCAGGAATGCAGACGTTTAGTGGGATACGTGACAGTAGCTCAGCATCACATGTGAGGTTGTACAGGCACCTCAGTAAAAGTGTTTGTGTTGCTCCCTTCGCTTGCAATAGAAGCACAGGAAGTGCAGTGCCTAGTGGAGGGTGTGCAACAAGCAACGCCGGTCGTGTGAATTCGTGTAGCGATAGTAGGTGCAATAGAACGGCACAACTCTGAGCGCAACTAGCACCTTTTGTAGTGCTCTCGTCACTACGATGTAGTTCTTCCTGCTCTGCTACATGTACGAGGTACGTGATAGTACGCATGGGCGCAGGCTCTGCATACGCTCCAGCTGCAGCATCGTTATCGGGCATGGAGTTCTGGAAGATTAGGACTAGTAATTCGACCACAATTTCACAAACTTCGGGCTGTTTCTCCGTCTCCACGAACGCCACGAGGCGAGGTAGCACGCCGATTAGCAGGAGTAAAGCTGCACTGTTTGGGTCTGCTAGTAGATTGAGTAATCCCTTCAACACTGTCACTTTTGTTGAGCAAACCACGTCGTATTCAAGTATTTGCACGAGTGAGGCGACGGTACTAGGCTTGGCAATGAGTCCAGCACGTGCTGACGAATGTTGAGCTAGCAGACAGAAAGCATCCGAGAGAATGGCATAGTCTCTGGGCTCCATGGCATCTGTGAACATCCCAAAGGCCCAGAGCAGACCGTCATCACACAAGCGTTGCATCACTGTTGGCTTCGACAGTCTCAGTAGATTAAGCACAGCTTTCAGACATACACGACGTGTCTCTGGGTCGTTGGACTTGACGCAGGCTAGCACGAGTAGAGCGCGAAGAGCGCCAAGCCTCACCAAGTCTTCCACGTGAGCAGCCTCCGATGATAAGTTGCAAAGCGTAACTGCACAGGCTCGACGCACCACCTCTTCGGGAGCAGCAGCCAGTAGCGTCAATGCCTTGATAACACCGCCACGTAACAATGCAGCTCCTACTGCTCTATCCTGTGATAGTAGGGCGTACGTGTGCACACATAACCGCAATGTCTCGTCATCGTCCGAGCCAGCCAAGACTGCCAACGCATCTAATAAACCACGTTCTACCATCGCAAGTCGATATTCTGCCACACTCGCGAAACGAGTGAGACAAGCGGCACAAGCTGCTCTCAGCGGTGCGTGATCGGAGCTCTCGCTATCTGTGTTCTTGGTCTGGTCTTTGTCAGTACAAACCTCGACCACAACGGGAAAGATGTGGTCGATGAGCCTTAGTAACTCGTCTCGAGACAGCGAGCGACCGTCGAACAAGATGCAAACAGTGTTGAGACACATACTTTGCGCCTCGACATCCCCATCCCGCGCTAGACGCTGCAACAAGAAATTTCCTTTTTCGTCTGTTGCGGCGTAGGCTGCAGCCAAGAGTAAGCGATGCACTTCGTACTCCATACACAGACTAAAGAAACTACCTCCTAGCAAGTTGAGAATGTGACGATTCTTTGAATTGGCCCCAACTTGGCTCAATCGTTCGTGCGCTAGTCTGGCAACATCTGCCTTTGGGTATCGGAAGGACAAATTGTACAAAATGACCATTTGTAGCCGCATCCGAGCGCTGTCGTGTGGGAATTCGGAGTACCCAACGTGTCGGTAGATTTGTTCTAGAAGCTGCGGCGCGTCCAGTAACTCGTCCAGTTCCAATGGAATTGATTGTATCGATAAGTCAATGTTGTGTTGTCCCGAAGAAACAGTGGGATCCTCCGGTTGGTTCCACGATAAGATACTCGCCAGAGCGAAGAGCACGTAACGAGACTTGGCAGTGGCCGAAGTGGCTGTTGTACCATCTTCATGTTCGTGCTGGAAAGCGAGTAGGAATTGCACAACTCTCTCGCTCACAGCTCGGATGTTGCCAGGTGCTGATAGTAATATAGCAATCAAGCGGTAAATGAGTAGGAGCACCGTTGGACGTCGCTTTACGCCTGTGCCTAGAGAAGCTAAAGCGTCCAGAGCTCCAGCATTGCCCATAAGCTCTCGAGCGTTTGTCTCGCGTGTCAAAGAGACGAGTGTTGTTAGCGTACAGACGACGTACTCGTCACTCGCAGCAAGACCGAGACGAGGAAGCTCTTCCACCACAACGCGGACACAATCTCCAGTTCTAACAAGTGCGCGACGACAAGCGCCACTCTCCACAAGGTGCCACAATGCAGCGAGGCCATTGAGACGCGCAGCTTCGCTCTGCTGGCAGCTGATAAGCAGTCGAAGGATCGCCACGACCTCAGGTTCTACCAATTTGATGTGGTTCATTCGTGTACACGCCAAGTTGTAGACGGCTCGACTTAACGTCTCGCGGTCTCGTGCGTCTTTTCCGTGCTCTGCGAGGGCATGGACGGCATCATCCACGCGAGGATACGCGTATTGGGGACACGATAAATTGAACATCGCAAAGGTGCAAGCTCGTTCGGCCAGAGCTGACGTTCGTCTCTGCTTTATCAGACAGTCAAGTGCCTTCTCCTTGATAAACCCACTTTCACTTCCGTCCTCTATAGTGAGGTTGGCCAAAGTGCCCACACAGTTCGGAAGAAGTAGCTTTTCATGTGTATGTGCTGACGAGAGTGCAAGAGCAGATAATAGCGGCAAGGCGTTGTGGGAAAGCAGGATGGATCGTCCTTCCGGTTCACATGACAAGTGGCCAAGCGTGGCTACACAAGCTCCTAATGTGGCCGCGTCCTTGGAGCGGCATAGCGCCATGACGCTGGGCACCACATTGTCGTTGAGTAGCGTCCCGTGAAGAGCGCGATTTGCCGCCATCGCCTCCACGGCGATTGCGTACTGCCGCTTCCTGTTGCTCTTTTGACTTGGCTTATTGGAATTCACTGCTGATACCGTTGGAGTTGATACTGGAGGGTTGTTTTGAGCCGTTTGGCGTTGAGAAGCAGCCTTGACAGTGGTCACAGGAGATAATTTCACTGGGTGGAGCTTGTAGTTGGCCCCAGCACGCGCAGAAAGAGGTTGTTTCTCCTTCCGAGATGCTGGTAGTCGTGACATGTAGAGTCCGGCGTCGGTGTATTCACCACGCTGCGCAAATACGTCGCCCTGATACTGGAAGGGGAGTTTGCGCTGAAGTTGGGGCTTTACACAAGGAACGTGATCATCGGAGTCGTCAGTCACGAAGTAGTCACGTCTTCGTTGCGGCGAAGACATCTCCAGCATTGGCTCAAGCGACTGGCGAGATGGAGACTTGAACGCAAGAGTAGAGCCTGGAACTCGTGAGTGCGATGGCTCTGCCATTGTTGCCGACCAAGTTGAAGTGCTATAAAATACCTAAACTGCATCAAAATGCCAAAAATACACCACATGTTATCCCTGTCACAAAAGTAGGTCCAATCCGCACTGCCAGTGGAGCGATTAACTTCAAGTTTTGCTTTTGAATTTGCCAGTACACTTTTGTAAAAGTATGTATAACATGCAAAGGACTTCATTAAGACTTACTTTTCATCAGAAAGCAGCCAAAGCTTCTGATTTCGTCAAGCCTAGTCGAAGACATCATCCAGCGCTTCGCCGAGCAGCATACCACCGAGAACGCCGGCACCAACACCCATAGCCATCTGTCCCGTGCTCATACCGCCACCTCCACCGCGACTACCACCTCCACCGAAGCCACCAAAGCCCCCACCGCCGTAGCCACGAGGGGAGCCATGGTGGTGGTGATGATGACCATAGTGGGGTTGCCCCTGCACTACCATCACGGGAGGACCAGCAGCGTAAGCCACAGTGGCTGGGGGCGGAGGTGGGTAGCCGTAACCTGGCTGCGGGGGAGGCGGCGGGTAGTATCCAGGCTGTTGTGCGTAATGCGGAGGAGGATGCTGTGCGTAATGAGGCGGCGGAGGATGTGAGTACTGTGGGGGTGGCTGTGAGTACTGCGGGGGTGGCTGTTGATAGTATGGCTGCGGAGGCGGTGCTGATGTGGCTGCAACGGCGGCGGCAGCAGCAACAGCAGCCGTTGTCGCCGTGCTAGACGACGTTGGGTATGCATTCGCCGCCGGGTAAGCGCTGGAAGCATGATACTGTTGTGGGGTTGAGTAGCTGGGCTGTCGAGGGTACGGGTAGGCTTGAGCCGTGGCGTGCTTTGGAGCCTTCTCGGTGGAGGCAACAGGGGCCGCTCCTGCGGTCTGCATTCCTGGTCCCTTGAACTGCACGCGAAGATTGATCTCCCCCGCGCGCTTGGAGCCATTGTTGAGTGTATACCATTGGTCCACGACGCTGCCACTAAGAAACATGCTCACAGGCAGGCGACACTCGCCGATCAGGGTGCTGGACGTGAAATTCTTGTCCTTGACCTCGATTACGAGCTGGTCCAACTGTGGGTCTACGACAGAGAAGACAAAGACTTCATTCCACACGGGTGTCTTGTCTTTAAAGGGGCAGTAAAGCAAGAGTGATGGTTAGAAGCAAGGGGAGAGAAGACGAGAAACTACTCACGTCCGTTGTCGTGCACTCGTGTCTTGAAGCTCTTGCCACGAAGCTGTAGCTTACAGTACGGGTCCTGCTTGCCGAAGGTCTGCTTGTCCAGCAGGTTGCGCGCAGAGCACGCGCGAACGTGCAGCTCCATGCCCATGGAAGTTCGTCGAGTTTGAGGGAAAAGAGAAACCGTCCTCTGTTTTTCTTCTTCGAATGGGGTCGACACTTGGCCCTTTGTGGGTACATCAAACGACGCAATCCAGGTCTAGGTCTATATAATATAGACCTAGACCTAGACTTTATATAAATACTTGTCTGGTCCGAAAAAGAATTAACAGTTCTTTGATGACTTCGGTCGTGACCATTTGGACTATCACTTTATGGAGGGGTGGATTTTTTTTCGCTTTGACGTCAAAAATAATCATAATTAAACTTTATATAAATACTAGCATGTAAAACAAGCGCAAACGGATGGTAATATCACTAAACGTAATTAAATCCATTTCGTGTCAATTACTCTCAATCTGTGTGCATACAAATCCTCAAATGATCTCATTTTAACCAATCGTACCCATCTCAGGATGGACATTGACCAATCACACATGCGAGGTTTTAAATAAAAATCCTAACTGTTAATTCTTTCCTGGACCGGCGAAGTACATGTGCAAGTACCTTTTAACACCCCCTGTTACGAGATCAAATCGTAAATGCAACCCCCTAACCTCATGCTTGATATCAAGCATGTTAAAGACTAGTGATAACAAGGAGTTTGTATGTGAACCATATCCGCCTCTCAGTACAATGCCACCCTTTATCACTGTCCATGTGACCACACGCTTCCTATCGAGCTTGTTCTGACGTGGTCTATAGCTGCATGCTAAATATAGAGCAAAATGATTTGGCCCTTTTTACAAGGATAGTCTTTCTTTAGCTAAATCGAGTGCAAAGAATATTGCGAACATCTTGTGTTGAAGTGCAAAAGTAATGCAAAACAAACACTAGCAGCTGATTGCACATCATGTGCCTACTCGGGAGTGGTGTCACTATCGCCACTGCCTTCATCATCGCCGACGGTCTCAATTTCACTCGCAGCACCACCTTCTGTCGAAGCCTCACCAGCGCTACCTGCCTTCTTCCCCGGTGGCCTCATTTGAATGCCGCGACCGCAGCGAGACTTAAGGCGATCGCGACCATTCCTGCAGAGGTCGTGCCAGATCGCGTAGCATGTCCGCGTGTTGCCCGGGTAACGACCCTGGCGCACTTTATCACACAGGTACAACCTGCAATAGCTATTAGTAAGTGATGAAGAATCAGTGCATTTCTATTGTTTCTTTTGCTGCACCCTGGACAAACGAACCGCGTGACCTGGCGCTTGCTGCTCACTGTCTTGCGAATTGTACACACCTTACACTGTCGTAGGCGGCGCTTCCGAATACCGTTCACCTCCCCCACACCTCGTCCATGGCCAAGCTGTGGCCTTCGGAGCTTGTGGCGTCACCTCGACTTGGAGTCACAGGTGACACGCCAACGTGCACGAAGAGGATTGCGAGGGGAAATCCAGCTCTAGCAGCAGGGAATCTTTTACGGACTTAACTGACTAGAGTGATGGATGAAGAAGCAGTGTGACAGCTGAAGACTATTATGAAGCAAGATCTAGTGCACAGCAGCAGGATAAAACATTTAATGCATTCTCAATTTTACTACCAACTCCGCAAGTCCCTCTCAAGCAAGAACTTCCGGACTTGAGCACTCCTCTGCCGCGAGTGTGTCACACGCCCCGATGAGTACATCTACAATAGACCAAACAGCAGGAAATTAGAATAAACCAAAAGTGAATGCTTCGGTAGCCGTACCATGTTCGCAAATTCCGTTGGGCCCATGCCCAGTAGCTGCGCGTGGAGCTGGAAAATGAAGCCTGCGTGGTCAGCGGCGGGTTCGCCTCTCATTTTCCTTGCTTCGCGAAATACGATAAAGCTATTCACAATAGCGATATCAAATAGGCAAAATGCCAGACTTTTGTAGTACTTGCGAAAGCGCAAGGAGAGCTGCAGCGAGTAGCGTTACAGCCGCAGCTGGTCGTGCACGTCCGCCCCACCCATTTAGCGATGATATGCCTTCATGCTGGACGGGCAGGGGACTGATTCTTTCTGCCCTCGGCTGCGAGGAATCTGACGCTCTATCACAAACAATACAATACAAGGTTAGATAAATACACACACTATTACAATACACAATGTGTACCGCAAGTTGACATCGAGGTGCTGGCCCCGCAAGCCAGCTTCTGCTACTTGGGCGAATCCTATGGCTTGATTGAGACAGTCATGCGTGGGCGTCTACCGGTTGTAGGAGGCGGCGGCGGTGCTGGCAATGTGCCGTCGTCGTCCCCGGAGTCGGCATCTCAGTCCCGTGTTCCTGAGATGTACTCGCGGTGTTCACGCACTAGACGACCCCTCTCCTCGCCGTCGTAGCCGCTCAGCCGGCGCATGAAAATCTCTGCGTCGCGGCGCGTAACGCGACGCGGTGGAGCCATTTTTGTTGCGGCTTAGTGGCTTGCGTATGACAGCGGCGAGCTCAAGAATGAGTGGATGGCAGCCACAAACACGAAATCGTTTGGACCAGGCATGGCTCAATGTAGTGTATTCATACAACTATCTATCTGACGAAATCTACCCAAACTCTGTGCAACAAGGTCGTAAAAATACAAACGGACCCTTTCCCACATTTCTAACATGCTTGATATCAAGCATGTTAGAATATCAAACAGATCACGTGCATCCAGCAGTGTCAGCCCATCTGCTTGCAGGCGCTTGGAGACCGACTCGACGCCGCAAAGGCTCGCGAGGAGCTTAGTCAGCTTGGGATGCGTAGCTCGGGTACGTAGAACGTCGCCAATGTCCTCTTCCTCCGCCGATACAGACTCTCGCAAGCAGACAGAACGCTCGATCATGGATAAGATGGATGACCAGCGCGTGTCTAGGCGCAGGATAGGCGACAATGGCGTTTTGATCCTATACTTATTTTCGGAATTTCGATAATTACAATTAATTAATTAAAAGCAAGAGTAGTATGTAAAAAATAAAAAAGATACCTCAGTTGAGCCTCTTGCTTCATCGTCCGCAACTTCCGTATTAACCGCTGCACTTCCTCGAAACTGCTGTCGTAGGGCTCCAAATACTTACGCACGGCAAGATTTACGCAGTGACTGGTACCGCCAACGAGTGGGACGCGAAGCAAGTTTGCGAGCCGCTTGTTGACTGCGCAGTTGTCGCCAACCAAAAACTGGCAGCCATCAATAGACTTTCCGAAGAACGAGAGAAAGCGCGAGATGGCCGTCGTATGGCCGTCAGCATTGAGATGGTGATCTGGATCGTCCATCACCGGGGCTAGTGACAGAATGGGTACTGAAGACGTGTAGAAATGGGACCGTAACCCCGGTTCCATGACCAGTTCGGCCGCCGCACCCACAGGATTTGCAGTCGCAGATGGCTGGTAAAAAGCAAGGTAGGAAATCTTAAAGGCAATGATCACTTCTACTTCTGCACAGTAAACCTCTACATCTAACAGGTTATGAGCCCAACGGAACGTACTGTCGCCGCGGGTGACGTCCGCATGATATCGGAGCTAGCAAATGGTCGCAAAAGGGCTAAAAATGGCTCTGAAGAAGTCAAGAGTCGAAGAGCACGCAGGAGAAGCTGTTGGACCTACGCACGGGCCTCAAAGAGCGCATGGAGCGTCTAGAGGCGTCGCATGAGAAGGAGCGGCTCAAGGACCGCGAGACCAGCGTATTCGGATCATCCCTCGGGCGTGGCGGGCCGATGGACCGTCTTGCACTTGACCAGACCCCGCCGAGAAAAAAAAGGTCACCACATATGTCGCCGGCCACGTACTTCGGTATGAGGCAGCGCGAGTACGCGGACGTGGCCGCAAACGTGGGGATGGCGCAGGCACCACAACCGGCGCTTCCACAGCACTACGTGCCACCGCGTGCGTACCAGCCGCCGGTTCCGCCGGTACAACCACCACCCGTAGCAAACGTTGCACGAGTACCGGACACGCGGCAGCGCAAGATCAAGATCTGCCCGTTCGATGGCAAGGAGCTATATCATGGACGCGGTAGCTATTTCCTGGCTTGGGGGAAGCGTTTCATGCGTTAGATTTAATTTGCGGAGCGGGCGAGCGGTTACCCGTGGACAGAGGATGTCAAGGTAGACGTCTTGGACCACCCCCTGACCGGCATGGCCAAACGCTACTACAACGAGCAGGTAGAAAGATGGTAGGAGGAGCAGCCGACGCTGAAGCACGCGATGCAGCGTCTGCCCCACACGTTCGCCACGAAGACCACGCCAGCGCAGAGCATGAAAATGCTCACGGTGCCCAAGAGCTCAAAACGGAGCTGGACAGAGCACTACCTATCTGGTTGCGGTCAGCGAGTCGTGCGGAGGCGCAGACAATTTGGTCCTGGACAACATTCTTCACTACGGAGACCCGGCTATAAGAGTGTCGATGCTCTCGCGCATAGCGCGCACGGACTACCTACGACAGGCTGAAGAGCTGGCACATTTTGCGCAGTCAACCGAGATCGAGATACGAGGCAAGCAGTTAGGGCGAGAGGTGGTGCATTTCGTCCACGAACGCCGGCAGGACAATTGCAAGTGTTTACATCGCGGAGAGACTGGACACTTGAAAGTTGTGTGTCCCGAAAGGAAAAAGAACGGTGAAAAGGGTGAAACCGATTTTGAGCTGGTGGTAAAGGACGCAGTCAGTTCGGAAAAAAGACTGAATTCTCGACAGTGACTCGAGTCGCCACTTAGTCAACGACCCAAGTCTGCTGAGTGAGTCGGAGGACTTCAAGAGTGAGCGTATTGCCGCCGATGGAGGCGCGCTCCAGGTAGCAAAGAGAGGGAGTGTGTTGCTGGAAGCGACAGCGAACGGCAAGGCTGTGAAGGTGCTGCTTACGGACGTGCAATACGCGAAAAATCGGCAGCGGAACAATATTTCTTTCAGCCTGTTAGAAGCGAAAGGATATGGACTCGCGTACAGAGGACAACGCCGTGCCGTCCCGAAATCAATGGTGGACCCGTCGTGTTCGACGTTGAGAAGTGCAACAACGTTTTGATGGTGCGAATGCGAGAGCCCAATTGCTCGAATAGTGCGTGTAATGTGCTGATGTCGGCTCTTGCCGATTACGAAGCTGCGGTAGGAGAGGACGTGCAGTCTGGCTCTCTTATGCATTTCCACCGGAGGCTCGGGCATCTTAATTACGATGCGATTATCCGGTTGGCGAAGGACCCGGCTTCGGGGATTGCACCCACGGACATGGTACGGGCCAACTGCTTGACCTGTGCCCAAGGCAAGCAGGCGGAGAACAAGCAGCCGCAGAGGGACAGTGGAACCAACTCACCCATTGACGCCATTGGAGGCGTCATCTGCTCCGACCTGAAGGGGCCGATAACGCCTCGAGATCGTCTAGGAAACCCCTATTTGGTTAACTTTATCGATCATCGGACGAACTACTGCAGAGTGTTTCTTGCGAAGACCAAGGATGTCGCTGCGCAGAAGTTCAAGCATTATATGGCTTTCTTCGAACGACTGTTTAATTGCCGCATTCACGGGCTGAGGACGGATGGTGATGGCGAGTACCGAGCGCCGGACCTATTCGGCAAGGACATGGGGATTTCTCGGCATATTAGCGAGCCCCGGAACCAAGATAGCAACGGCAAGGCCGAGAGGATGGTGGACTCCCGTTAAGCTTCTGGGGCGATGCTGCTGAGTACGCGGCGTACATACTTAACAGGAGCCCAAGCAAGGCGAACCCAGGCTCAAAGTCCCCGCTGCAGATGCTGACACAACGAACACCAGATCTGAGCGACATCGTGGTGTTTGGATCGCCTTGCACTGTGCGTGTGGACTCCACGGGCAAGCCGATGGGGGAAAGAGGGTGCCCTGGGTTGATAATTGGCAACCGTGACGAGATGAAAGGCTACCGGGTGTATATCCAACGAGACAAGGTAGTGGTGACACAGCACGTCAGTAGCGTAGAGATCCTCTCCGATGCGCAGATCAAGCAACTTACGCGCATGCGCCTCGGGGGCTCAGAGTCGGAGGAGACGTCCGAGAAGAAGAAGGGTGCAAAGAAGCAGCTCGCGGGAAAGGACGCGCCTAAGAATCTGACGCGTGGACAAAATAAAAACCACTGGACGAGGGACCGGCACCTAACACGTTCGAAACGCGAAAGTCAGTAGCAAAATTAGCACAGCAAAGCGCAGACATTGGACATGGAGGATCGACAGGAGGCGTCGTGAATAGTGTGCGAGAGGCTGACATACGCAATTACAGCCAAGCCATGAAGAGCAAGCTGAAGGAGAAGTGGCTGGTAGCTATGGAAGAAGAACTCAGGGCGACCCAGGAAAATCAGCGTGTGGACGGTGGTGGTGCCTCCGACTGGAAATCACGTTTTGC
The DNA here is from genome assembly GCF_000142945.1 of Phytophthora infestans T30-4. Taxonomy (NCBI): domain Eukaryota; phylum Oomycota; class Peronosporomycetes; order Peronosporales; family Peronosporaceae; genus Phytophthora; species Phytophthora infestans. Next base: position 2,896,675 of record NW_003303746.1, read on the forward strand.
ACACCAAGTGGGTTTTTAAAACAAAGACAGATGCAGATGAACGAGCGTTTCAAGGCTCGCCTTGTTGCTTGCGGAAATGAGCAGTTGTTTGGTATTGACTATGTCCTAACTTTCGCTGCGGGTGTGACGTTAAGTACGATGAAGGTTATATTAGTGTTCGCTCGGCGCTGAAGTGTGCCGGCAAGGCAAGGTGATGTTCCTAACGCGTACGTCAATGCCGAGAAAGCGCAGCACCTGGAGAACTATTTGCGGATCCCACGAGGCATGAATGTAGGGGGGGGCGTGATGCGCAGGCTGGGAGTAGGTACTAAGTACGAGCTAGTGCAGCGGCTTGTGAAGTCACTGTACGGCCTGAAACAGGCAGAAAGACTTTGGAGTACATTACTGCACGCAAAGTTGGAGGAGGCCGGATTTACGCGCTGCGTGACGGACATGTGTCCTTCCTATAAGAAGCAGGACAATGACATGACTCTGTTCGGCATGTACGTGGACGCCCTCTTGGTGACAACGTCAAAGACCGAGCGGGTGGACGAGTATTTCTGTGCGATGAGCGTTTTGTCCATCAAGGACTTGGGAGAGGTGCGGAAGTTTCTGGGGATGCGAAGGGAACTCGGCAAAGATGGGTACAGGCTGGATAAGCAGGCAATGATTGAGGAGATGCTCGAGCAGCACGGACTTGCAGACGCAAATGGAGTACGCGCACCCATTGGAGAAGAGAACAGCGAGGCGGAGGCTAAGGAGCCAGCGTTGCTGAAGACGTACGGGGCTGGAGGAGATCCGTCTGTGCGAACGTTTCAGTCGCTCGTGGACAGCCTTTGGTGGATTGCACGCTGCACTAGGCCCGATATCAGCTTCGCCGTGCACAAGGCCACGCGACGAACGCACCAGCCGACCATAAGGGACTGGAAATTGGCTAAAAGGGTGGCGAAATACCTGAAGAGCAGGAAACACCTGAACCTCGGCATGCAGGTCGCGACCGACAAGGGCCACGAAGTTGCGATGAAAAGCTGGAGTGATGCGAACCTCGCCGCCGACAAGGGTGACAGGAAGTCTGTCAACGGTGAAGCTGTCACCATGGACGGCGCCGTTGTCCTGTGTGTCTGTAAGAAACAAACGGAAGTTGCATTGTCCACCATAGAGGCCGAGTTCACGTCGGCCTCGCACGTTGGAAGAGAGCTACTGGGGCTGAGGGAGTTGGTTTCGGAGATCGGTTTTAAGGTGGCGCTGTCGATGCCGATGCCGATGGATAACCAGGCCGCCATCAAGCAGCTGGAGGACGGGGCAGCATGGCCGGCGCGAAGCCTGTGGACATCCGCGTAAAGTTTATTTGCGACTACGCCAGGAAGGGCATCGTGAAGCCCGAGTTTGTGGGGTCACGGATGATGAAGGCAGAATTGCGAGATATTCTCAATTTGAAGGAAACGTGAAGAGCTGAGATCGCGACGACCGAGGAGGAGTGTAGGAAATTAGACCGCAACCCTGGTTTCATGACCGGCTCGGCCCCGCACTCACATAATTTGCAGTCGCTGATGGCTGGTAAGAAGCGAGTTAGGAAAGCTTAAAGGCAATGGTCACTTCTACTTCTACACTGTAAACCTCTACATCTAACAGGACGGCCGTCAGCCGTCTCCCAACAGTCGTAGACAGCCAAGTAGTGCTTCGTACCGTGCGTCCAGCCGTCGATGATGAGGTTAAATGTGTCTGGCATATCTCCTCACCGATTATCGTCTCCACAGCCTACGTTAGAGACTCCATCAAGGATGTCAAAGTGGTCACTAAAATTTGGTTTAAATTGGTGTACCTAAACATGAGATGCAGATATTTATCGCTGATTATGAGACAGAAAAGTAACCCAATTGCGTACTGACGGGTTTCCTTGGACTCACAAAAGGAGAACGGTAGGTTGCCTGTCACCAGCTACCGCACCCATGCGAAGCGGTTTGACGCTTTCTGACTAACCCGCGACAGCAGTGTTCCGATTGCAGCGACGGTAGCGTCACGCATATGGCTCTCGTAGCTAGGATGCTTGGTCCGGGCATGGGACAACGAATTGGTGTACCCTGTCTTGGGTGTATGCTTGCGGCACTTGCCGCAGGTCTTAGTCCGTCGGCTCACCCTCTTCGTCGAGGCACGGCTTAAAAAAGAAGGGGCAAATCTGCCGTGGGGTGAAGGTAGGCTGAGGCGGGGCCGCGGCAAGAAGGTTGTCAGGCATGGCGTTGGCGAAGAAGAGGAGTTGGAGTTGGATTTGAGTATGCATATTTAAAAGTGAGCTGTTCAGGCTGCGCTTAGCTAAATGAATGACCTCTACAATTCTTACAATTTGGTTGGACCTCAAGAGGTCCGTGAAATAAACTACCTAGTTTTACGAAATGGTAACATAAATAACGGCTGAAAGTAGGTCATGTCCTAAACTAAATTACTTACGCAGAAATAGTAACTTACTTTTGTGAGTATCCATTTTTGGGCATCCCTGGTGTTTATTTTGAGGCATGTATTGTGCTTGCAGATGGAATGTCGCTCGGTTTTATGGCCTAGATCGAGCATGGTTGGCGCATATAACCAGGCGTAAAACTGATAAATGCATGGAATTATTATGTTTGCACTCGATTTGCGTTTCAAAAATGCAAAAAGGGTCGTTTTAAATGATTTCGATGTCGATTTGTCGAAAATCGACCACGAGCGCTTGATTTATTAGCCACTCTAACTCAATCGATGTATCCCTTTTTATAACCCCGATATATAAAATGACCTCAGTTTATTACAAATCGAGCAGGCACTCTAGTGATTACCGACAAAAGCTTTGCAAAGCACAAAACTAGTACATGTTTTCAGAAGCTACTACAATACTACAAAATTATTAGAAAATTGTATTAGTAACTAAAACCACAGCATACGGTACAAACACACACGGGGCGGGGCAACGTGGGTGCCATAGCCGCGGCACCAACTGAGGTGAGCGGATGCGAGGCGGGCCCAGCGTGGAGCTCACCAGCGATCCGCGCATTGCACTCTCCAGGATATTTAATTTTTATATCGCGAGCGTAGCAATCCGCGGGGGCGCGAAGGGGCGCCCAGCCAAGCGAATGCGCGGCTGGTCCGTTTTCTGCTGTGACCTCTAATCGTTGATTGTGTCTTATTGCGACTCTCACAAGGTCATCTCATTACAGAAGTCAAGTCAAATGATTTGCTGTATGCTGATGCAGTAATTGGCAGATTCTGGACACCAGTCAGGAAGGTCGCCATAGGGAATGACTGAGTCATGCTGGATGTAATCCGGCCAGATTATTTATTCTGGATGACAGTGGATAGGTCTAAATTACAATTCAATGAATTGGAAACAAATCGTTGGCTCGCTTTGCGACAGTCTTCTCCTCCCTTCATTCTGCTTTTTCAGCGCGGACCGCTCAAGTGCCGAAGGTCAAGTACAATCCCCCCACATCGTCACACCCCCGTAGCTCAGCAGTAGAGCGGGAGACAATGCCTCCAGGCCGCTGGTTCAAACCCAGCCGGGGGCAACCTGTGTGTAATGTGCTATGTGTTGTGCTGTGCTGTGTATTTGTATGTAGGAATGCGTGCTGCTGTGTGTTATGCTAGGTCTACTGCTGCCCACAAATGTGACGATGGAGCACATGCATCAAAGCAGCGCCGCTTAGTTTTTGCGGAAGGAATTAAGCACCAAGTGTCCTGTACGCATCGGGATGCGACGCGCGCAGCTGCCTCCAACGCTTACGCACCGACGATGTCTTGTGGGTTGACTTTTTGTGGTCGAATGCATGGCGCCTCTCGTTTGCGGCTGCATCCATTTGAATCGCCAATTCCCATAAGTGCTTCCAAGCCTCGTACGCAGTGGGGTCGGCTCGTGACGGTGGCGCAGCAATGTTGAACAGCTTCTGGTACAGTACAACCATTATGTTTACTGCCGCTTTTGCTTCTGCACGTTTGTTCTGCTCCTTTATACCTTTCACTGTCTCCCAAATGTTGTTTGTGTACCAGTTTGGGAAGCTGCCCGCCAGTGTCGATGCAGTTGCAGGTGCTACAGAGAGTGTGCGTGCGGCTACAGGAGACGCAGTTGCCTCTCTAAGTTGCAGAACACCTTCAAGAGTGGTAGGACGCTCGGATGATGCAGCCAAGGCATCTTCAACGCGGGCAATTCCGTCGTTGATCGCCGTTAGCTGGGCCAGCATGTTCTCCAAGGTCGATGCAAGCTGCGAGTCGCCTCCAGTGGCAGTGCGGCTGAGCTGAGCGTGGTCCATGGTGCGCCAACGAGATGACATGTGGGAGCCCTATTCACGGCAAGTCGCGGTTGTGATCGAGCACCCAAAGAGCGCGTTTGGGGCGGCGAGAGCTCGCTCCAGCTAGTACAGGTAGCGTGGCACGTACGCTAGGGTGGTAGCTCTATTTGTTGTGGTATCTAACACTGTGTTCATGTGAATTAGCAGCGCTGCATACGTAGCATTCACGACATCGACAGCGACATTTAGCCGGGGGTCAGGCGAGCCCAGCGTGCCGGATCAATTCATTGCGTAGCGTTACGAGCTGCCCAAACTTCGCTGTCGAAAGGCGCTGCTGCAGATCACCAATAGTAGGGGTTAAGACAGGTAACTCTGGAGCCTCGTATCCGGCCAGTACTTTTGCAAGACTTTGATCCTCACGCGTGGTTGTTCCTATGTAGGCAAAAGCCTTCGTAAGTGACTCCAACAGCTAAGCACATCTTGTCGATATCCACCGGATTGCCAACTTTGGGGAAGCATTTGCGTGCGTAGCGGCACCTCGACGCAGCGAGTGGCTGCTCATGTTCGGCGTCACGGTCTGGCGCACATTGGGAGGCATGTTTCGGATGCAATCGCGGATGACTTCGGTAATATATCTCGCTATGTATGGCCACTTCCTCTCCCGTTTAGGTGCAGGCTGGGTCTCCTTTTCAATGTTGTCCTGCAAGCCCTCCCAAAAGATCACAGCTTATTCTTGCATGTACGTGTGGCCTCCTGGAAGGTCCGACACTGCGCAACGGGACACTAGTGGGAAGATGTATTCGGATGGCTCATCGAAGCAGACAAATAGCATACCAAACGCATGCAACATGCACTGTTGCCATCTCTCTGTGGACTTGTAAATAATATACACCCTGGACAACTGATGTCTTTAAACGAGCGATATGCGAAAACAGCTTTCCAGATGCAGAGATCGAAAGCTGTTGCTTCCAGTCGAAACACGTATCGATGGCTCGTCCAAATGTATGCCACATCATAGTTAACATAGCTGCATCATGAACACCCTTAATACCCGTGGCCACATAAGCATGAACAACAAGATGTTCCACCAACATACAGGGATCAGATAAATTACAGCCCGGAAAATCATTGCTCTGCACATTTGACCGGAGATTCCGTTCTTCGATAGCACTAGCCATTTTGTCTCGAATTTTAGCAACTCGCTTGGCGTCAGAGAGAGATCCACTGTTTCGTTCGCGTAATAGATTCACAATTTGAGAGAAGTAGCCCAAGGCTGTTGCCTTTGCTAGGATTCCATCAGCAGCACATTTAGCTTTTCCACTTTTCTTTGTCTGTAAAAAACCCAAATGCTGTTAGCAAAGAGTAAATGTTTTGCATCGGCATGTTAGTTGCATTGGGTAACGAAGAGTGCATTTTGTCTAGGGCGTTACTGCTTAGATCTGTTGATACCAGGAATTTCTTGAAAACCTTCACTGCAGCAAGATCCTGCCCTACCATGCCAACAGGCATGTCAAACCCGCGAGGCGCCTCCCTCATCTTCTTCGTAACAACTGGAAGGGATTCAAGGGAAGCCTCGTCGTACTAATGTAATTCTCTTCTGCCTTTAAATATGTATCTAGAAACTCCTTTCCGGTACAATGCAATTATCGGATAAGTATCGTTTAAGCTTGACTTCACTATGGTATCTTATTATTAGACCCGGTAAAATACCGAAAACTTTCAGAATTAAGCGGGAATAGTTTACCCCTACCCTATTGACGCATAAATGGTAGAATTGTGCTCTGGACATACTCCTATTAATAATGGTGATCGAGAGATTACAGCTACAGTAGATGCTGGGTGTCCGGCACAATAGAGCTTATCCTACAGTAAATGCATGTTGGCATGTCCTGAGATACAGTACTACTGGTATTGTGGTTTCTACTCAAAATCTCCGTGAGCGGTTCTTCAAATCAACCAGGAAGCAATCGCGCAAACTGCGTAATAGAATAATTTATTCGAGTCAGAAGGTGAGAACTGGCGGCTCACCAACTCGACGGCGGCGACAGCATGATGGAGGGCGTTGAAGGCAGCTTCATTGCAGCAACTCCAGAAAAGAAGGGCATCCCAGAGCCCCATGTGTCTCCCTCGATACACCAACGATCTGCACGCAGAACACTACCCTCGACCTCATCGTCAACAGCTCGTGTTTCTCCATATCCTTTGCGTGAGAGGACCCCGCCGCAAAGATTCCCGACTCCAGGAGCTTCAAGAAGTGCGCGAGTGCGTGTATCTCTAGATACTTCGCCTGAGAGCACCGACCAACATCGTCTGCAACCGGTAGACCAAGGGATTGTCAAAAGTACTGCTGGATAGCGCGACTCGTCAGGCAAGCAACTGAACATTTTTGCGGCCAATGGTTCCTCCTTTAGTGATATCATGCACAAGCTGTGGGAGAAGCTTAACAGCCATGTCAAGGGGCATGCTACAAAGGCTGCTGATGCGTGGTCGGTTGAAAGACCTGCAGAATCAGCGTGGAGCGGTGTGATGCAGCTCAAGGCCAACGGACGTCTGGTCCCAGCTGCCAAGTCTCCTGAACTATGGAGGTTCTGGACGGCATATCAACGCGGGAATACAGTGACGTTGATGATTTACGAGTACGATTTAAGTATTTCGAATGCACGAATCCTGGATGAGTTCATGCAGGCCTGTATTCGCCCGCAGCACACTGACCATTCAGGTGCTGCAGGCAGAAGTCTCAATTGGTGAAATGGTGACTCGTTTGCAAGACGTCTGGGGCAATACATACCAAGGTAGCTATTCGACATGGATAGTGTGGGCCAACAAAATGCAGCGCAACTTGGATCGCTCCACATGGGATGCTTCTGTGCTAGACCCCCCACCCTCCAGACTGGAATGTTATCTCAGCCCATCAGACGGACAAGTCCACGAACACCTTGTGCACTTGACTAAGTCCACGCGTGTGGCACTTGATACCGTTAATATTGCTCTGGCGGACAACCAAGAGCTCAAGGACGCTTGGGAGGCGTACGGGTACCGATTGGGATCCCAAAAACGCGCGTTGGAAGCGCGCAAGGTGGATCTCGAGGGGTATTTAGGGGATATCCCGGTTCCTGCTGTTGACGATGTGCATGACCCGATTCAAAGAATTGAGAACATTGAAAACATCGAGCACCAAGAGTAATTTCGCAGTAACTGTTTGTTTTAGCTTAGCATTCCGACTCATCTAGTTCCCTTGTCGTAAAATCTAATGGTTCATCTTCCTCGCGCGCAGAAACTCTGCTGCTCCCACAATTTTCAGTTTGCCGCATCTCCTTTGACATTGGCCCAGAGGGGTAAATATAACCCTGCAGCTTCCAACCACAATGGTTAAAATCTCTAGACATGTCAAATCCTACATATCGCTTAAACATTTCAGCTACCAAAGGCAAGAAATCGTTGCCGCTCAACTCATTGTAATACCGCTTGAACGCCTGCTTGATGTACCCAAACATGAACTCAATAGGGTCGAAGAATGGGCTGTAAGCCGGTAGAAAAATCGGGACAATGCCAATGCTCCGAAGAAACTGAATGATCGGATCATGATGAATCGACGCACCGTCCATGATCCAAACGAAATTTGAACCAGGGTAATGGCGTACATGTCCGCGAGCTAAGTACGCAAACTCATGGCAGCATGTGAAGAACTGAAGACGATCAAAGGTCCTATCAGTCTTGTAGTTATCGATGATGCCGGTGACCCCCAGAAATACCAGCACCGAGACTCGTGGCTTACGCTGGAAATCACCACGGATTGCGATGGTCTGCCCTCTAAGTGAATACCCCCGTTTTCGTATCATGTCACGGCTGTCGAATGATACTTCGTCAAGAAAGACAACGTTGATGTAGAACCAGTTGACGTGGCTGAGCTCCTTAACAAACCTAAACACGTCCAGCGCTTTAATATGCATTGCTCGCCACTCGAGAACTTTCCTCGTGAGGCCTTCGTCGTGAATAATTTGCCACACAGATGATGTTGAAATGCTGGTTTGATGCGCGTGCACGAATGCATCACAAGCTTCATCCAAGGAAGCCAAAGGGTAGTCCGCGTAGTAGTTGCACAGCCACCGCCAATGATCCGCCGTGAATTTTCTTGTAGCGCTAGCGTTTGCCCGCTGGTAAGTCCCTGTTCGCTCGTACACGTATATTCAATTAACGATGGTCCTCAATGTATTGTGGTATAGGTGAGCAAGCTGCTCACGCAAATATCCAAGGCAGTAAAACCCGTAGAGGCAGTGGAAAACTGTGTTGGGGTGAGCGTGCTGTCGCGTGACAGCTTCTTCCGTCTTCGAGGGGGCCACTGTTATATGAGGTATTCCAATGGATAAATCGGTTGCAAATACACGTAAAACGTTAATAATTAGCGCACCGAAACAACGGGAGGAAAGTACTGCCTTCGTACGAACCTGTCGGAAACCCAAAAGAAGCGATAAAAACTTCTTTTGACCAATCAAAGCAGCGTGCGAATACGATGTGGTATTCAACCAATCGCCCGAAGAAGGCAAATTTAGGCCGAAAGCACAATACTGTTCTGTAAATACTACTATGGCTCTATTTCTATCACTCTCTCATAATTTTATTTCTTAAGTTTCAACTAAAGAATACACAATTTTGTGGCCAGAATTGAGCTTTCTTGTGCTTGCACATTTAGAAGTATTAATAATTTTACACGCAAAATGTTAAGAAAACCTCGATAGAGCCACTGTACAGTGTGGACACAGCAGCCGGCAGCACTGTCGAAGGTGGAGAATACTTTGCTAGAATAGATAGCAGTCTCAAAAAGTGTGTCTTAGCGTATGGTGCCTAATTTCGCATAAAATCTAATTTTATGCGAATTCCATGCCTTCTTTCGGAAAACATGATTTTTGGAAAAGCACATGCTTGTTTTTCGCATTTACCCTGCTGTTTTTTTATATATTCGCATCTCATGGTTCAGGCCGTTACTTCTGGGATAAGTACGATCCTATGAAAAACAGTTGGCTACATTTGTGGCCCAAAAATTTAATTATGGAGGCTTCTACCCAAGAGTCGGTCTATTTCAACGACACCTGGGTTCTGCCTATACACTATCAGGTACTCTACAAGTGCAAATACAGCAGCTAGACACTTCATCTTCCTCACTTGTCAACTTGCCATCAATCGGCCAGGGGGGTGACGGGCCGAAGTACTGTGAACGTCACACGCATACCCCTGTAGTGCATTGTGGAGTTTAAGACGGCGCGTGGTGTGGTATTAGTGGGCAACTGGCATTAAGCGACTTCCGTGTTTCTTACCGCTTTGAAGTTGCTGCCTAATCCTTTCTAGCTGCACGGAGCCTGATTCCATCCATTTTGACGACAAGTTGGAAAGTCAAACGTAGAGTTATAGCAAACAGTAATCTATTTAGCGTCTTTAGTCTTAAGAAGCTAAGATCAAGCAGAATAAGACCGGGAAAAGGTGCCTTACAAAGCATGCTTTAGGGAGTCGTCCGATTCGTATTAGGTCTCGCGCTGAGATGTGGATAGGCGAGAGCGAACGCTATATGGTCAAGGGCGCGAGCGCTGCTGTTGCCGAGCCCAATATAGATGCTAGGCTCTAGCACGCAGGGTGCGAACACGCTCGCCCATTGACTGATACTTGGACAGCATCATATCGTAGTGTTCGCTGTCGCGAGCTCGCAAACCTACATTGAAGTTGGTCAGCGCCACACATAGCCGAGCAACACCATCAAAACGGTTCTCGTTCCACTTAAAGGTCACATAGGTAGCTTTCCACAGCATACACATCCGGCCAAAATAGTTCTCAACCAGAACGCGATCTGAAGAAATTGCACGGTTGCGGGAAATATCGTCACGGTCAAGCGTGCCTCCGCGCAGTTGTTTCTTTGGCTGGATCGCTCGAAGCACCCACCCGGCACCCTGGTAACCCTTGTCTACTAGCACGGCCCACATATGTGGAAGCTGCGTTGGGTCAGCTCCCATTTCAGCAGCTGTCACGTCCTCCTTGCGCAGCATCTGACGATGAATCGTGAGCCTGTCGAGCATCATCATCAGATCCGACGTTGATCCAAGAGAATGATCTGAAACATCAACAGCGACACCTGGTGATGTCACAGAGCACTCAATCGTGAACCCATACAGCTTGTGCTTAGCGGAGAAGTAGACCTTCTGTTCTGCAAAGCGACCGCTAGGCTGATATGCTGGCTGGAACTTGACGTCAGTAGCGTAGAGAGCATGTGGATAGTTTGTAAAGGTGTTTCCAGCTTCCATCTGCTCGGACATCCTTACGCGCTTGATTATCTGGGAGTACAGCACGGGCTCAATTGTCCGAATGACACGGTGAACCATTTTCTCCAGCATCAAAATCCCGATGCTGAAATCGATCGCTTGCTTCTGCCATGTGTCAAAATGCTTCAACACGGTCAGGGTAATGAACATTGCGTCTTTCCCCGACACAGACGGTTTACGCCCACGACCTTGTGTCCATGTAATCGTCACCGCAGATTCCACAAGAGCCCAAAGCGCATCCAGCTCGGGCGCAGAGAAGTTGGTCATGCCCTTTAGCGCACTATCACCACCTGCCGCAATATACTCAGACAAAAAGGTGAGCCAGAATCGGAGGCTCCTTCCTCTATATGGCGAGCGACATCGCCATATTTCTCGTGGCTAACAACGAGGCTGGAGGTCTCGTCCTCCCACTGTCGGTTAAGGCGGTCGAACACTTGGCTGGCTGTACTGGGCATCTTGGTAATTGACAAGTGAAATGAACTTCCTCTCTGTGCTTTGATTTTTTTCCAAATTAAATGGCCAGGATTTCGCGAAATCTAGAACTGTTATAGATAATACGATGTCGCACTAGCTTCAGATGCATATTTCTCAAAATGATACCACGCTGTTGTGTATACTTGAATATTACAGCTGCAGCCTAGTTATTTTAAAAGTGATTGAGCTATACTGTATGCAAAAATATTGCAGCTTAGAATTATTATGGCGTTTTAAATTTGAAACTGTTTTGTTTGCGCCAGATAGCGTTGTATCGTGAGCAAATACTGCTATATAAGGTACATGCACAAAACTGACGAAAAATTCACTTTTATTTTAAGGTACATGCACAAAACTGACGAAAAATTCACTTTTAAAGCCTGTGGCCTACTACTAGTAGTATTTAGAAGTATTAATAATTTTACACGCAAAATGTTAAGAACACCTCGATAGAGCCACTCTACAGTGCGTACACAGCAGCCGGCAGCACTGTCGAAGGTGGAGAATACTTCGATAGCGTGATGGGAATTCCAGGGTTGCAAGGAATAAAGACAGCGGTCGAAGACGCATCCTTGCAGTCAATTGGGGTCAGAGAGGCCGAAGTATTGTTTGGTTTGCTGAAACACACGTGGATGGCGGCTAGAGAATTACCACCCCCGCCTCCATTGCTGCCATCGAGTGGTGCTATTGCCGAGCACAGAACCTGCACCCGTGTCTTATAAAGCGCCGTTATAGCAGCCAATGTCGTCTTCGGATCACTCGCCATGGCCCATTTGTTTATCGTGTCAGTGGCCTCCTTATTGACAGCAGCAGCGCGCATTGCTGCCCTAAAGTATTCTCGTGCACTGGCGTCAAAGTTTGTCCCACCATTGGCAGCGTAGCACAGTCCATGCTTCTGGAACTCGTGATTGTATAGCTCGCACAGGGTATGAAAGCTCGATGGCTGCGTGGGGTCTACCCAAAGCTCGTCCATCTGTCTCAGCAGCTCCGGCGACTCTGAAGCAAAGCCAAGCGCGTCGAACGGCTGATTGCGGATGGTGTCGCTCACGTTGCAGCAAGCAGAGAAGCCGGTGAAGTAGTTGGGCCAAAGGCCGTGGATGGAGAGTTTGCTGACAGCCTTGGAAGGCTCACACATGATGCCATGTGGATACTTGTTCACATTTCGGTGCGATATGGTGAGGTCCACGCCTACCAGCAGATCACGGCAAAACTGCGGAAGGAAGAGTTGTTCCAATAGAAGAAAGTCGTAGTCTCCGGGGCGTTGCTTCTTGGCGAGGCACGACGGGTCATGCGTCGGGCAGACCGGGATCGGCGACGCGCGTGCACATATATCCACGCATTGCTGGCTGTCTGGTAACCAGCCGCCAGGGTAGTCGATCGCCGCCACCTCGCTAACAAGTGCGAGCACAGCAAGACGGCGGAATTGCATCGCTGTCAAAAGATACTTTCTTGAAGATTCTCTCAAAAAACATACGTGACACGTATTTTTAGCCAATGATTACGTGCACAGTTATGCGCCCGCCTCTGCTTGGAGCTGCCCTACTTGTCATCGCACATTTGCTCTCACTTCCTAACAAACAAACGATGGTTCTCCGTGTGTCCAGCACTACCGACGAGGTCGGAGCCGCCGTCGGCCAGCTCATCTTCGACTTGAGCAAGCAGGCCATCGCCACACACGGCCGCTTCACGGTGGCGCTATCGGGTGGCTCGCTGCCCAAAGTGAGTGCACAATGAGATCGTTTGAAATGGCTGTTGCTGATGACCATGCTGTAGATCCTGAACAAAGGTCTGCAAGCCATCAAGGGCGATGTCGACTTTTCTAAGTGGTCCATCTATTTTGCGGACGAGCGCTGCGTGCCGCTGGACCACGACGACAGCAACTACAAGGCCTGCAAGGCGGCACTCTTCGACTTCGTAAGCGACGCGATACAGTCGACCTGTTACCGGCCAGTTTACTTATCTTTGTAATTTATGCGTGTAGATCCCCGTGCCAGCAAGTCAGATCTACACCATCGATGCCTCCTTGACGCCAGAAGCCATGGCGGTAGACTACACCAAGAAGCTGGCCGAAGTTTGGGGTAGCGAAGTGGTATTGTCGTTCAATGTGCTTGACTGTGTTAGTTTTAATCACGAAGCCTAACGATGCTGTCTACAGCTTCCTCGCTTCGACCTGATCTTGCTGGGAATGGGCCCAGACGGTCACACGTGCTCGCTCTTCCCGGGTCACCCTCTTCTGGAGGAGAAGACGCTGTTCGTAGCGTCCATTGAAGACTCACCCAAGCCACCTCCGCAGCGAATCACACTCACCTACCCAGTCGTCAACAACGCCGCCAACGTACGCCACCTCTGCAGTCTTTTCACTTTTTCAACTGCTTATTTCCTTGCTTTACGCAGGTTGCGTTCGTGGCTACTGGTGCTGGCAAAGCCGAGTTGATCCCGCATATGGTCGGCGTCGAGAAGCGCACGCCCCCGCTTCCCGCCGCCAACGTCAAGCCCACGGATGGCATCGTCTACTGGTTCATCGATGAGGATGCAGCTGCCAAGCTCTCGGACGAAGCCAGGATGTGAGCCGTAGCACGTTTGATCTTGGTAGTCGTCCAGCAAAAGTCGAAACTTGACGTGGATGCTTCGTCAACTTTGATTGGCAGCTGTCCAGCCAATAATGTCCCCTTTCGTGCTGAATATATTGCCTTTTGTAAGGCACTCTTTTCTGTTCGTTCCATTTTGCCCCACTCTGCCCCTCATTTGAAGATCCGCTCGAAGTGATCGACGATGGCGACTGACAAGCAGAAGAACGCACTGGCCGTGGCCGCATGCGCTGTGGCGCTCGCCGGTTTGGCGTTGTGGGCACGCAGCAAGAAACAGCAACGCACGCGTGTGTTGCGTAAGCAGCTGACGAACCTGCGCTTTGACCTCAGTGTGGCGGAGATTGAGGCCGAGACGGAGCGTATCCTGGCCCAGATGAAGCGCGTAGACGACGAAATCGCGGCACTATCTCCGTCCGCAGTGACGTTCGAGAGCACAGCGCAGAAAATCATCGATCTGGACCACGAGATGCTCAGCCGTGTGACCAACGTGACGTTCCTCGGACAGGTGGCGGCCGATAAGGAGACGCGAGATGCCTGCACTAAGGCGGACGAGGTCATCGAGGACTTTTCCGTGCAGCGCAGCATGCGTGCAGATGTGTACAGGGCGGTTAACACGCTCTACAAAAGTGCAGCCTACCAGGTGCGAAGGGAACAGAGCGAACTTGGCTCTAGAGGCTGCGTACTGATAACTTTTGTGCTCTTTTTTGCTTTTGATGCTCGCAGAAACTAAACACGGTCACGCAGCGCTACGTACACCGCCTAGTGCAGGACTTTGAGCGCAACGGACTGCAGTTGCCGGGGGAGAAGCAGAAGGAGGTACAGGCCTGGAAGCAGAAGTTGTCCAAGCTCGGTATCCAGTTCCAGCAGAATCTCTCGGAGGAAACAATCGAGGTCCAATTTTTGCATGATGAGCTCAAGGGACTTAGCAACGATTTCATCGCTGCACTCGAGAAGGGCGACGATGGCAAATACAAGGTGAGAAGTTGCCATATCTGCAGATTTTCCTTCTTGTATATTCTAACGCGAAGATTTGCCTCGTCATTCGAAGATTGCTCTCTCGTACCCGACAGTGTTCCCGATCCTCAACACGTGCACCGTGGAGTCGACTCGCAAGGCTGTGGAGTACGCCTTCAACCGCCGCTGCATTTCCACGAACGTTGCCATCCTCGAGGAGATGCTGGAGATCCGTCACAAAGTGGCACTGGCGCTGGGATACGAGAACCACGCTGCTTACGTTCTGGAGCAAAGGTGAGAAAGTATCACTTGAAGGAGCAGCTTTGGGCGTTGTAATCCTCTGACATCTCGTTTTTGGCAATAGGATGGCTGAAACCCCCGCAAATGTGAAGAAGTTCTTGAGCGATCTGGACAACAAACTGGTCCCTCTTGCTAAGAAAGATTTGGACGACTTGTTGAAGCTGAAGGAGGCCGATTGCGAACAAAACGAATGGAAGTTTGACGGCAAGATCAATATGTGGGACTTCCGCTTCTATATGGACCAATACGTCAAGAAACACTGCTCTATCGACTCGGAAAAGCTTCGTGAGTACTTCCCGCTTACCCACGTGACGACGGAATTGCTGTCGATGTACCAAGAGCTGTTGAGCTTGAAGTTTGTGGAAATTTCGCAGCCCCACGTGTGGCACAAGGATGTTCGTATGTTCGCTGTCTACGATGCACGCCCGGGTAAGGCCGGCAACCTCGTTGGTCACTTCTATCTAGACTTGTTCCCCCGCGCTGGTAAGTATGGCCACGCTGCCTGCTTCACGCTGCAGCAGAGCTGCATCAACTCTGCTGGCGTCCGCGAGGTGCGTTAACTAACATTGTTAACCGTTTTTTACCAGTAATTTAACTCGTTATTGTGATTGATAACAATAGTACCCCGCTGCCGCTATGGTGGCCAACTTCAACGCCCCGACCAAGTCGAAGCCGTCACTGTTAGGCCATCAGGAGGTCGTTACGTACTTCCACGAGTTCGGCCACGTGATGCACTGCTTGTGCTCAGAAGTGGATATTCCTCGCTTCGCTGGTACACGCGTGGAGCGTGACTTTGTGGAAGCTCCGAGTCAGATGCTGGAGAACTGGTGCTGGGAGAAGGAGCCGCTGCAGCGTCTGTCCTCGCACTACGAGACTGGCGAGGTGCGTCTATTTGGATGGGGATTTCGCCTTCATTTCCTCTAACTTGGTGCTGTTGCTGACTGTAGAAACTCTCGGACGACCTGATCACTCGCCTGATCTCCACAAAGAATGTTAACACTGGTCTGCTAAACAAGCGCCAGCTGCTCTTCGCCATCTTCGACCAGACCATCCACTCGAAGCCAAAGGCGAACACGGCGCAGCTCCTCAAACAACTGCAGACCGAGATTATGCTCATCGACATGACGCCCGAGACGAACTTTGCAGGATCCTTCGGCCACTTGGCTGGCGGATACGACGCACAGTACTACGGCTACATGTGGAGCGAGGTCTTCTCCATGGACATGTTCGTGTCTCGGTTCAAGAAGGAAGGACTGATGAACCCCAAGACGGGACTGGCGTACCGTGAGCTCATCCTCGCGCGCGGCGGTTCGGTAGACGCCAGCGTCATGCTGAAGGACTTCTTGGGCCGTGCGCCTAACCAGGACGCGTTTTTGCTCAGCAAGGGACTCAAGGTTGATGCCTCGAGTTCATTCGAGTTGAAGCTGTAGGTTACCGCATTTTGACGTGATCTGGTCGCTTGCTATTGGCTGGATCTAAATAAAGGTGATACGTCTAAATTCGCTGATTGGGTGTAAAATAGGAGTTTCTTTCACTAAATAGATTCAGGATAACAGACACACTACAAATTGCCACGTCTTCACTAAGCTTTGACCAAGATGGCGTTCGAGGCGGCTGTAGTAGGCCTCCCTGGCAACTCGTATGCGTTCACCAACTGCGTGTACGTGCACCTGGACGACTTCATGTCGTTGGTCAAGCAGACACCCCCGGGAGTCGTTACAAAAGAGGATCTACGTGCACACGGTCTCAATGTCTGGATTAACCGCAAGTTCGTCATGGCTGCCAAGCCCCACAAGGAAATTCAACCGGGAAGTGTGGCTGTGGGTACTATGCAACGTATGTGTGTGGGGCTGCCCCTCAATCAGGCTTGCGAGGTCTCGGTATATGCTCCTTCGAGTGCTGCTAAGGGCGTCCTCAGTACAGTCACCTTCGAGATCCAGCAGGTTCTCACACGTGCACAGGGCAACGAAATGCGAGTCGTAGACTGTAGTCTACTCAAGGACGTCTTTGAGGCGGAATACACGCATCAGGTCTTCGCTGTGGGGCAACTCATGGCAGTCAGGTGCGAAGGTCTCCCTCTGCGTCTGCAGTGCATCAACATCGACACAGTGGACGGGGACAATGGCAATCTCGACTCCTTCGCCCCACGTGTCGGTGCCTATCTCCATGGAGCCATCATCAACTTCACCAAGGGGAAGGACGCCCCCATCCGCCTTACTAACCAGTCCAGCGGCATGACGCGCACGGTATTTAAGCCGGATTTCGACTTCTCCAAGCTCGGTATCGGAGGTCTGGACAAGGAATTTAATGACATCTTCCGTCGTGCCTTCGCCTCGCGATTATTCCCGACAGATGTCATCCAGAAGCTCGGTATTCAACACGTGCGCGGTATGCTGCTCTTCGGGCCGCCTGGTTGCGGTAAAACGTTGATCGCTCGAAAGATCTCGCAGGCGCTGACTGCCAAAGAGCCCAAGGTGGTCAACGGCCCTGAAATCCTCGACAAGTTTGTGGGTGAATCCGAACGCAAGATCCGTGAGCTCTTTTCTGACGCACGCAAAGACCAGGAAGAGCTCGGAGACGAGAGCGACGTGCACATTATCATCTTTGATGAAATTGACGCTATCTGTAAGCAGCGTGGCTCAAGCCGTGATGGCACAGGCGTCGGTGACAGTGTCGTGAACCAGCTGCTGACCCAAATCGACGGTGTGGACAGTCTGAACAACGTCTTGGTCATCGGCATGACGAACCGAAAGGTACGAGCTCCAGTGAGAATTACTTGTGCTGTCGTTTTATAATCTGTGACCTTTTTTTATTTGATCAGGATATGCTTGATGAAGCTCTGATGCGTCCGGGTCGTCTCGAAGTGCAGATTGAGATTAATCTACCGGACGAAAAGGGCCGCGCTCAGATTCTTAAGATTCACACAGACCGCGCCCGTGAGAAAGGGGCGCTGCATCCGAAGGTTATCGCTGACCTGGACAACTGCCTGGACCCGACTAAGTTCGTGAGCGACGACCCGGACTACAAAAACCTCGTTCAACGCACCAAGAACTTCTCCGGTGCTGAAATCGAAGGTTTGGTGCGTGCTGCCACAGCGCACGCTCTGTCACGTGGTACTGATGGGCGGACCATGCACGCTATTGCCAACTTTAACCCGGAAATCTCGATGGAGGATTTCGCCCTGGCACTGGAGGAAGTGAAGCCCAAGTTCGGCGCCCCCAGCGATCAGCTGGCGCTGTTCTACAAGAACGGACTGATCCCGTACGGCAGCTCGTTTACGGATGTGCGTGAGGCTCTGTCCCGTGTGATTGAGCAAGTCCGCTCGAACGACAAGACGCCGTTGATGTCGGTACTGCTGCACGGCGAGCGCGGCGCCGGAAAGACTGCGCTGGCGACGTACTGCGCTGTTGCTAGCGAGTTCCCGTTGGTGCGCATGGTGAAGGCGTCGGAGCTTATCTCGCGCGCCGAGAGCGGCAAGTGCTCGTACATCTACAACCTGTTCGAGGAGGCCTATCGATCTCCACTCAGCATCATCATTCTGGACGACATCGAGCGTCTCATGGACTACGTTGGTAAGAGCGATTGTCATGACAGAGTGAGTGTCACGTGTCTAAATTGCTTTTGTCAGGTCTGGGCCCCCGCTTTTCGAACCTGGTGCTGCAGGCTTTGATGGTGCTGGTGCGCAACCCTGTTCCCGTGGCTGGTCGCAAACTCGTGGTGATCGGCGTCACATCCAACATTGCCGCCATGCAGGCGGTGGAGCTGAGCGACGTGTTCGATCTGTGTCTGGAGGTGCCGCAGCTCACGCAGAAGGACGAGCTCGACGTTGTCCTGACGCACACGGGGCTTCCCGTGGCGGACGACCAGAAGGACGAGGTGCTGACGCTGCTGTCGGACCGCCCGATATCGGTCAAGAAGCTGCTGTTGGTGGCGGAGATGGCCAAGGAGGAGCTCAACCGCACGGGCGAGAGCAACATCACGGCGCACCAGCTCATCGAATGCGCCTACAAGTTCGTGTAGGATCGTCAATCGAGGAAGTTGAAGTTGGCTCAGCATACAAATTCCTTGATTGTTTCTTGTATTTTGGTGCTCCACGGTATTGTTTTCTTCCTGAAAGTTTTTTCTCATTCACAAAAGATTCCACTTTGAGCATCAAGCGCCGTTGTTCACTAGAGTAATGGCTAAGAAGTCCAAGGGCGGAAAGAGCAAGACGCCCACATCGACGCCTACTCCGACGTTTATTAAGAAAGTGGACGGCGGTCCTGACCAGGAGCCGCCAGCCACCGACGAGCAGGCGACGGCGGTCAAGGAGCAGCATCGTCGTGCTAGCGAGAAAATCGATCACCTTTTGG
>NW_003303746.1:2916026-2942081 GCF_000142945.1 Phytophthora infestans T30-4
TGAGCGCTGCCGAGCTGGCGCATCGCCTCGAGAGCCGCCCGGACGTGCAGGAGCTGCGTGATCTGGACATCATACATGGAGGCGACGGCGTGGCGCCTAGTCTGCAGGCCACGCAAGAGAAACTACAGCGCCAGATCAACTCCGACAAGGTGCATCAGCACCTGACCAAACGTCCGTCCGTCGAGGAGCTCCGCACTACAGGTGTGCTTGAGACGAGCGCCGAGCTGGCGCCGAGTCTCACAGCCACCGCCAAGAAGCTGGAGCGCAATCTGGTGCAGAACCAGGTCTCACACTTGCTCGAGTCGAGACCTGAGAAAGATGAACTCGTCTCGCACAATATACTGGAAGGTGAGACCGTCTGTCATGAGGTTTAAAGACGGGTTACTAACTAGTGTGTTGTTCCTTACTAAGCAGACCAGGACGCGGCGGTGGCGCCTGTACTGCAAGGAGCGAAGCACCAGCTGGAGCGTCAGCTAAAAGCGGATCAAATCGCGCGTCAATTGCGCCACAGACCGTCGGTGACGGAGCTGGAGGAGAAAGGCATCATTGACGGTGAGGAGGCAACTGCGATCAAGCAGCAAAGCGACTTCTAACGCGCGTTTAATGGACAATCTCTTCTGCTAGAGGGCGAGCTGGGAGAGGACGGACCGCAGAAGAAGCGCTCGCTCTCGCAGCGTGCACGTTACGCGTTGGCGCTCAAGGCTGCGAGTCGCATAGCAGCAGACAAATTGATCTCGGCAGAGGAGAAAGCGCGTCTAAAGGATTTGATTTTGAGCGACGATGAGAAGGTCGTGGCTGCACTCGAGTGCTACGAACTGGATGAAGATATCGAGGAAATGCTGGACACACTGTACCGCGTCGCTAAGGTGTCGGCGTGAGGGGCTGACGCGATGGGTGTTTGACTCTGCCATGACGTGCAGTGTGATCCGAGCCTGTTGTTGATTTCTAAATGAACGAAACTGTATACAATCGCGGCTTTCGTGTTGTCTTGTTACTAGGATCTCGCATCCATAAAGGCGTCAACTCCATCACGAAGGGCACTAATGAAGGACACAACATGAGCAATGATGACGAAGTAAATACTCAAAGAATCTTCCTCGTACCTGATCTGCAGCAGCGAGTCTATTACACCAAAGAAGCTGCGGTCTTCGAAGGGCATGGTTTGTGTGGCAGGCGGCTCAGGGTGTTGCAGCCACGCTGAGAAGAGCAAAAGATGTCCATTCATCTCCACGAAATCCTTTTGCAACTGGCCTACAGAAGGAGACACATGCGGTAGCGACTGCATTGTTTAAGCATCACAAGTCGTTAATGCTGACGTTGTCAACCTGCAAAGACGAAATCGTTGTCCTCAACTAACCTCCACCAGCGTGTAGCTTGAACGTGGGAAACTCTCCTTGTCGCGAGTCCTATAGCGTCAGCAATATAAGCTTTGGCATAAAGCGAACATTATAATTAAATCCGTACCAGCACTCTTCGTCCTTGAGTAGACCGTAGAGCTCCAGTACAGCTTGGTATAAGGCCTTTTGTCGCTCCTTTGATGCCTACACGAGTAAATTAGGTTGTCAGCACATGGATCTAAACTCACTTCTTAAGTGTCAACTCACCTCTTCAACGTTGACTGTGAAGAACCAGCCGGGTAGTTCTTGGCTGTTTATGCCTATCGAGCTCGCAACACCAGCAGTCTTGGGCTCGTCCGCCTTCTTGACACTAGAAGAAAGTGTCAGCGTTTCGAGCAACGACGCGAGTCTACAAAGAAAACTCAAGAGTTAGCGTATCAGTGTAGAAATAAACAACAACAGGCAACAATACCTTAAGTTGGAGCTGTTCGTCTTGTGCAGGCGTTGGAAGGTCGCAATTACGCAACATTCAGCCTTGTGCTGCGGCCAGGCCTTGAGCTGACACTCGCGACCGCAGAATAGAGCGGCATCGCAGTTGGAGCAGCGCTGTAGTAATGCAAACAGCACTACCAGTGAGAAGATTATAGAATTACAAAGAGCTACTCGGTGATTCACCTTAAGGCCGCTCACGTCCTCCAGTTTCTGGCGACAGTACTGGCAGCCAGTGCCGATGCTCCAGACTTCTCCACCATGCTGCTTAAAGTGCTCCAGCAACCGCATCTCGGCAGCGGCACTCGCTTCCTCGCACACCTGATCATACGTCGTGTTGTCGGTCATTGCGTCGATGCCACTCAAAATGCAAAAGGCAACTCGAAATGACATACAACATTCAAGTGAATGGTATAATCATTACCGTACGATACTTGTGCTACCTGAAAATGCTTCGTGTAAATGATACGTCGAAGTAGTTTGATATATTCTTAGTGTACACGTAGATGCATGTTAAGCTTATATACTTGTTGGCAATACTGGACTTCGTTATCCGCGGAGGAAGCTTTCGACAAGATGCGGGATGGCCTGGCAGCTGTCACACATGGCCTCTCGTGAGTGCGGCTCCATCTTGCTGCTTCGCGCCATGTCCACGAAGGCGTTGCAGAATTTCTTGAGCACCTTCTTTCGGCGCTCGACACTAGTGACCAGCTTGACGTACATACTCGGCTGGGACAGCGAGTACAGGATGAAATGCATGTACTTGCTGCAATACTTGCAGATGTGCCCGTCCTCGTGCTTGCGTTGTGCGTAGATCCAAGCTTGGTAGCGCAGATCAGCGAACTGGGAGAAACGGTGCAGCACTTGGTAGTCAGGCCTCGAGGCGTTGGCCGTGGGCGTGTTATGCGTCGGGATGCGCGACGTGTGATGCAGCAAGAAGACGTCGACAGCGTAGTAGACGACGTCATGGCGAACGATGGTATGGTTGATCTCAATGCGGTCAATTGTCTCCAGGAAGGAGATCGGGGCTGCAGCTTTGGAAGACAAAGTGGGCTCAAGAGGCACGGGGGTCAAGTGCTGAAGTGGCTGCAATGTTGACATGTACGGGAAGCTTGGTGAAAGAGTGAAGGCGATTTTCTTTCTCGAGGGCAAATTGCTAAGTGGTCCGCCTAAACCAAACTGAAGCCATTTCAAAGACAAGCCCAGCGAGCTTCAACCGACACTGTAACGAGAGTGGTGCATAGTTGAGTGTGGGAGAACTTCAACTGAGACGCAACAACGCGTTAATCGAGCAATTACAATGGATGCTATTGGCAGCGGACGCCTAGAATGCTCACTCGAATGCTCATTCGTCGGTCTTGACGATGAAAATGTTCACAGCGAGTCGCAGTTCTACAGTAGTTCTAAAGGGTGTATTCACATTGGCGATCGATACGCCTCAAAGCGCATATCTTTGACTCGAGAATGACCTTCAAGTCTCACCACCGGCTAACTCGTCGGCAGCAACTGAGGCCGGACTCGACGTCTTATTGCTGCCTTGAGTTTTCATAGTCGCCGGCCCTCGAAGGCAGCCGCTTGAGTGCTGTTTTGCGCCTGACCAAAGACAAGCCCAACAAAAGTGTTTTGCGTCCGTCTCATTGCCAACGTGTATGAGCGTTTCCTCTCCATACGTGAACTAATACGTGTACTTCGGTATATGAAGATACGATCAATAACTTCTTATCGTCCAGCCCTGACAAACCCAATGGCCATCTCGCCAGGACGTCCTCTCTGCGGCAATATATCGAAATATACCTGACAAGCATCCGACTTAGCTCTCCAGTGGAGAGTCTCTACCACCTCACATTAAAGTACCAGATCTTGACAATGGACTTCACTTAGCATAAATTGTCGAGGTTCCTAGCTTAATATAGGGCCTGGCACCTCGACTACAAGTAATGAATGGTTCCAACTTCTATCGCGTGTCAAGCTTTTCGGAAAACTTATTTGTACCAATTTTGACCGCCTTAAGAAAAAGGCACTGTGATATTTAATGATGAACAAGCATAGAATATTGCAAATCGATGCGACTTCACAGGTGGTGATCGTTTCGCGGGTCACATTTTGCGGCACCACACGACAATCTTGCAACACCTGCAGCATGAGCGCCACCCGCTGTCGAGCTCATTAGCCAATTTAACGCGAGCAATCTATACGGCAACAAACTCCAAGGTTTAACCCGCAACCAAGTCGCAATGTCTGATTCGCCCTCGCTGCAGCAGCCGTTTGACCAACCTGCAACTCCCACCGCCGCTACCCGCACTGGTGTTGTCTCGTTCCTGGACCGCTTCCTCACGCTCTGGATCCTTTTAGCGGCTGGTCTGGGCCTTAGTCTAGGCCAGATCGACGCCATTCAAGACTTCATCGACGACACCACCGTGGACGGCACCAATGTCCTCGTGGGCATTGGACTCCTCGTCATGATGTACCCGCCACTCACCAAGGTGCGCTGGAACCTCGTGCACCGCATCTTCGCTGACTGGCGCTTGCTGCTACTTACAACAGTGCAGAACTGGGTGCTGGGCCCCTTTGTCATGTTCTTCCTCTCCTCGGCTTTCTTTAACGATGACGCTGGCTACATGACGGGACTCAGCCTCGTTGGTTGCGCACGTTGCATCGCCATGGTCGTAGTCTGGAACAGTCTCGCAGGTGGAGACGCCGAGTATTGCGCTGCTATCGTAGCCATGAACTCCGTACTCACAATTGGACTCTACTCTCCTTACGCTGGGCTATTCATCAACGACCTCCCGAGTCATCTGGGCATCGATTCGAGCACCAAGATCCATGTCGCTATGGGCGAAGTAGCCAAGAACGTCGGTATCTACATGGGTGCACCATTCGTGGCAGCTCTATTGACGTGGTACACGCTCACCAAAGTCAAAGGCACCACCTGGTACTTCGACAAGTTCACACCTCGCATCGGCGTGTTGACGCTCTTGGCTTTGCTCTTCACGATCATCGTGCTCTTCGCCTCACAGAGCACACGCATATCGTCAAACCTGGACAAGGTTATTTACGCTGCAGTACCGCTACTCATCTATTTCATCTTCATGTTCGTGGTATCTTTCCTCATGAGTTGGTGGCTCGGTGCAACATACGAGCAGACAGTCTCGCTATCCTTCACAGCTGCCAGTAACAACTTCGAGCTGGCGCTCGCAGTGGCCATCGCGTCGTTCGGACTCAAGTCGGACCCAGCACTTATGGCTGTAGTTGGTGCTCTCGTCGAGATCCCGACAATGCTCGCACTCGTGTATTTGGCCTTCTGGCTCCGCGAGACGTTGTTTACATCGACCAAGATGGCCGATGAGGCCGCTGTGCTGGACGCAATGGAAGAGGCCGACGACAGCGTCACTGGTGTCTACGCCAAGAAGACGGAATTGTAGTACCAAATTCATTTGCTTACTTGTCCTTAATTAGCGTCCTGCTCAATGAGATGTCTAACTTGTGTGATACATGCAGTCGGTTTTAATAAATGTATGGGGAACTCTACCAGGGTCAAACGCTTTTCTCAATGAACAACATGCCGCAAAGAAATCCGGATGGGGAGACTCCAGCGACCAGTTCGGTGACGGCGGTGTCCTGCCACGAGTTCGTGGCAGGTGAAGGTTCCGGTTCGTCGACTTCGTAGCGGATTCTTGCTACACGAGGGAAGGCTTTTGTCATGGCCTGTTTGATCTTTGAAAAGTGCTGACACTGTTTCCGGATGTCGGAGGTCAACGCTGCTACGAGCCGCGAGGCGTCTCGATACCCGAGTGTGTTGATCTGGAGATGATCCAGCGTCGTCCAGTAGGAGCAAATGTGGCGAATGATGATATCGCCGTGGCGACGTGCGACGTTGGACGTGAAGTAGCCACTGTACGGGATCATGTCCTCTCGCATCTCGTACGTACGTCGATCGATCTCCATCTGATGCATTCCCTTCTCTTTCCAGTCTGGGAGTTTAGCTTTCACTGCTTCTCTCCACTCACTTATCATCTTGGCTACTTTGGTCTGGTATTTCTCCACCTCCTCAGCATACAGTTGACACACCGCGCAGGTCACTTTGCCTGTGTCTACATCCACGTGCATGTTCTCCCAATGGAGACCGAAAAGCGACGTCAATTTGCCATTCTGAGTCCCCAAAGCCCCACTGATTCGACGTGCAACATCCTGTTCAGCGGCGTCCTGTCCGTCTTTCTTTTCCTTGTCTTTACTCTCGGGTGGATGCAGTCGAACAATCACGGGTCTGGCAGTGTACACTGTGGCTGCGTATTTAAAGGAAATGTAGCTCTGAGGGAGCAGTTTGGTCACCATAAAGTCGATTATGGACAGCAGAGGAACATGTTGCCATTGGGGTGTATCTCGCACTGTGTCCTTCCAGTAGGTGAGCTCTTTACCCGCGGCTGTGCGCACGTGACAGTCTTCCCAGACATCTGTGGGCCCTGCGTCCTCCTCCTCGTCCCAATCGCTCTCCAGCAGACGCTCGCCTGCCTGCCATGCCGGCGTTAGATGCCACCAGTCGGCGGCGCATTTTTGGTGGAAATGTTGGGCGTAGCGCGTCTTCTCCAGTGCTGTCGCCGTCAACACACGGTCATATTTCAGCCAGCGACTCGTATTTAGCAAGTTGATGGCCTCGCGTAGATCAAGAAACTCCACCAGCAGCATACACGGCAGCCGGAAGAACTCGCACTCGTCGCCAGAGTCCGAACGGCCACGCCTCATTATTGCGTCGATACAAAGTGTCAGCACCGCATGGAAACAGGGAAACTTTTTATTGACCAATTAAAATGCTATAGCGATATTTTAATGAAAGTCCAGTTGGTTCGCCAAAACCCAGCTTTTCGGATTTGAGTGGGTGGGTAATGATTTTTTTGTGGGTGGGTGGGATAAAAAACTGGGTATTATCTGCTGGATGACGTCATTGATACAATTATAAAAAACCTGTGTCACCTCAGAGAAATATGGAGATGCTGTAGGGTGGTTAAAGAAAATATAGATGCATATAACCTGCTGTAGGGTGGTTAAAGAAAATATAGATGCATTTAACCGAGTTTTGGGGCGGTCCAAGGGAGAAATGTGCTCTAATGACAACTGGTGGTGGTTGGGGTAGCTCTCTTCAGCTGGTTAACCGAAAGCGGGTATTGTAGCAAATGACCCGCTTAAGTTGACGGCGCACTGAAGATGCATGGGCGAACGCATCGAGTGCAGGTAAAGCCAGTCATGGTACTTGCGTATTGCGTGCGTCAGCTCTATCGTTCTTTCTTTATTTTTATAAATCCAGAAAACCCAGCCTAAAAAAAGAGTGGGTGGGTGGGTCGTTCAATATACCCAAAACCCAAAAATTCCAAAACCCATTTTGCGAACGCTGTGAAGGATCATCACTCTTGACCCATGGCGTTGGCGATGACGGGGTCTTTCGGGCGCGTCTTGTCGGCAGCGATCCCCACGAACACGGGGAAGCGCGGATTCCCGTCGTTCGTGAGCTCTTGGCACTTGTACACAATGATGCTACCGATGGCGGGAGGCTTGTCGCGCTGCTGGTCCGACAGTCCGCTGGCTACTTTAAACATCTTACCGCTGGACATGCGGCAACGCAGAGCACCCACCATACCCACATACTTCCCCTTGCCGTCTTCGTAGGCGAGCACCTCCGCCTCACCGTCGTGGAATCTCTTGATCTTCAGCAGAGACGATGATCGTCCTTGCGCGTACTTGCTGCCGGGCTCACGGATCATAAGGCCTTCACCTCCAAGCTTCTCGATCTCATTGAACACTTCGTCCAGATGTTCGAGAGACTTGCACATCGTGTGCTCCACCCACTCAATGTACTTCGACGAGGCTTTGGTCACGACGTCCTTGGCGTGTTCCATACGCTCTTCGAACTTTTGCGTCTTTAGACTCGGAGCGTCAAACACTTTGTACACGAGTTTCTCCCAGTGTTTTGAACCCTGTGTCTTGGCAATCCCGACAGTGAACTGGAATGCGCCTCGACCTCCAAAGAGCTCTCCGTCCAGATCCACATCGTCTGGAAACCCAGCAGTGAACCAACTGGGTGCGGGGTATTCGTAGCCTAAACGTGAGAGGAAAATCTTCTTGGACGAGTCCCAGAATGCACGTACGCCGTCCAGTTTCTCGCTGATCCACCAGCCCACCGGGTCGTCTTTTTCTCGCTCCCATTTCATAGCTAGAAGGACTTTTGGCGCTGTTGTCTTAGCTACGGCGCGAGAGCTGCCCCCGCCAGCGGACGCAGTGCCACGAGGAGCTGTAGCCGAGCCACGAGCTCGCATCGTTTCGAATTCTTCGCCAAGAAGCTGCTTCAAGTGCTTGCAAGTCCGCGACGTGGGTGGATGGCGCTGGTTTCTCCACGCTGGACAGCTGCATGAATAGACCATCCCAATACGCTTCACGATGTACGTCGAGCCCGATGCGCTCTTAACATCGTGGAACGTTCCGTCCACCAGAAGCTGTTTGGGTTTGATCCCATTCACAGCCCCAGTCACCTCGTCATACGCAACCTCACCGTCACCATCTTCACTGACCTCTATACTCTCCTCAACAGTTCGTTTCTTGCTCGGTCTAGCAGAACAATTCGGTACCTTAGCCTTGGCTGAAATTGCTGCAAGTTTTTGTTCCCACTGACTCCTCCGTCAACACCGTGACACCCAACTTCTCCGCTTCCTTTAGCTTTTGCCCAGCCTTGTCCCCACATACCAGGAACGTCGTGGCCTTGGTCATTCTCGGCTGAACGCGGAACCCTTTCACTTCCGCTTCAGCTGTCGCCTCCTTCCTACTCTGCTTTGTCAACGTCCCAGTGAACACAACCACTGCAGGCTCTTCCATCACGGACGGTTCTGTGTTGTCGTCGACGCGGGCTTTTCTCTTCTTCGCAATTGCTTTCAGCGATGGAGGCGCCATCTCCGGCTTCTGCAGTTGGCTCTTTTTCTTCTCACCATCTACTGAGCCTGTTGCCGCCAGTTTCTCTCTCCACTCCAGCTCTGTCAAAGTTGCCACACCCAGTTTTTCGGCCTCTTCCATCTTTTTGGCGCCCACTTTGGCTCCGCAAATCAAAAAGCTCGACGTCTTTGTAAGACGCGCCCCCACAACGTAGCCATATTGCTCAGCTTCTGCGGTTGCCTCCTTACGCGGCTGGCAAAGCGTCCCGGTAAACACGACAATGCTCATGGTAAGGCTAATTTAGAAATAACGTTGAAGTGTAAGACTCGAGTTTACCATCACTCACAAAAAGTAGTTGCATGTGCATTTTTCAGGAAATTCCACTGTGCGTACTTTCAGGATACCGGTATATCGATTCATTAGTCATTTAGCAAATTTTGCTAGTCACGATGGCGAGCTCGCGTCCTGCAGAGACCGCGGACAGTGCCACGTCGAAATGGATGAAGATGATCTCGTCCACGTTCCTCGGCGAGGGAACCAGCTCTTCCCTCTTCGGCCGACGATCATCCGGGACAACAGGAGGTAACGGTACCGGCGTTTCACAGGAATCACTCGGTCGCTGGGCCAAGCTACGTGCCGAGAACGGCCTGGATCCAACGCCAGAGCTCAAGATCGCGCTTGTCGGAGGGTCCGCGGTGGTATATACAATCAGCTTAACTGTCCGTCGAGTGTTTGGCTTTATACCATGTTTTGACTCTGTCGTTGATGCTGTGCAGGGAAAAACGAGCATCGTGCGACGTTGGCTCCAACGCTCGTACCCGACAACATACTCACCTACCGTTGGAGTGGAGGTGAACACAATGGCATACAAGCATCGCGGCCAGGAGCTGTTGTTGCAGCTATGGGATGTCTCCAGTGCCGAGGTGGACGTCAGTGCGTCATCGCTGCACTCGCTACTTTGCGAGGATCTGGACGGCATCTTCTTCGTGTTCAACGTGCACCGTGTGAGCTCCATCGCAGCCATCGACAAGTGGCGTCACTGTCTGTCCAAATATTTTTCCCCTAAGGAGACACCATGCTTCCTCATCTCGCACAAAGCTGACTTACTCCAAAAGCGCGTCATGACCAGCGACGACATTGCTGCGTACGCAAGAGTGAGGTGAATTGGCTTTTCATTATTACGTCGAGTCAGAAGCTCACTGGAAGCTTTAATTTGTGGCCCAATAGGCAGCAGGCTACAAAGGCTGGATGTGGACGGTAGGCAAGGCGAACTTCGGCGAGAACGAGAAGAATCCTCCTGTGCGAGAGGCGCTGGAGCGGATGGTGGAGTTTATCTGCAGAGATCGCATTGCGACCGAGCACATTCAGCTTTCACGTTTAGCAAGGCCATTGGTGAGATACTGACTAGAAACCGATACGAGGAGGTGAAAACCTGACGAGCTTTTGTGCTTATAGGGTATTCTGGAGACGTCTGGTAACCCTGCGCCACTGGAAATCATTCAGACTGACGATGCGCTGCATCATTTCTCGACGTCTCTACTGCGAATCCCCACGAAAGCCATCACAACACTTCCACGTGATGAGAACATGATGCCAATCAACGAGGAGCTCACTCGGGAAGACAACGAGGAGAAGAAACAAGACGAACAAGTCTCTGCTGCATTGCGCACTGGAAAGCGATCTGCGTATGGAGGTAGCTGGATTCTGGGCAACGACAAAGGAGTATATCTACGCGCGACCAATAGCAGTCTCCTTGGAAACGACGAGACCGACGATGACGCGGAGTCAGTGGAGGAATTCCAGTTCCCGTTCTCTAGTGCTCGACAGCTCCACGAAGAGGAGGATGCGGCCGCTGCAGCTGAGTCTCGAAGACGTGAGAAGGAGGAAGAAGACCTCGAACGACGCAGGGAAGAAGAAAAGGCCGAGCGAGATCGACGCAACGACCAGGAGGCGTGGCATTTCTTCGCTGGCAGCATCAGTCGAGCCCACGCTGAAGCGCTCCTCGAGTACGAATGCATACTACTAAACCTCCTCGCTTGCTCGTACTAACGTATTGCTGCGAATCCTTTTAGAAATCGAGAGCAAGGCACGTTTTTACTTCGTCGGAAAGATGCCCAGACGCTGGTTTTGTCATATTTGGGTCCAGATCATGTGCACCACGTGTTGATTGAGTTCTCCAATCGGAGATACCACATCGGCTCGTCCAAGGTAAGCGTGTCGTTTGTACTGACGACACCTAAGAACAATTTTTAACAGGGTTTTGTGTCTTGATAGGCTTCTCAGGCGACGTCGTTTACTACACTATGGAAATGTCTGCGAAGTGTGCGACGTTATGCTTATCGTGGCCTGGTTTTTAGTCGCAACATGGATTTCAGTGTCGTGAACAAGCAGCAGTTGGTGGTGGAGGACGGTAGCATCGCATCGGGAAGCGCCACGGACGCCACGACGCCAACTGCCGCACCGACGACGCCAAGCATTTGGCGCACACGAACTCGAAGCGGATCGAACAGCTCGTCGGGCGACCGCAGCAATAGCAGTCGGCACGCATCTCCCACCACTGCACCTTGGAGAGCGCGTCACACTTCAGGACTGCAAGCCAACCAGGAGCAAGTGAGAATTCCACCCCAGACCCGCATTGACGAGCTGAGTGTTGAATTCTACGAGCATTTGGCTCAGAGACTGTCGTATTTGGCAGCACAACAGAAGACAGAGACGCCTGAAGGAGGTGAATTGTGTCACTGTTATGTTGAATTATCTTGGTGGATACTGATGGCTACTTTTTGGTAGATGGCGATAACAAGAGCGGGTTGGCCGAGAACATTGCTCCTCTCCTCGAAATGGTAAGCGCAAGAGCAGGAAACCTGGAGCTGGGCGGTGTTTTTAAATAAATGAAGTTGATTATGGTGTCTAGGTGGCACAGGAGAAGAGCGAGCAGCGCCAGGTGCGCGGAAATAACGCCGAGACTCAGTGGCGCCAGCTTGTTAAGAACATGGAGGCCTGGAATCGCATCGTTATGAATCTGGTACGTGTAGCCATGACTGTTGTTGTTGCAATTGCAGAAACGTTGATGTCTTCTTGGCTACAACAGGAGCTCAGCACGCTGCAAATGGCTTAAGTCTTCTGCCGCAAAAAAAAAAATATGACAGCGTCGAACGTGAAGGTTGAACTTAATATAGCCATGTTCGCATTTTCAATTCTGAAGTTCTATATTTAGCTGCTCATTTTAACTTGCGTTTACTATGGATCGCCGTCTATGATGCCTGACTTCAATCTTGAGTATTTGCGGCCACAACGACCGCAACCATGAGCATCGAGGCGGAGGAAGCGCCACTGCTGGTCGGTGGAAGCTCCTGCGGCTCTCCTCAACGCTCACGCACCGCCACATCTCCACTGTCGGATGAAGCCGCGCTAGAGATGGAGCTGGGACGACTGCAGACTCAGTTGAACGAACAGGATGGAGGCAGTAGACGAGCTGCTAAGACACGCACTAGAGTCAATAAAGACCAGCGATCAGAGAGCGGGGCGACTTCTGTAGTACGAACCATCAAAACTGCGGAGAAGATCTCGGTGGCGGCGGTGGTAGTGCATCTGCTTAAGGGAAACATCGGGCCAGGGGCAATGTCGTTACCCAACGGCTTCTCCAAGACAGGCATCTACGCAGGCCCCGTGCTCTTTGTCATCGTGGTGAGTTGGCTACACTGTTAGTAGTAGTGAAAGAAGAAGACGCTAATGGTTTGAATGTAGGCTCTTGTGTCGGTGTATAATATGGACTTGCTGCTACGATGCAAGCAGTTGGTGAGCCCGAAAGCTCCCATGTCATTTGGCGACGTGGGGCGGGAGATTCTGGGCCCTAGAGGGAAACTTCTGATCAACGTCTTTCTGGTCGGTACACAACTAGGAATCTGCTGTGTTTACTTCACATTTGTAGCTACAAACATCCACGTCGTGCTTCCCGGCAGGTGAGATTGTTTTAATTACGATGATTGAATCTCTGTCACTCACCGCTACGTTATTGCAGTCTGCAGGAAGCCATCAATGAACGACAACTCATATTTGCTATTTTCCCTGTATTACTTATGCTCTCCTGGGTACGCACACTGCGTCGTATCACTCCGTTCTCGAGTCTCGGTGCGTTAACCTACTGCATTCTCCTGTGAGTTATCGTCTACTGACTGCACCGATGAATAGCCAACTTGGCCGTGTTGTCGGGTATCATTATTGTATTCTACTACTCCATTGACTACTGGAAACACCCCAAGACACCTCGAGAATCGAGTCTGCTAGTGGATTGGAGCAAGCTGCCTGAATTCTACGGCACAGCTGTGTATTCCTTTGAGGGAATCGGCCTAGTGCTGCCTATACAGAACGCAATGGCCGAGCCTGAGCGGTTCCCTCGTGTACTAGCACTTTGTATGGTAGCAATCCTCGTGCTCTTCCTTTTTATCGGCGAAGTGCCAACTATCGCCTTCGGTCGGATCGATAATGGCAGCATGACAGCAGTGCTACACGATTACTGCGAGGGATGGCTAGTTACTATGGTACGTCGCTGTTGTGTGACGATACGTCACCTTTGATACTCAATTCCTTACCCGTTTGTCTTGTAGGCGAATGTCGCGTTGGCTTTTGCGTGCACGCTCTCGTTTCCGATTCAATTCTACCCCGCTATTGACGTTCTGGAGCGAATGTTGCGGCATACGTCTGTGATGCGTCCTGCACCTCCATCTGAACCTGTTCTAGTGACGCTGGAGGCACGGAGACGTCGCAAGGCTCGGAAGAAACAGCAACATCGCTCGCTTCATGGAGCTGAAGGTGGACTAGACTACGACCGCGACGATCGCGAAGTAGTGCTGTCTACCAGCAGCCACAATAGCCGTCCACCGTCGCTTTTTTCGCTGCAAACGATGCGTCACTCGTTCTCTCCGATGGCTTCTCCAGCCGCCGTCGCAGCTGCTTCCAATTTGTCTTCAACGCGATCAACAGCGAGCTGTTTGGAGCGATTGGTGTGCAACTTGTCGCCGTACGAATGCAACCGCACACTGTTCCGCTCCATGCTGTGCACGAGCCTCATGATGGTCGCAGTCTGCGTGCCGGACGTGGGTCTTCTCATCAGCCTCTTCGGCTCCGTGGGCTCAAGTATGCTGGCGATCGTGTTGCCTCCCGTTCTCTATCTTGTGGCCAAGGGATCGACACTGTCCTTACCCTCGCGCATCTTCCATTGGGGAATTGTCGTCTTCGGTATCGTTGGAATGGTAGCTGGCTCAGTGCAGGCCATGCGCCAGGTCATCGACTCCTTCAACTGACCTGCCCAAGCCGGTGAAACCCTATTGCAAACCCTACTGCAACTTGTACATTTATTGAATCTTAAGTCATCGCCAAAAAGAAAAAATAGTAATTTCACTTGAACCTACTGAGGTCGTCATTTTTTTCTAGTTAATCCCGCTTCATCCTTTTTCTGGTGGCTACTGAGCGATACGCCTGGCACTTGCTTCATTCACACTTAATGTTGCGATAGATGCGCTTAGTGAACACGCTGCTGCCGAGGTATCCGACAGTGCCACACATGATGAAGAACGCGAAACAAAAGAGGCCCCTACAAAAGTTCACACAAGTTCGAGGTAAAGTTAGTAGTCACCCCATGCAGTAACCAATAGAAGCGTTTAAAACTTACATGTAGCCAAAGTAGAAGCAAGTCTGCAGGAAGCCCGACATGTTGGTCTTGAAGAAATAGAAATAGATGGCGTACACGAACACGTAGAGAGCGGTGCTGCCTGCAGCTGCGAAGGAAGTCCAATGCCATCGGTAGTTCTCGGCGTTCAGCAGGAAATACGTGCACACGATGGTCACACAGAGCGTCACGATCGTCAGGATGATGAACACCAGCAGCATAAATCCGTAGACGTAGTAGAACTTGTAGTTCCAGAACGACGCAAAGATGAAGTACATCTCGATGAAGATCGAGCCGAACGGCAGGACACCCGTGAGTGCAATGAGCACTGGCGGACGCAGATACCAGCGCGCTTCGGGGACTTCACGCGGGAACTTGTTGACGCGACACGGGAAACCGGCCTTCGCAGCGCCGTGACGACCCAAGATCGTGCCCAGAACGGCCAAAGGACACGACACGAAGAACCACACGAGCACAACCTGCACGATGGTCACGAAGGGGATAGCATACGTCGTTCCGTAGAACACAGCCAGCGCATTGATGAAGAACACAGACACAAATGTGACAGTGGGGAGCAGCGCCGACGATAGACACATGGCACGGATCCAATCTTTCGACACGCGCGGGTAGAAGAACTGGTGGTAGAACGCCCCACTCGCGTATCCGTTAGCCAGTGACGAGAACGCGTAGACGGTGAGGCCCACTGAGACGATACCACCAGGCTCAATGTAGAGCGACGACCCGATCGCGATGAGCATCAAGCAAGCCGACAGCACCAGCAGCTGCGCACCAGTCCCCACCAACGCCGTGAACAGCAACAAGTAAGGAGGTGCACGGAACACGTCGCCATGCAATAATTTCCACCCCGAGTTGGCGTCGTCTTTCAAAAGTGACGACTTCCCGTCCATCATGAGCTCCTCAGCGTCATCCTCTGCGAATCTTGCATAGTCGTTCTTAAGTGTACGCAGCAGGATGAGCGCCACTAGTCCACAGAGGAAAATCACCATCATAAACGAGTTAAAGATGGAGAACCAGTGGATCTGGTGCTCGAAGAACTCGTCCTCCAAGTAGCGATCGAAGCGATCTTCGAACGGGATGGACGTCTCGGAC
Source organism: Phytophthora infestans T30-4 (assembly GCF_000142945.1). Taxonomy (NCBI): domain Eukaryota; phylum Oomycota; class Peronosporomycetes; order Peronosporales; family Peronosporaceae; genus Phytophthora; species Phytophthora infestans. The sequence continues at coordinate 2,931,540 of NW_003303746.1, forward strand.
CACACAACTTCGTAGGTGAAGTCGACCTGCTTGTTCGACGCGATGGACGTCAGCACGTCGGAGTAGGTCAAGTTGACGTGGATAATGTGCGGTCCGTTGTGAGATATCGAGTACTTTTTGTGTGTGTACAACACGCGTGTCCCCACTGGGAATTGCTTAAGGTACTCGACGTCGTCTGTGGGTTTCATGACCTTACCCACGAGGCCCCACACAGGCAGATCGTCCACACTCATTTGGTACCAGTAATGTTCGTCCACTGCGGCGCCGAATTGCAGCGCGTCGGCGTCTGTCAACGTCTGCTCACAGAGCTTCGTCTTGGGGGAATTGACACCGAATTTAATCTGCTGACCCGAATTTAACAGCTCGTTGCCTTCCAAGATCTCACCGATACCCAGTGCATGCGCTTCGGGATCTTCGGCGCCGGGAGCGCGACAGAAGGGCAGCGTATTGTACGTGTACGTCTCTTGCGGGTTGTTGAATGGACCGATCTTGTTCACCCAGACGACCACTTCCTCGCCTGGAGCGTACTGTGAGGAGATGAAAGTATTAGCAACATGCAAATGAGGTCGGAGCTTATGATGGTAGACGAACCTCGTGCGTCTCGACGTCGGCAGAGACGTACGGGACCAACGCAGCGACTGCCAGCGCTACGAAGCGCGACCATTTGCTCATGGATACAAATGCGACTGGAGACGGCGGGACTCGGCTGATACGAGAAGCAGGAGAGCGAACCTCGTCACACAATCACAACTCGGGCTCTTTCCACGCGTAACGCAATGAAATGACCAGTGACCTTGTCACTAAAGTGATGAATGACGTTGGCATGGTGTAGCTCACACAATTATACTTTTTAAAACTTCAACATGCAGATCACATTACGTGGTACTTTATTATTAACCCCTTGGTTCCCGGAAAAGTGTATCGAAAACGCTTAAATATATGTCGTATAATACGACATAACCATGTCACTTGTGATTTGTATTTAGTAGACTTTCCACTTGCGGGAAGGTATCAAGTTTGAGCAGGTTGTTTTAGCAATGTCGTAAATTATACACCTTTCCAATCACCACATTGCACTCAATCTCGTAACTTCCTACCATACCACAACAGAGACAGTGGAAGATGGTACAAAGAGCCGCCTTAGAATCCTATTTGATAGTAAAAGGTGAGTCAAAAGGTACATCAATTCAAAGAAGTAAGCATTACGATTTGACATATGCTAACACTCATCAGCACGTCTGCAGACAGTATCACTTCGGCTCGCTCTCATTCTCATTATCGACGTTTTCAGCAGCATCACGAAGGTGTAGCTCCCGGCGCGTTTCTCTTTCGTGCTCCAGCTTCCCGACCTGGGCGTCGCAAGACGACCCTCTTCCCCAAGGTACGTGGAATGGCTTGACCGCAGTCGAAGTCGTCGTGCCAAATCTCGAAGCATGTCTTTGCAGTTCCCTTGTACGGACGACAGATCTTGTTACACAGCCAGCATTTTGCTTCGTCGACGGAACAGCGCTCGCAGAAGAAGGTCGTCGCAAACGACTTCTTCTTTCTGTCCATTCGTAGAAGAGCGCAGACCTTGCAAGACCTTTGACGACGCTTCTGAACTCCGCTGACGGTTACCCAGTCCTCAGACTGCTGAACCGTGTGCGTAATACTGACAGGTGCACGCCTGCGAGTCTGACCAGTTTGTGGTGGCGTTACAGCCACATTGGCGAAGTCCCCAGCTTTTAGCTGAAGGAGCTGGTTCTGGAGGACACCAAACCACTCTCCGCGCGTCATAATCGGTGTTCCCTTCATTGTTGCAGCTTCCTTGTGCGAAATGTAAGAGTTCACCAATACTAAATCGATAAAGCCTAAGAATAAGCTTTTGTAGTATTTCTTGAACTTGGTTGACAGTTGTAGAGAGTAATTTTGAAGGCGGAGTTGATCGTGCACATCAACTCCGCCCATCCAGCGCTGGTAGTCTGTTACAGCGGCCGGACACGGTACTGTGATAGGTCCCACCTGCTTCACTTTCCGGTTGATTGTCGAAGGTGTCATTACAGAGCCTGTGCACAAGTAGTGCACAGGCTTGCGGTCCCACCAGTGAAACACGATCATGCTAGGTACCGCAACGGACCGAGAGAAGGTGAAGGACCCAAGAGGGATCCTAGCTGGCCGCGACTGTCGCTTCTCAACGATGTTCTTGTCCAAACCCAACCGGTTGATCATGATAGTGCCAATTACGTAGATGCTCATGCCGAGAAGCTCGATGACAAGTAAGACGGACGAGTAGAACCGGTCGACAACTACTGCATGCCACGCGTGTCGCGAGTTCGTTCCAAGCACAATCTTCAGATTTTAATGACCGCTGCAGCACCGGTCTTATGATCAACTGAGTTGTCTGCGCCGTCACTGACATCTCGTTTTCCAGCGTAAACTTCGAATCTAAAAAGGTTACGACATAAACACTTATATTTAGCAAAACACGTCATAAGTTACGACATAAATAAAAACAAGTGAATGTACCTGTGGCAATAAGCAGTTCTTGAGTCGCAGACCATGAACATCTTGGACCCGTAGCGGTGAGGCTTGTCCGGCATAAACATGCGGGCTGTGTTCCGATTTGAAGTAGAAGGCAAAACACCTTCATCAAACGAAAAAACGGCTTGGAGAGACCATCCCGTAAGAAATCGTTGCTGTATCTTGTCTACAACAGGCCTGAGCTTCCATAGCTTGTCACGTGTTCGCTCGGCCTCGTTGTCAACAAAGTGTAGGTCGCGCATGATGTCTTGGCATCGATTGCGAGCCATGAAACGACCAAAGGTGCCTGCTGGCACCGCACCATCCTCGACCATAGCCCAATGCGCTGCAAAGCGGCGCTTCTGTGGACACAGCATCCGTGCCACAAGAAGACCAATAACGTGCAGAATCTCGTGGGTTTGGTAGCCAGACTTTGACTTCAAACGACGTCGTATTTGCTTCACTGTATCGCGACGACTTCCCACTTGCTTGGCTTGAATAGCCTGAGCACGTCTGTCAACTTGCTGAAGGCCGTACCTATTAGTCTCTACGTTAATATTGACTCACAGTGACTTGGGCATGAAGTAGAAAAATGTTTGAATAGGGGAGTGACTGAGGTCACATAGCTCGCGAACTGGATGAACGTCTTCATAACTGAGCCCCGAGTACGCGGCCACGCCTTCTTCAAACACCGATGGCACAGACGCTCACTCCATTGCACGTAATCGCTCCTCGCGCTGCTTTATAGCACGCTTGTCAAGCGCATTTCCACCAATCTGGAGCGAAGCCACGAAAGCTTCGTCCATATACACAGCATCGTTTTCAGACAAGACGTCATCATCTGCATCTCGTTCACCGCGATCTGCAGGCTCTGCTATCTCGTCTTCATCAAGTACTCCTCCGTCGCTCTCACCGGAACTGAAACTCTCGTAGGAGCTCATCTTCTCGTCCTCCGGTACGAAGTTGATGTCCTTCTTCACATGAGCGCGTGGGCGCAAGACGCGGTCTGCAGTAGCTGGCACAATATCTTGCTCTGTCTCGCTCTCTACCCCAGACGCCTCCAACAGCATATGCAAGCTTGCAGCCGCATCTCGATGTGATTCATCAGCGTGAAGGTCGCTAAGCTGCGTGACGAATGCCCTTGTCACCACTGACTGATTGAGCTCATCGTCCGACTCGCTCGACGAGCCGAACAACGCGTTCAGCGTTTCTTGAGAAAGCTGAGCGCTCGTGTCAATCCGCGACAACCGAATGGCCTCGTCCATCGAGGCTTGTGTAGCTGGTACTGGACACGTGAGTGCAGCACTAGATTCGCTTACCGTCTTTTCGTACGCTTCCGCCACCTCCACATCTCCTACCTCCTTACTCGCCGGACTCTCATCCACAACGCCCTTGTCTCCGATGTCTACGTCGTCTACGTTCTCACTCTCGCCCAGCAATCCCGACTTCAGAGCGTGTGCGACTAGCGCGCTCTCACCAATGAGCACGCTAGCTCCATCGGGGCTTGTGTAGCTCCACTCTCTCGCGAGGCCGCTTGGTCTTTTTGATGTCCAGCCTACCGCCTTCAGCTGCCTCCAGAAATGGCGAAAGTCGATGTCTCGAGCGACGGTGGCAACGGCGGCGGTCATTCCGCGTTTGCTGGACCGGATGCGCGCCATCCGGCAAATTCTGGAATGAGTGGTCTTACAGGTCCCGTGGCTGGGCGCGGGAAAATATCCAGTGGGAACTGATTTTCTGCACCCCTTTCCCTGTCTTGTTTTTGGATTAACCCCAGTTACCTCTTGAACCTTATTATATTTTAAATGACTTGGTAAAAGGTTATGTTCCGATTTGAAGTAGAAGGCAAAACACCTTCATCAAACGAAAAAACGGCTTGGAAAGACCATCCCGTAAGAAATCGTTGCTGTATCTTGTCTACAACAGGCCTGAGCTTCCATAGCTTGTCACGTGTTCGCTCGGCCTCGTTGTCAACAAAGTGTAGGTCGCGCATGATGTCTTGGCATCGATTGCGAGCCATGAAACGACCAAAGGTGCCTGCTGGCACCGCACCATCCTCGACCATAGCCCAATGCGCTGCAAAGCGGCGCTTCTGTGGACACAGCATCCGTGCCACAAGAAGACCAATAACGTGCAGAATCTCGTGGGTTCGGTAGCCAGACTTTGACTTCAAACGACGTCGTATTTGCTTCACTGTATCGCGACGACTTCCCACTTGCTTGGCTTGAATAGCCTGAGCACGTCTGTCAACTTGCTGAAGGCCGTACCTATTAGTCTCTACGTTAATATTGACCCACAGTGACTTGGGCATGAAGTAGAAAAATGTTTGAATAGGGGAGTGACTGAGGTCACATAGCTCGCGAACTGGATGAACGTCTTCATAACTGAGCCCCGAGTACGCGGCCACGCCTTCTTCAAACACCGATGACACAGACGCTCACTCCATTGCACGTAATCGCTCCTCGCGCTGCTTTATAGCACGCTTGTCAAGCGCATTTCCACCAATCTGGAGCGAAGCCACGAAAGCTTCGTCCATATACACAGCATCGTTTTCAGACAAGACGTCATCATCTGCATCTCGTTCACCGCGATCTGCAGGCTCTGCTATCTCGTCTTCATCAAGTACTCCTCCGTCGCTCTCACCGGAGCTAAAACTCTCGTAGGAGCTCATCTTCTCGTCCTCCGGTACGAAGTTGATGTCCTTCTTCACATGAGCGCGTGGGCGCAAGACGCGGTCTGCAGTAGCTGGCACAATATCTTGCTCTGTCTCGCTCTCTACCCCAGACGCCTCCAACAGCATATGCAAGCTTGCAGCCGCATCTCGATGTGATTCATCAGCGTGAAGGTCGCTAAGTTGCGTGACGAATGCCCTTGTCACCACTGACTGATTGAGCTCATCGTCCGACTCGCTCGACGAGCCGAACAACGCGTTCAGCGTTTCTTGAGAAAGCTGAGCGCTCGTGTCAATCCGCGACAACCGAATGGCCTCGTCCATCGAGGCTTGTGTAGCTGGTACTGGACACGTGAGTGCAGCACTAGATTCGCTTACCGTCTTTTCGTACGCTTCCGCCACCTCCACATCTCCTACCTCCTTACTCGCCGGACTCTCATCCACAACGCCCTTGTCTCCGATGTCTACGTCGTCTACGTTCTCACTCTCGCCCAGCAATCCCGACTTCAGAGCGTATGCGACTAGCGCGCTCTCGCCAATGAGCACGCTAGCTCCATCGGGGCTTGTGTAGCTCCACTCTCTCGCGAGGCCGCTTGGTCTTTTTGATGTCCAGCCTACCGCCTTCAGCTGCCTCCAGAAATGGCGAAAGTCGATGTCTCGAGCGACGGTGGCAACGGCGGCGGTCTTTCCGCGTTTGCTGGACCGGATGCGCGCCATCCGGCAAATTCTGGAATGAGTGGTCTTACAGGTCCCGTGGCTGGGCGCGGGAAAATATCCAGTGGGAACTGATTTTCTGCACCCCTTTTCCCTGTCTTGTTTTTGGATTAACCCCAGTTACCTCTTGAACCTTATTATATTTTAAATGACTTGGTAAAAGGTTGTGTTCCGATTTGAAGTAGAAGGCAAAACACCTTCATCAAACGAAAAAACGGCTTGGAGAGACCATCCCGTAAGAAATCGTTGCTGTATCTTGTCTACAACAGGCCTGAGCTTCCATAGCTTGTCACGTGTTCGCTCGGCCTCGTTGTCAACAAAGTGTAGGTCGCGCATGATGTCTTGGCATCGATTGCGAGCCATGAAACGACCAAAGGTGCCTGCTGGCACCGCACCATCCTCGACCATAGCCCAATGCGCTGCAAAGCGGCGCTTCTGTGGACACAGCATCCGTGCCACAAGAAGACCAATAACGTGCAGAATCTCGTGGGTTTGGTAGCCAGACTTTGACTTCAAACGACGTCGTATTTGCTTCACTGTATCGCGACGACTTCCCACTTGCTTGGCTTGAATAGCCTGAGCACGTCTGTCAACTTGCTGAAGGCCGTACCTATTAGTATCCACGTTAATATTGACCCACAGTGACTTGGACATGAAGTAGAAAATGTTTGAATAGGGGAGTGACTGAGGTCACATAGCTCGCGAACTGGATGAACGTCTTCATAACTGAGCCCCGAGTACGCGGCCACGCCTTCTTCAAACACCGATGGCACAGGCGTTCACTCCATTGCACGTAATCGCTCCTCGCGCTGCTTTATAGCACGCTTGTCAAGCGCATTTCCACCAATCTGGAGCGAAGCCACGAAAGCTTCGTCCATATACACAGCATCGTCTTCAGACAAGACGTCATCATCTGCATCTCGTTCACCGCGATCTGCAGGCTCTGCTATCTCGTCTTCATCGAGTACTCCTCCGTCGCTCTCACCGGAGCTGAAACTCTCGTCGGAGCTCATCTTCTCGTCCTCCGGTACGAAGTTGATGTCCTTCTTCACATGAGCGCGTGGGCGCAAGACGCGGTCTGCAGTAGCTGGCACAATATCTTGCTCTGTCTCGCTCTCTACCCCAGACGCCTCCAACAGCATATGCAAGCTTGCAGCCGCATCTCGATGTGATTCATCAGCGTGAAGGTCGCTAAGTTGCGTGACGAATGCCCTTGTCACCACTGACTGATTGAGCTCATCGTCCGACTCGCTCGACGAGCCGAACAACGCGTTCAGCGTTTCTTGAGAAAGCTGAGCGCTCGTGTCAATCCGCGACAACCGAATGGCCTCGTCCATCGAGGCTTGTGTAGCTGGTACTGGACACGTGAGTGCAGCACTAGATTCGCTTACCGTCTTTTCGTACGCTTCCGCCACCTCCACATCTCCTACCTCCTTACTCGCCGGACTCTCATCCGCAACGCCCTTGTCTCCGATGTCTACGTCGTCTACGTTCTCACTCTCGCCCAGCAATCCCGACTTCAGAGCGTGTGCGACTAGCGCGCTCTCACCAATGAGCACGCTAGCTCCATCGGGGCTTGTGTAGCTCCACTCTCTCGCGAGGCCGCTTGGTCTTTTTGATGTCCAGCCTACCGCCTTCAGCTGCCTCCAGAAATGGCGAAAGTCGATGTCTCGAGCGACGGTGGCAACGGCGGCGGTCATTCCGCGTTTGCTGGACCGGATGCGCGCCATCCGGCAAATTCTGGAATGAGTGGTCTTACAGGTCCCGTGGCTGGGCGCGGGAAAATATCCAGTGGGAACTGATTTTCTGCACCCCTTTCCCTGTCTTGTTTTTGGATTTACCCCAGTTACCTCTTGAACCTTATTATATTTAAATGACTTGGTTAAAGTATTGCTTGAGCCATTTCCTAATGTAAGTCTCATTATGTCGTAACTTACGACATAGCAATTTCGTTGTCGTAAGTTACGACGTTGGGAACCAAGGGGTTAATTATCCTCAGGGGATTTTTCTTGCGTCCAAACATGGTGCATATATGTTTTTTTTAAGAGGAGCAAGAGGATCACTGTCGTTGTTCAGATTAAAGTTTTACAGTGAATCTATCTGTCTTTATTAACAGGGAAGCATGGGAATTTGCGGAGATTCGGCATAGCATCCATAGGTGTAAACGCATCTAGAAACTCACTGTTCGGAGATAGCCAATCATCCAGCAGCATGCCTTCCGTAAACGCTCCTTCCGTGTCTGCTGGGTTGTACTGGTACTCACTCTCTGGATTCAACGACCACATAAATCCACCGGCGTACTCTTTTTCCATCAGCACTTGGATCGTCAGATCCGTCGTTCGCTTCGTCGTCTTTTTGGGATGAGCGTCTTTAGTGTACAAACCTGCAAATTCCCCCAAGAGCAGAGCATACCCTTTGTCGTCTGCTAAGTACCCAAACATGTCATCCATCGTCCCCTCCACACGTGCAAGAAGATCTTCATCTGATAGCTCCACATACGTCGAGAAGTCCGATGTCGTTCCGTCCCCATAGAAATATCTCTGTGGGGCCACAGCAGTGGTGTAGTAATGAGGTGCCCACACTACTTTGTTCTCGATTGTGAACTTGGGTTGAGTATCCCTTGCCTTCTGCAGACCACCACCCCACCAGTCGTAGTAGTCGAGTTCCTCACCACCAATCGTGACTGTATGTGTGGACACTACACCCTCCACGAAGCCCAGCCACTGGGGACAATTACCGTGCATCACCTTCGCTATTTTCTCACACCCCGCCACGAAATCGTCGTCGTCTCCAGTCCCCCACGTCGCTTTCTCCGGCTCATTCTTCAGATCCAGTCCCATGACGTTCCAGTACTCTTTGCCACAGAGGTTGGACGACACGATATCAACAGCACTAAGGAAGTCGTCCTGAGTCACACCGAGATCTTCATCGAACCATGTAGCGCCTGACTTTTTGTTCGTGAGTCGGTGCATACTAATCAACACACCGACATTGCGGTAAGCGAGAGACTTGACGAGTGTCTGTAGAGTGGAGATGAAGTTCGACCCATTGATTGCGCGGTTGCTCGAGAGATTGATCACACCTTTCTGAGGCGAATTGTTGTTGAGAATATTCTCGACAGAAACCGGTAATCTCACTGCGTTAAAGTTGTGTCGTGCCAAGAACGCCGCGATCTCGTACTGTTTGCAATAACGAGGGTTAGAAACACTCTGTATACTTCGACAGAGCACAAAATCAAGTCACTCACCGCTGTGGTGCCGTTGTCAGCGTTCTCCCAAAGTCCGAATGGAACTGCAAGTGCTGTCTCCATACCGAACCAGTTGACGCCCTTGATTTGAATGGGAACTTCAGTCCCATTAGCTGCAACCGCCACGATCTGGCCGTTCTTGCTCTGATAGTCGGGCATCTCACACGCTACAGTGCAGCTATACGTTAGGGTGTCTTTTACTAATACGATATCCCTGTTGCAAGATTAAACAACGTACTGACGCTGGTATCGTACGACTTTGGGTTTCCGACTTGTCCGTCATCCGAGATGATGATGTTGTCGTCCGTTTTGCCGTCTTTAATCGAGCGCTTGCCTGCCACGTGCTGCTCATAGTCCATCGCACGTGCTGTGCGTGCTTGGTATGTGTCCATTGCTCCTTTCGTAATGAGAAGCATGGCGACCGCGACAATTGTGAAAAGCAGCAGCAATCCCGGCCATATCTATGTCATTTAGTTCACACAAGTCTCGTCAATTTCGGCACCTCCTCGTAGCAGTCTTTGCATCATTCACGCACCCTGTACTGCCCCTTGTAGTCGGATTCTTCCTCTGATTCGCCTGACTTCCTGGCTATTAGGACCATGTTCTGAGACGGATCAGCCGGATACTTGTGCGTGAATCGGTCCTTGTCCGAGTAAAAGGCTGTCGCTGGCAACGTGTGTCTATCGACAGGAACGAACTCGTTCCGAACGACCTCGGTCCCAATCTGCCACGGGGTCATCGGAGTCGACAACCGCCCCCCAGGCCGCTCCACCACGAGACTAACACGATGGTCTCTCATCGTCGTCGCGAAATAGTTTGTTATTCTATTCGAGATACACCACAGCCACGAAGAAGTAGCGATGTTCCGGCAGTGATTGACAACTGACACTCGGGACAGCTTTTACGCAATTCGAGAGTGCCATCGTCCGGGGCTTCTTATCGCCGCCTGTCACTGCATGTGCCACGCAGCCACCAGAAGGTGTTCACAGCATGTCAAGTGAGTGTTGAACTGTGGGCTTAATAGTTATATAAATATCATTCGTACATTTTGTCAAAAGGGGTTATTTGATTCTACATGTAGCTGTCTTTTAGCCCGAGCAATGTTGGGTCATCACTTGACGTGTTCATGTATTAATATAACACTTAAGTAAAGGATGCAGGCTAGCTAAAGCGATGGGACAGGAAGACATTTGGCGAATTGAGGCGACTGACGGTGACGGCGCGAATGCGCTGATGCTGTTGCCGGTTCATGTGGTATTGCATGTATAAAAACGAAAAATGTCAAACCCAGTATCTATTAGAGGCTAAGAGTATTAAAGTAATCGCGGGGGGGGGGGGGGGGGAGGGGTGATACTGGCTAAATAGCACAAGTAATGCTCAGTCAGACTATTAATACAAAACAGGAACTGAAGTA
>NW_003303746.1:2942446-3026030 GCF_000142945.1 Phytophthora infestans T30-4
ACGCCATTACGAATCGTACGATGGCCTAAGATGCACCCGTTCTGTGTCGGCTGCGAATCTCAGTGCAATGGATACTTGGCGCACTACTAGCCTAGTACTACTAGGCCACAGGCCGCAAAGGACAGGCTATCTCTCTGGCAGTGGTTTCACGGCATTGGGTTCAGACCTGATATCCTTTCGACCCAAGAGTCCGCGGTGGCACCTGCTTCCTCATTCTTGATTCTGCGCCGAGCTTCGAACAGCAGACTATCCCTCGCATAATCGATGGAGGTGTCGCGACCGGTGCCAGCCGCGGCGGACGATCGCCAGGCCACTGCGAGCTTTAGTCGCTCCAGCGAATACTCGAATGGGAACTTCAGTGGCCACCTCGACTCTTCTCAGGGCGCGCGTCTGACTGAAGGGAGTGTGAGCTTGGGTGGCCACCGCCAGACGGAGATGAAGATCAAGGCTACAGATTTTGACGACCTGCCGCCTGAGACCACGAAGGATTACAAGGGCCGTATCCGGACGTGGCCTGGGCTCCTCTTACTGCTACTCATCGTCAGTGGCGCGGTGACGGTCATCGTCCTGCAGGCCAAAGAGACGAGCGATATGATCCACGTGAACCAAGATAACTACGAGCAAGAGCAGGCCTATAAACGCAAGATCAAGGACGGCAAAGAGGACGACCAAGTCCTCATCTCGGACGACGGGCAGGTCGGGAACCCCAAGAAATACCCTGACATGGGCTGTGAACTGCCAGACTATCAAAGTAAGAACGGCCAGATCGTGGCTGTCTCCAAGAACGGTACCGAAGTGCCTGTGAGTATCAAAGGTGTCAACTGGTTCGGCATGGAAACCGGTCTCGCCATCCCCTTCGGACTCTGGGAAAACATGGACAACGGTACTTCAGTGTACGAGGTTGCAGCCTTCCTGGCCCGTAATAACTTCAACAGTGTCCGACTACCTTTGTGCGTCAAGAACATCCTCAACGACGTGGCTCCGGAAAAGTCTCTGATCAATTTGAACACGAACCGCGCCGTCAACATCACGTCCTACATCACGACCGTCCAATCGATCGTCGAGGCGCTGGGCTACCGTCACATCACGGTCATGATCAGTCTGCACACTCTGGACACCAAAAAGTCCGGTGGAGCCTGGTTCAGTGACGAGCTGGGGGTCACCGAGGACGAATTCCTGTCTGCTATCGACATTTTGACCAAAAATTTGTGTATTTCCAAATACTGGAACATCCTCGGACTAGATCTCAAGAATGAACCTCATGAATGTTCTTGGGGCGGTGAGGACCCCGACTGGCAGAAAGGAGCCACGTTGATCGGTAACCGCATGCTGGAGGACTGTCCGAACTGGATGGCATTCGTGGAAGGTATTGCCGGATCGGGCAAGATCACTCTTAATGGGGAAAACAGAGTGTACTTCGATTGGTGGGGTGGAGGCATGGAGAACGCCGGGGACTTCCCTATCACCTTCGACGTCGAGAATAAGCTCGTGTGGTCGCCACATTACTACAATACTGGTGTAAGTCCAGCATGGTACCTGTACGCCTCTGGTACACAGGGGGAGGAGGGTGCATTGAACGGCTATGTGGAACTGGACGATGAAACGCTTAGAAACAATGTCGAGAAGAGTATGGATGCGATGTTCGGGTACTTGATTGAGCGCGACCCTAACGTGGCCATGGTCATGGGCGAGTTTGCCGGGTTGTACGCTAAGGATGTTCACCCGATGCTCACCACTAAACGCACAACGGACTTCACTATGGAGGTCATGCTCAAGGCGAAATATGCCGGAGCCTACATGTGGTCATTGAATCCTGAAAGTGCATACCAATTTAATCCAGGCGACACGTACGGCCACTTCACGGAGGGTCTCCTGGAAGACGACTGGCTTACACCTAACAAGGTGTTTGTCGACGGTATCGCGGCCTTGGACGCGATGGAGAATCTTCGAATGTTCCCGTGTTTCCCTCAGGAAGTCGAGGGCTCTGACTCGGAGGAGGAGGAAGAGGAGTAGATGCGGCGTTGGGAACTACCGTGCATTACCAGGCTGAAGTGCTGGCATCCTGTGTGGAGTAGTGTCGACACGAAACGATTCTTCATTTTAGTTGACACAGACGCAGACTGTCAAGTTGCTTTGGTAAAATGAATTCGCGAACTAGACAGCAAATAAGACCTAAACTTGTCCATTACATTAATGATAATTCTGCATACCAAATGTTTTCATTATTTTGTTTTGGGAGTCTTGGTGCGTGATTAAAATAGTGGTGTGCTGTTCTGTGATCGTAACAGCGAGGTACAGTACTGCACCCCGTTTTCGCGCCCTCGGACTTTTGATAAATTTCAGGATGTGATGATCCTATTATCAAATATGCAATTTTTTGTCAGCTAAAATCTGATTATTTGTAAATCCTATATGGTCCACATCCGCGAAAACGGGGTGCAGTACTGTAAGTCGTCTTTCGGTATAATAGGATATAATCAATCGTGCTGCTTTCCATACTTGAAAGATAAATATCTATGCGTGTGAAAACTCTATGATGACAGATTCAAAAGAAAATCAAATCATCAACTTGGATTAATACGTGTATTTGTAAGACCTCTACGACGACGCCTTCTTCTGAGGGAAGCACGGAAACATCTTGAGATCCTTAACATCGTCCAGTGCGGCCATTCCCTCCATGAACACCTTGTTAGGTGTGAGCCAGTCGTCTTCCAGGAGACCCTCCGTGAAATGGCCAAACGTGTCAGCCGGGTTGAACTGGTATGCACTCTCCGGGTTGAGTGACCACATGTAGCCACCTGCGTATCCCGCCTGGATCATCACGTCGATTGTAAAGTCGGTAGTACGTTTGGTCGTTTTCTTCGGGTGCTTGTCCTTAGCGTACAGACCAGCAAATTCTCCCATGACCATCGCCGAGTTGGTATCAACTCCAAGCAAGTAGCCGAACATTTTATCCATAGTTATCTCGACATTCCTTCGCAGGGTGGTGTCGCCCAGCTCCGAGTATGTTTTAAATGCCCCAGACTCATCCTTATCGCCAGTCGATTCATAGAGATACCAGGCAGGGAAGACACCCGTGTTGTAGTAGTGAGGGGCCCACACCAACTTATTCTCTGCAGTTAACTCAACAGGATTCTTCCCTGCGTTTTGAAGACCACCGCCCCACCAGTCATAGTATGTGTCGGTTCTGTCACCAACCGTCACAGTGCCCGAGCCAGCGATCCCTTCGACGAATGCCATCCAATTTGGACAGCCCTTGAGCATGCGGTTGCCAATGAGAGTAGATCCCTTCTGCCAATCCGGAGCCGCACCACCCCACGAACACTCGTGTGGTTCGTTCTTGAGATCAAGTCCGAGGATATTCCAGTATTTGGAAGTGCACAAGTTCTTAGTGAGGATGTCGACGGCCTTCAAAAACTGCTCCTCAGTCACATCGAGTTCGTCACTGTACCACGCACCTCCCGACTTCTTGATGTCCAAGGTGTGGAGACTGATCATAACCGTGATCTTGCGGTATCCGAGAGCTTGGATAATGGTCTGAAGGGTGGTAATGTACGTTGTGATGTTGATCGCACGGTTCGTGTTGACATTGATGAGGGATTTCTGAGGAGCTGTGTTCTTGAGGATGTTCTTAATACAGACAGGCAGACGCACACTGTTGAACTTGTTGCGTGCCAAGAAGGCAGCGACCTCGTATACCGAAGTACCGTTGTCCATGTTTTCCCAGAGTCCGAAAGGGATGGCGAGACCCGTTTCCATGCCGAACCAGTTGACACCTTTGATACCCACGGGCACTTCAGTTCCGTTCTTGGACACAGCAAAGATCTGTCCATTTTTACTCTGGTAATCTGGAAGCTCGCAGCCCATATCGGGGTACTTCTTGGGGTTGCCGACTTGTCCGTCGTCTGAGATGATTACGTCGTCGTCGGTGAGACCGTCATTGATCCTGCGACGTTCTTCCGTTTTATTCTCATAACGAGATTGTCTAGTAGCAGCGCTGTCGTTCTCACTTAAAGCACACGCCGTGATGATAGCAGCCGCTCCACCGACGATCAGAAACAATAGAATGATTCCTCGCCATGTCTGTCACAAGCCACTTCAGTTAGTACTTTCACTACGGTAAGCACTCTTCAAACTGTTAGCGTACCCGGATCCGGCCTTTGTAGTCTTGCACCCGTTCTGGCGTTGACGTGTCACTTGGTTCCAAGGCCATGAGCTTCATTTCAGTCTGACGTAGGCTCATGGTATCTCGACCGGACTCCGAGCCAGGACCTTGGTCGATGTACGTACTGGCTCGGCCACTCGTGTACTCGGAGTTCCGGAACGTATTACTTGGAGGATCTGTGGAATCCGTGGCTGCAGGGGTCGTGCTACTCGATCTCGGCATGGGTCGAACCACGCTAACCTCCATGATGCAGAATTTCTAGCCGTTGGGCGAGGAAAAAGTACTGGCGCTACTTGTGGCAGTTCAAATTCGAGAATGAATCGTTAATTACGTTGGGCGGTCTCATCGCGGAGCAACCCAAGATTGGCCTTGGATTGGACGGTTGCTCGTGATAATTCTGGACGAAGTGGGGTAGTTAGCGTCGCAATGACAAAACGGACGCCGAAGTATTGACAGTCTCAGTTGCGAATAGAGTGCAAGAAGTTACAAAAAATCTCTGGAGACAAAAAATTATACATTTTCTTGGGGATCAAAAAAAGAAAAATAGAGAAACGAAGTTACTCGGAGCCAGCGTCACTCTCCACTTCCACTGGAAAGCACGGGAACATTTTGAGGTCCTTGATGTCGTCCAGAGCAGCCATACCTTCCACAAAGACCTTGTTGGGTGTGAGCCAGTCGTCTTCCAGCAGACCCTCCGTGAACTGGCCGAATGTATCAGCTGGGTTGTACTGATACGCACTCTCCGGATTGAGAGACCACATGTAACCTCCGGCGTAACCTGCCTTGACCATCACCTCGATTGTGAAATCGGATGTACGTTTAGTGGTCTTCATCGGGTGGGCGTCTTTGCCGTATAGTCCAGCGAATTCTCCCATGACCATCGCCGAGTTCGGGTCAGCGGTCATCAAGTAGCCAAACATCTTGTCCATCGTTTTCTCAACGTTGTTACGCAGCGTGTCGTCGTCCAGTTCGACGTAATCTTCACGGGCACCTTCGGCGTTCTGGGTACCGGAAGCGTAGAGATACCAGGCGGGACTCACACCCGTATTGTAGTAGTGAGGAGCCCACACGAGCTTGTTCTCAACGTCAAACGTGACCGGATCGTCTCCAGCATCCGCCAGACCACCGCCCCACCAATCGAAGTACGTGTTCTCTTCCCCATTCAGAGTGATGGTGCCCTTGGACGCGATCCCTTCGACGAATGCCAGCCAATTAGGGCAACCCTCCAGCATACGGTTACCAATAAGAGTCGCTCCCTTCTGCCAATCCGGATCCTTCCCACCCCACGTACACTCGTGCGGCTCGTTCTTGAGATCCAGTCCGAGGATGTTCCAGTAGCGCGATTTGCACAAATTCTTGGTCAAAATGTCGACGGCATCGAGGAAATCGTCCTCGGATACGCCCAGATCTTCACTGAACCAGGCTCCACCGGACTTTTTGGGGTCCAGAGTGTGGAGACTGATCATGACTGTGATGTGACGGTAGCCTAGAGCTTCGACAATCGTCTGGATGGTCGTCACGTACGTCGTGATGTTGATGGCGCGGTTGGTGTTCAAGTTGATCAACGATTTGTCCGGTGCGACGTCTTTGAGAATGTTTTTGATGCACACCGGCAGACGCACGCTGTTGAATTTGTTACGTGCCAGGAAGGCTGCCACTTCGTACACTGAAGTACCGTTGTCCATGTTTTCCCAGAGTCCGAACGGAAGAGCGAGACCGGTTTCCATGCCGAACCAGTTGAGTCCCTTGATCCCCACGGCCACTTCGGTTCCGTTCTTGGCTACAGCGTAGATTTGACCCTTTTTGCTCTGGTAGTCGGGCAATTCACAGCCCATATCGGGGTATTTCTTGGGGTTGCCTACTTGTCCGTCGTCTGAGACGATCACGCTGTCGTCAGCAAGTCCGTCTTTGATCTTACGGCGAGATTGCGACGCGTTCTCGTATCGCTGGGCGTTGATATTCGACTGGTCCTGTACGTCGATGGCGTTGATAGTGATGAGAGCTACAGCGGCGGCCACGATGGCCACAAGCAAGAGTAGACCGGGCCATGTACGGATGCGGCCCTTATAGTCCTGCGTACGCTCGGGCGCTGCGCCAAGGTCGGGCTCGACCGCCAAGAGCTTCATCTCGGTCTGACGCTGGCCGCCGGGGCCGTACATGACGCTCTCACGTCCGCCAGACTCGGTGAGACGCGAGGTTTCCATAGCGTCATGGATGTACTCGCTGTTGCGGAAGGTGGAGCCGGACACAGGCGCGCCGCTCATGGTGCCCACCATGGGGCGGGAGATCTCGGCTGCCTCCTCCATTCTACGCTACGCCGCTCGAGTCGGAAGGTTGTTTGAGAATGATGGGGGGATTGTTGCAGGACGTGTGCGAGATAGGGATTTTGTATTGAGTTGCATGGCAGAGAGGCCAGGTTGCTGTCTTGTTGCCCTAGACCTCGTCCTCAGCGTGACTATGGCCCTTTTGCGCACATTTCGGACAGCAAGGACGAATTTTTCCGCACACTGAACTTGGCATCGGCATTGAGTTGCAAAGATGCCTGTGCTCATGGAGGCATGGCGCTGTCCTAGACGCTACGTGCATCTACGCTATCGGGAAGCGTTGTAAACCATACCCGCGCAAGATGAGGAAAAGAGCCGTTCGGACAGGAAAATCTCGATGTGACGATTTATTAAAAATACTCCGTTTTAAAATCGTAGGAGACTTGGTGCCTCACGTCAGCAGGCATGTCTGGAAGCTCCTCAGCTGCAACAAAATCCACAGAAGGACAATTGACAGGTGAACGAGCAACACTCTGCAATTCGAACTCACGACTTTGATTCTGAACTTTGAAACTGTTGGTGCTTCGAGTGCTAAATAACGTTACGTCACCTTCGCCATTCGAGCAATGGCAACACACCCGAGCCGAACATGACAGGGTAAAATACTTACTTTCGCTTGATTGATCAGAAAGGAAAAAAATATCAAGTAACTGGACGTACCAGGTTCCAACAAAAGCAACAGTTCATGTACATGTCTCTATTGAAGGGTTTCGCTACCTGTTTGTCATGTGCAACCAGCGGGCTCTAGGGCGTTGCACGAGCTTCAGCGCCACTTGCAACAATCTCTTCTTCTGTGCAAGAGTTACCGGTACCCGAAGACGCCGTTGCGCCGTTCGCCTTTGCTGTCACTGCTTTGTTCTGGTCTTTGCTCTTGCTAGACGGAGCTCGCTTACGTTCCTGCTTGGCCTGCTCCACCCGAGCTCGTACAGCCTCCAGAGGAGCGTAACTCGCATCGTCCATCAGTGGCAGCAGAGCACGACGTAGACTGTTGTACATGTCTGGATACAGACTCTCCTCCTGCGCCAGCATCTTCTTGACACGGTGCCGTTCCTTGGGCTCTTCGAAGCAGGCGGGACAGTTCTCATTAATCACGGGAAGACGCGAGTCGTATGCAAATTTCTTGAGCTCAATCTCACGCACATAGGCCAGAGGACGCAGCACTTCCACGTCGCGTTGGTCATTCCAGTACTTGGCCTTCATCGTGCGCAGCTGTCCGTTGTGCATCGCTGACATGAAGAAACTCTCGGCCAGATCATCAAGATGTTGCGCCAGCACCAGCTTGTTGAAGCCATATTTGCGACAGCAAGAGTACAACACGCCACGCTTCATACGCGAACAGTAGCTGCACAACGAGTCTCCGTTCAGCTCGCACGTCGCGCGCTCAATGATATTCTCCGACAGGTAGTGATACTCGACCCCCAGAGCGCGCATGTATTCCTTTAGAGGACTCGGGTCGAACGACGGCGTCTGGGGGTCCACCGTGGCGCAGGCGAGTTCGAAGCGGACGGGCGCGCGTTTCTGGAAACGCAGTAGCACATGCAGCAGACTCAACGAGTCCTTGCCGCCGGACACACCCAGCAGCAGCCGATCGCCTTCTTGGATCATATCCCACTGCATCAGCGCCTGCCCCACCCAGCGCAACAGTTTCTTTGGTGGCGTAGGGAACAGCTTGGTCTTGGTCGTTTTCTCAGTGATAGCACTCGTCGTCTCCTGTACACTTGATGCCGTCGTGGTAGTCAAGCACGTCGGAGGTGTACGCACCCCACAAAGAGCAGCAGTGTTGCAGCTGCTAGAAGCTGATGTCTCAACGACATCGGTGCCATTCGTTGAGCGGAGCGGGTATTTGCCTCCAGTCTCGCGAGCATTCGTCTGCGTGTCGTTGCTACCTGGAACGGGGCAGCACGTCGTGAGTCCACATACAGGAGCAGCGCTAGACGTCGTCACGTCCTTCCACTGATCTTTCAGTTCACCCGTGAGATACCGTGCAGGCTGGTACGGACCACGGATAACTTCCGTCATGGCAGGCTTCTCCCCCTTCTTCAAAGCTTCCACAGCCTCCGAAGGGTAGACGAAC
Source organism: Phytophthora infestans T30-4 (assembly GCF_000142945.1). NCBI lineage: Eukaryota > Oomycota > Peronosporomycetes > Peronosporales > Peronosporaceae > Phytophthora > Phytophthora infestans. The sequence continues at coordinate 2,951,010 of NW_003303746.1, forward strand.
CATCGCAGAGCTTCATCATCCGTCTGCTCTAACATCTGCGCCGCCGACGCCGCCACTACCTGAGAAGGAGCAGTCTTTGCAGTCACGTCACCCGCGAGTCGACGTGCTTCGGCCAAGTTCTCAGCTCGATGCGTAGCGAGCGTTTCCTCGTCGTGCGCGAGACTCGTCGACCGAGTCTTGTCCTCCAACGCCGTGGCGAAGTGCGAGATCCACTTGCGGTCCGGGAACTTGGTGAAGCATGTCCAGTGCTTCCACACGCCGCTCTTGTGGTTAAACTTGTACTGCGGTAGGAACTTCCAGCCGTCGGTAGCCACAAAGTTCACCGCGGCCAGCACGTACTCGAGTTCTCCTGCGCTCATAAAGTACGGGAAGCTCATACGCGTAAATCCAGGACGCAGCATCTCCTTCTTGTCTATCAGAGCATTTTCCAAAGCCAGTACATCGCGACGTGCCAGACCCAGCAGTCGAGTGGCGTAGGGCCCAGCACATTGACAGCCGCCGCGCGTCTGGATTCCAAAGAGGTCGTTCAGTAATGCACAGACGAAGTTGTAGTGCAGGAAGCGGTCACCGAAGCGCACGAGGAACGAGAATACGGGGATCTGCTCCACGTCGCTGTCTTGACGTCCGAGCAACACGATGTTCGTGTTCTTCTGCAGAGATTCACGTACACGCCGCACATTGCGTCGCTCTAGCGTCATAATGTTCTTCGCTCCGACACGCTGTTTGAGTTCAATTGCAAGACCCAGACGGATACTGCCTAGAATATCCGGCGTGCCGCCTTCTTCACGCTCTGCCCGGTTTGACAGATAGCGGTGGTCATTCTCCGTGACGAAGAACACTGTGCCACCGCCTGGAGTTGTCGGCACGGCGTTCGTAAGCAGACGCTTCTTGACAATCAGCACGCCAGGAGATCCCGGACCGCCGATGAACTTGTGGCCAGAGATGAACACGGCGTCCTTGTAGACGAACGGCCGGCGCGTCTCGTCCGTCACGACCGGGTTCATGTCAATGTTGACGTATGGCGCGCACGTCGCGTAGTCCCAGCAGGCTAGAGCCCCATGCTGGTGCAAGAGTGCAGACACGGCGTCCACGTCTGTTATTACGCCCGTCAAGTTGGATGCGGCCGAGAAAGCTCCGATCTTGAGCGGACGTGCTGCGTACGTCTGCAACTGCGTCTCTAGAGCCTCCAGGTCCATCTGTCCGTGCTCATTCTCCGGGATCGTCACGATCTCGGCCGCACTCTCACGCCACGGCAGCAGATTCGAGTGGTGTTCGAAGGGACCGACAAAGACGACGGGTCTTTGATCCGGGGCGACATTGACACTGAATTGCTGCAGACCCAGAGCCTGCACGAGCTTATTGACGGCGCTGGTGCTGCCTTGGCCTGTGAAGAGCACGCAGTCTTCGGCGCCACGGCCTGTGATCTTGGCGTTGACGGCCTGCGCTACGATCTGCCGCGCTTCGTGACGGAAGCATGTGGTCTGAAGGCCTGTGATGGACGTGGTGGTATGCGTGTTGCCGTACAGAGGCATGACTTCTCGATTCAAGTAGTCCTCGACGCATTGCAGCGGCTTGCTACTGGCCGTATAGTCGGCGTAACACAAGGCGCGGGATCCGAACGGAGACTCGAACAGTGTCTGACGGCCCACAACGTTGCTCGTAATGAGGTCTACGGTTTGTTGCGCAGCGGCGGAGAGTGGCTGATCAGGAGAAGACTCAAGCGGCGTCTGCTCTAGGATCTGGGACGTTAGGTCTTCCTCCAGCTCCTCGCAAAAGAAGCGACTCGAAGCGGCTTCGTCCGGCAGCGTCATGGTGATCGATGAATGGAGAGGAAGAGATGGCTACTGTAAAAATTGATTACGCCATCATGGCTACGTCTCAAGTTTTTATAGCAAAAATCAACTTAAATGTATTCTTACGATAATACTGGTTTTGTCAATTCCGGCCAAATTTTGGCAAAATCTGTAGGTGAACTTTGTGAGCTCAAAGTTTATTTTGTTTTAGCATTCGCTCACTTTTCATGTTCACTTTTCAAGTGACAGCGCACATTCTGGGCTAAGAGAGCGATTTGCTTTGCAAGATTGGTGCACTGTACCAAAAAAGATGACTTGTCCTCAGAACACGGTATGCCGGACACCCCAAGTCGCCAACACAAGCATGGGCCTTTGACTCTAAGGTGACTTGCATTCGAACCAAGATTGGTGATCTCATCAGCTATTATCGACTAGATACTACCCAACTGTTATAAGTCGATCTAAGGAGGTCATCAAGGTATCGTCAGAACGTATCACAGAGTCAAGGGCGACTATTCCTGGATCGGTCTTTACGCCGATGGGGTGATACATGTTAGGGCCTACGAAGACTGCAGTACTAGTAAGAGCAAGCCACAACTGAGAGGTTACTCGCCTAGAAATGTGGTGTCAGACCGTCCATTCCAGGCCGTGTTAATGGATTTCGAGATTCCCCAACCTCGAACTCAGCGGGACAATACTGCGTTGCTGCTGTTCCAGGGCCACTTCACGCAGTTCGGTATTGCTAAAGCTATGAACGACACCGGGGCACTCGAAGTGGCCAAGGTGTTTGAAGAATGCGTCTTCATGCGGTTCGGAGCTCCGTCGCTGATACGACATGACCAAATCCAAGGTTCATGAGGGAAGTCTTCCAAGAAGAGGCAGTCTAGATCAAGGACTACGCTGAGTTGCCGACCACAAGCCAGCGGTCAGCAAGAAAGGTCAGTGAAGACGATGGTTCAGACAATACGAGGGCGAATTGTGGAGGCGCTTGCTCAGCCAAGTCGAAGTGGCATCATCAATAACCTGGGGACCATAGCGCGCGGAGCGAAAACCAAGAAGTCCACGTTCCGAGCACGGAAACACGTATTGTACGGGTGAACAGCTGGGTCCGTCAGCCGCCAAGCTTGCCAGGGCTCGGCTAGATCCACGTCGTGCGCACACTGAATCCAATCACTGCTGGCCGGTACCCACGAGAGGCTGACCGGAGAATAGTGAGGAACGGACGGATCAAGATATACCTCAGCATCCACAAGAGGAGCAGGCTGGCCGCCGAGCTTCTACGTGACCGCCGAGTAGAGATGGTCGTAGACAGCTACAACCAATGACCGTAGCGTGTCACCACGGCGCTTGCGCTCGAGTTTGTACACCAGCCAAAGCTCGTACACATTTACGAGCTGAGCAGTCGTTGCTATCGGATTCAGGTCAAGGTGGAGACCCATCAGCACGCTTGACTCGACGATCCAGTGGCGACGCTCGAAGAGGGCGACAAAAAATGAGTCACTTGATCATCCGTAGGGACAGATTGCTCCGCCGAGTCTAAAGAACTGCCGCCACGAAGTTTCACCCACATATCTCGGAGAACCTGTATCGATGTACGAGGTCGAGTCTGCGAAGCCAGGCACCGCCGAGCATCCTTCAGAACCGAAGGGGAAAAGAAGAAGGGAAGCTCGGGAAGCATCGGACAAAGACGCTGACAATGGTGACTCGGATCGAAGACAGCCATGAAAACTCGAATTCCCTCAAGAGAGCACGGTGTAGGCGGTACACGACTCTTACCACCGACGAGTTCTAGCTGAACCCCACCGTTCAATGTGTCCAATATCGTGTTCCAACAACGTGTGGAGCCGAAATGCATAAACGGCACTTCGCGGAGTTGGGCCATGTGAAGGTTCAAACGTGAATCCTCGGAAAACGCTTGCGAAGCCTGAATCCGCAACGTCGCCAATGGAAAAGTGAGAGCGCGTGGTAGAGTAGCTGGAACTAGTCGTGTGAGGCGCGACACAGTCGAACTCGGCCGAGACGGAGCGGATACCACCGGGGCCGCACTCGGCGAAGAAGCATCCAACGAATATTGAGCCAAAGCCACGTCGGGTGTTGGCACGGACTGTCGATGCTTGTAGTGTCGGTGCTTCTTGTGGTACTTCTTGTGCTTCTTGTGATGTTTCTTGGACTTCTATGACTGGCGACCAGTAGGACTCGACAAGGCATGACACTTGCGGTGCTGGTGTTTCCCCGAAACAGACGCTGGGGTGAAAGGTACAGCTCCGTCATCAGAACCAATAGATGAATGTCGCGAAGTATGGCGATAACTCGGCAGCGAAGATTCATCACTCATCTCATCGTCGGAGCCGAAGACTTCCGCATGAAGGCTTCTCTTCTTGGTAGAAGGATTGACACCCGCTTCCGCCAAGTCAGAACCTGAAGGGCTACCCGTCGAGCTCTCCGACAGGGAAATGGGATCCGAGGGCGACTTAGCTGCGAAACTCGCCGAGACGGCGGACTGTTCAGAACCATCGCCAGTCCCTAAGACCTCGTCGTCAGAAGCGTTAAGGTCCTCGAGCAGCTGGGCGGTCACAGTACGGGCGGACGCAGCAGATCTCTGGATGGGGTGCCCAGAAGATGACGTCAGCGAAGCCGAGCCCACAGGAAGAGACGATCTAACAACACTCGTAGCCGAAGTCACAAGGTCAGTCGATGTGATGGATACACTAATACCTTGAGACGGAGCGACCTCAGCCGAGACGTGGAGTGACCGAGAGCTCGACGACAACCGATTGTCCGCAGCTCCCATTGACGTGACGCTTCAAGGAGCGCCAACCCGGCTGAACTGGGAGACTTCGAGACATGCGTAAGAGCCCTCTCAACCGTGACATGTCGAGCGGCCAATCCACCTGAAGTTGGACTCGGCGCTCGGGACACCGCGAGCAGTGCAGATCCGGAAGAAGATAGACCAGAGCGCAGTGGTAGTGAAGCTGGGACGTTGGAAGAAGCCATCAACAATGGATGAGTGGCCGTGACTGACAACGTCGACAGATTGCCATAAGGCAGAGGCCCTGCGGTCGGCGAACCAGACGCAAGAACCGTGTCGTCGGCAGGCATAGGCATGACAAACTCGTACTCAGCCTCACTCGAAGCTTCAGCCTCACCTTCGGAACGAGTGGAGACAGCTGGTTGTGCAGGAGAACTCAACTGAAGACGACGAACCTTCTTCAGCCGAGTCCGGCGTCGAGACAGCGGAGCAAAATCTCTTTCCGTCGGACACGGTCTCTTGAGGTGGACTTGAGTACTGACGGCGTCATGTTTTTCCTCCCTTGGAAGTGGACAAGCGTACGGCTAAGGTGGGGGCGGCACCGGCGAACGGTGACGAGGACCAGCGGCAATGGGAGACTTCGGGCTCGCGTAACGCCGAAGCCGTTGCGTAGGTGTCAAGTCGGCCAATGGAAGCCGACGAAGCTGAGCGAGAGTCGTCGTGGGCTGATCACATCCGTCGCTGGACTCGCAAGAGCTGCATGCCGAGTTCACCGAAGAAGTCACAGAAAAAGTCGGAAGCCCTGAAGGCGCTGAACTGAGTGACTGAACACTGGGAGCAAAAGCCGGCCCAGCAGCAGAAACCGGAAGCATCGCTGGGGCATCCCGACGAGGATAGATCACCAGCACTAGCTGGCGGGACTCGCGAGCAGCGATGTCGAAAACTTCAGGAAAGCGAGACTATAAAGTGCGGCACATCTGGGCATTGAGATAAAATCGAGGCCAGAAACGTCCAATTCAGCGTCAACAGCGGCAGCCACGTGAGGGTCATGCATCGGAAGAGTACCGTTTCGCCGGTCGACTCGTTTTTGCCGTAATATCACTGCCCGCTGACCAGCGATCGCCAACTGAGCATGCCTCAACGTTCGATCGCCGGTCGAGCTGTAAAGATGCACTGATTCTTGCAGCTGCTCGAAATATTTAGCAGCAATGCCCTAAAGTGTCATATACGCCGCATCCGTCTCGGGGATGGTCTAGAGGAGAGTCACGATCTCAGCGTCTCGATCCAAGACTTGCTGATGGTGGACCAGGCTTGACTTAACGCAGTTTCGACCTTGCCTTGCTCAGGTGCGACGGCCCGAGCGAGGGTTGCTTCACTCAGAGCTACGGCTTTTCGTAGTGAGGTGAGGTGATTAGCAGATTGCGTGGTAACAACCTCCAGCCGAGACACCCGCAGCCTTGGCGACGATTGCTGAGCTGACAAGTCAACGTTGTCAAGGGCGAGGGTGTCTAGCCGTCGAGTTAACGTGTGATTCTCGACTCTGGCGGCCTGAAGGTCAGCGCTGAGGTCACCGATGACCTGGGCGTAATTAAGAGCAGCGTAGTGACCACTCAAAATTTTCCGCAGTTCCTCGGCTGTAGAAGCGTGCAGGACCACTCGCCGTTCTGCAGGATCAGAAGGCTCCACGGGGCGAGTGAGCCCGTACTCCATGAGCCTCACCAAGAAGGCCAATTCTTCCCGGTGTTCGTACCCTTGCTGAGTGACCAGTACCGCGAGGGCGTCAAGACTCACTGGGGCAGCTGGGCTCGACTGATCGCTGTCATCCGAAGTTGTGTCACCCGGCAAGCTCGGCGGACCAGGAAGGCGCGCGCGAGAGGACTCCGCCGACTCCGCGTCAGACGCATGGGAAGTTGTCAGGTCGACCAACCCGGCATCGTGCCGGGCGCTGACCCCACGAGTACCAAAAGACCGAGGAATCGACTCAGCGGACGCGCCTTCGCCTCGACGGGGGGGGGGGGGGTCGGTGGAGAAGAGTGGCGCCGTGAGTTGTGCTGGAGAAACAGACGATGAGCGTGAGGAGCTGCCATGTGAGCAACAACGGAGCCGGCGAACGTACCAAAAATGAACCAACGGTGGCAGAACCAAATGATCGGTTCGTATCATAACCGGCGCAGTTGTGGTAAAGGGATTTCCAGATTCGGCCATACGTCAACCTACTTTAGACCTAGAATCGGCTCGGTCTGGCATACCAGAGCTTAGAAACAAAGGGTCACGGTAAGTACTCAGCGATCTGTCCGGATGCTGTTATCCGGATGGCCGCTGAGCTCAACGGTCAGCGGAAGGGTCGGCAGAGATCCGAAACGACTACATTTCACTCGATATTTGTAAAGGAAGCATAGGATTAAAAAAAGGGGGGGGCAAAAGGGCTCCCAGAAGATAGCAGAGCAAAAATTTTCTAGTCCAAGACACGTGTACACTCTTCTGGTAAGTTCCTGCATAGGGCTGGATTATGCCTACCGTTTGTACCCAGAAGGCATAGCTTGTAGGGTATTGACTGGTAGCGCTAAGAGATTAGGCTAGTCCGGGTAGGACAAAGTCTTGCTACGCGCGAAAGAAAGTCCCGCAAACTCAGCCAGCCGGTACGTCGGATAGCTCGCGTGTCGTAACACTTCTAACTGAGCAACCTCTACGCTCGGTGATCTGTAAAAGTGCTCCCGCGCCGTCGTTCATCCTTTGGTGGAGGGTACAGGGTTTTGTGAACGAGCTCAGTCGAGTTGAGCTCGGCAGAACCTCGGAAGTGCTCTGACTTAATTATTCGAAACTCAGTGGAAGCGAGCCACTCGTCTGTCCCGGCTGGACCGAACCGCGAGGGGATCATCCTCTGCGCAGGTCATACAAGCGCCGACCTAACTCGGCAAATTGTTGTGGTTTGTGTGAAGAATCCACTATTTGCGTGTTCTACTACACCACATAGTGCTACTACGCCAAGAATCTAAGAAGCAGCAGCCACTATCGATGGGTATTTGGCAAAGGACCCGAGCTCCAAGTTTGGGAGATTGCCAGAATCTAGTGGTCGATCTCGCATGCCCGACAGCCAGAGATTTCAACACTCAAACCTCCCGGAGCTGCTATCTTCGCTAAAGCTCAGCATTTGACGCTATGCTGGCTGAAGAGAAGGTTGAAGAAGAGAGTGAGCTTGACACGGTCAGCGATCGAGCTAACGGGTCGCAAGAGAGCTTCCCATAACGTTTAGCATACCCGAATTACGCAAAGTTATGCAGTTGCTGAACTACAACCTTTTGACGAGCAGAGTGTCTTCCTCCTTTGTGCCTCCGCACGAGCCAGACGAAGACGTAAAAAAACAGTGATTAGCGCTTGAGTAACCTTCAATTTAGATGGAAACAATGCATTAAAACTGAAAGTTACCCCCCCCCGCTCCCTTTCCTCGCTCTTTTAGGCGTAACTAGCAATCCCCATTGTGATCAGTTTTGCAATAATTTGTGTCAACCTAAACACAGCGGACAAATATATTTGTTTTTGATAAAAACGCCAGCTACTGACTTTGACAGAACGTTTTCTCGCAATCGTAATATACTTTCTTAAAATTTAACTTAATACTACTAGAATGAAGAGTGGTCATTTTCAAGATTAATTGCTGTGCAAAAACATCGGATTTCTAAAATCTTTTTAAAAAGATTAAAAAACGCTGTTTCTCAAAACTGACGAAAAATGATCTACACTCTACGAAAAAAGAACATGCTTTGGTAACTTTCGATTTTCATATCCTCCTTAGTGATACTCACCACGATAAAGCTGCCACATCAATTTGTGCCTCATCAGCCTGTACGTGCCTGATGATAAGGCACGTAGTATTTTTAAAACTAGTATGGCAGCATCCTCACGGCGATTGGTCGCCACGGTTGCTAAGGGGCCAATACCGAAAAATTTATTATAAAAAAACTTTTGGGCACCGCCCCCCAAGCATCATATGCAAATACATAGGTTGAAGCACAACAACAATTTTTTTTCATTTTGAAAAGCTACAGTTGACAGGACCTTGTTGCTGCCAGTTGCGTCGCTACAGAGGAGGTAAGTGTGTACTGCTGGTGCGGTGAACGTCCTGATACGACAGCACTCACGCTATGTTATGCTGTCAAGATCTTAGCTGTGCCAAATGCCGAAGAAGGTCCACGCTAGGGGCTCACAACCAGAAAGAAGAACGATGGCAAGAAGGAAACAAAAAAGAAAACTACGGCAATAAAAAAACGGAAGATCCAGAGTTCTACGTCTTTGAGCACCAAAAAAAGGGATCAGCTCCTGCATCTACGGCTTCGATTGAAGATTCCTGTTCAAGCACAAGCCGTGATAACGTAGTTGTGGAGCATGTCGAGCTGGATGTACCTGCGGTGAGCAACGCTCAGCGACCACGTGCTGTCGAAGGTGTTAAGGAAAAATCATCAGGGCAATCAATCCGTGAAGACGAGAATGCAGGTTCTGCCCTAGGCGGGGAGGTTTCGACGCATCGTGAACATTCGCCTTGCCTGTGCCACAATTCTCCTTTGGTGCAGTCTTCCCAAATGATCTACATGCTAGTTCCGCTACAGATTGGGGCATCATTGCCGTTATGCACGGCTCAGCAACAGTCTATGATGCCGGCCTCTGTGGTGGTTGCACCAGGAAGTTTAGGTGGTGCTACTGCAGTCTCTCAAGTTCAGCATGTAATGCTACCGGTATCTCAAGTCCAGAATAACGTCACCTCATCCCAGCGCGCCTATGTTGTGTCTGCGCCACCAGCTCCAACAAGTACGTACTCGCCGCTTATTCTTTGAAGATCATCATGTAAGCGGCTACGTCAACTAACTGTGGAATGGCTTTGTTGCATTAGAGCAGGGTGGTGAAACTGACGCTGGCAATACGGTCAGTATTTGAGGCATGGGAGCTTACTACGTGTTCTTCGCGTGCTGTGATATGCTCTTACGATTTTTAAAGTACTACGAACACAATAATTCATAGGAATAAAAATTATTTTGATTCAAGGTGAATATTGTTCTACAGACGGTTTATCTAAAATTGACGTAAGCTTGCACTTCATACAGGCAAACTTGCACATTTTTTTTTGCAGGAAAGAGCAAACCAAGCAGAGCTCTTACATACATGTAGTAAAACTCTATTTCGAGTTGAAAATCACATTTTCCTTAATTGCCCAGCGATATTATGTATTCTTGCCGATACTGCAAATACAACGAGTCATAGCCCCGTTAATACGCAGACTCCAGTAGTTGATACAGTGCGAATGAACGCTTGTGGATGCACTGGTCACATTGTTTAAACTTTTTTTGTTTGGTGACGTTACATTGACGCCACTTAGTTAGACTAACGACTTCATAGTTTTATTTGAATCTTCACTCAATTTCCATGTCCTGTTCGTGTCGTAGCCCTTGTTTGCCAGCAGTCACGATCAACCCGAAGAGCTTAGTTTTACTTAAGTCCTTCGAAGTACAGCACTAGAATCTTGCTATCACCCAGGTATGCGCAGCCATCATTACTGCAGCAATATTACATTGCTTTATCGGAGTCCCTAAAACAAAGCATGTTAAAAAGCCTCGTTGCTGTCCAGAATCACAAGCTTTCTCACCTCTTGTAGTTCTCGGGGCGACAAAGTTGTCTTTTTCTATTGCGTTGCGCTACGAGCTGTTTTGGCGCCTCGAAAGCCATTTTTCGTAGTTTTCACCTTCCTATCATCTTGGTGTGATGGTGCTGTTGTGGGCTTGCGCCACCGCTTTCATTCTGTCTACCACCGACGAAGCAGCTAGCGTCGTTTGGGCGACAGCTTTTAAAACACGCTGCTCCTCACTTCGGAAAATTGCTAATTGCTCGGGAGTAGCTGTGAGTCGTTTTAGTGTCAGTGGCTGTGTAATAACTATTAAATTTCGATGTGTTATACGTGAAATGGCTACGTATGCAAACGAAATGTTTGGAATTGCATTAGAGTGAAAAACCACACACGAGCATGTAAGCCCTTGTACCTTATGCACTGTCATAGCATAAGCCAATCGAAGCGGAATTCCCCTTCGAACAACGCGAAGATCACTGGATGCCTTTCCCCAAGAAACGTCTTTTGGTGGTATTGGAACGATATTTGGTACTTCATCTAGTAGGGAAGGACCGATATACGGGTCCGTGACTTGAACGAGCACGATGGGTAGATCGCTTCCCGACACAAAAATAAAGTCATAAACGATAGCATTTGTACCATTGCACAGACCTGCAGCTTGGGCAATGTTGTAGGTAAGTGTTATAGGTGCACCAACACACAGTCTTAACCTGTTAGGCACCACTCTGTCATGATCAGCGTTAGCTGTTTGAGCGTCTGTTAGAAGTGCGCGAACGGTTCCAGCAGGTATGTCTCGTTTTGTCGTTAAACGTTTTTGTTGAACGAAATGCTGCGAAGTTAAATGCACAATCGGTACATGAGCTGATACTATACTGTGATCGTTGGCGTCATTAACATCTATATTTTTGTATGCAATATGTTTGGCATTAGCCATCCACTTAGGTTTTCCAACAAATTGCACTGAACGGGAGTTGAAGAGATCAATGTCATCCTGGGTTGGCGATTTTTTACGTAGACGACGAAGAGCGCTAAACCAGTCAGGATCTAAAGCTCCTCTATTTTGACTAGTTAGCATACACACCGTTTCAATACTATCCCATATTTCTTTCCCACGTCGCTGAACCTGGTTTGAAATCTTTTGAAGGGGTGTTGATAGTGAAGTTGGGACAACGGGGTCTAATTGAGCAGAATCTCCAGTAAAGTACACATCTCTTCCACCAAAAAGCTCGTTTGAGTTGCTTGGCCATATTTCTCTCATTCTTTTATCAATCCAATATAACATGCCGCAGGATATCATGCTAAACTCATCAATAATAACTAGATGTACGTCTTTATATTCTTCCTGCAATCGTTTCAGCTTTGTTGGGCCCGTTTTCGAGTCCGTTAGAGATTTGTAGGGAATTGAGAATGAGGACTTTGAAAACGATGAAAATGAGAAAGCTGAGCACAGTGTCATTCCTTTTATGTTAAATGCAGCAGTTCCTTGATGAGCTAGGAGTAGTACCCGTTTTGATTTCCGTCTCGTAGCTTTATGTTCACCAAATACGTTGTGCATGTCCTTCACTATATGGCGAATTAGCCAGCTTTTCCCAGAGCCACCTTCACCGTTTATAATCATTTGGAGAGGCTTACACTTAGATTTATCCAGCATACATGTAAACCGTCTTCTCGATTGTTCCATTGCAATTGCAAACGGAATCCACTGCGATTCAGCCATTTTTTCGGTATTAACTAGATTTTTATTATCCGAAGTAGGGTATTGATAGTGCGATTTCAAATTTCCAGTTTGACAAAAACTGGTTCCTAGTGATCGAGATTCTTTTTTCTCCTTCACCCATGGCTTTAGTGATCCATTCAAAAAGTCACGAGCTTTATCAATGATGGCAGACGTGTAGGTGTGTTTGGCTTTCCACTCCATCGGTTTATTTTGGTTTACTGAGGTTTCTACCGCACCCATCGGCTCTGGTTCTAGCATTTCTCCATCAGTATTCGATACAAACACATACTCAGACGGAGGCAGGGCAGTTATACTTGATTCGCTACGAGCGGATTTTATTAAATCTAATTGATACTGCCGAGCTAACTTGGCATTTGATTCGTGTTTCAACTCTGCATCCAGCAGCGAATTTTGAGCTTGAAAAAAGCGTGCTATTGCTTCATCATCGGTTGTGGGAAGCTCCTCTAACGTCCGCCATGGAACATACAAAAATACTTCGGAGAAACAGAAAGTGGGGTTCGACGAATCGGGTCGTATCCAGGGTGTCTTTTGCACAACCGTGGCTTTCTTGCGTTTCTTGATCCACCCTTCACCGTTCATACACTCGTACAGATCATCGGAGGATGCTACTTTACGTATCGACTCAATCGTTTCGAAAGTCTCTACAAATGTTGCTAAAGTCATAGCGTTAAATTGATCATTGTCCGGGCGATTCATGTACGCTTTCTCGATAGGCTCAATTCGAATAGTCTCGATCTCTGGTGTACTTGCTAAGGCAACAAGGTCGTCTAGGTTTTGCGGCTCAACGCGATAGTAACGGGTACTGTGACGCATCACCTTGACTTTGGTGATTGAGCGGGATTTACTATGCATTGGCAGATTGCGAAGGAGAATGTATATAGCTTCCGGTGCACCAACCTCGCGAACCGCGAGAGTCGCATTTGCTACTCGCTTCAGAATCGAATGATAGGGAAGATTTGAGTCACTCCGTTGTATAGCTTTTGTGAACACCTCCTCCCCAGAAACACAGAGGAATCTGTGCTCTGCTCTGGCTTAAATACGCTCCTGGCGCAATTTCGCCAGCTCCGCAGGAGTTTCCCAATAATTGGCAGGTTCCATTTAGCACGCCCCACACGCAAAGGAGATGCGTGAATAATGTTTAATAGTGGGACACCTCCACGTTGTAAGTGGATTTCCAGGAAAGTGTGCCATCTGAAACTCGTTTTCGACTCAATACAGTTCTAGGTTGTAACTCTTGGGGAATCCAAAACGACATTCGTTGCCTTTCTTCCTAAAAGTAGAACCTGCGTGGCATTCATGCTGCTGCACACGCTGAACAAGTCTGGCCAAATCACAATTCCACTCTTTGTTACCATAATGTGGTGGTCTTAAGGCCAGAATGTCACTTTCACTGGCAGTACAAGCAGAGCATGGGCACGAACTAAGCTCCGAGAGCGTCTTCGTTAGGACTGATATGTGTTTATCTACAAAATCAGCTAGTTCGGCCCGTCCATCATCCGTCTCTGATAGTTTTAAAACGTCAGGTGCATCTTTCACCCACGCAAGCAATGTATGTGAGGAGAGCCTCGTTGCTGAAATTCTACACGCCAGAAGTGATCTACAATTTCGCCTAAAGGTTTAGACCTCCCGCATAAAATGTTATCGAAGAATGCTTGAAATCTTCTGTTAAAATGACGGGCACTAATGTCTGGGTTCTCATTTAGATACCTCCTTCGTTCATTAAACGAGAGCTGTCTGCACTCTTCCAGTGTCCATGCAGGATTGCATGCTCGAGCGAAATCTGGCCAAATCGTATCCGCTGCGCTCAGTGTTAAAAAGAAAGTAGGCCATTTCGTTGGCAATACTCGATTTCCTATCATTGACATTAGGTCTTCTCGTACGTTCGACCAGTATAGTCCACTACCTCTCACAACTTTAAAGTAAGGTTTTAAGGATTTCAAAACGTTCATAGCGGCACTAAGTTCTTCCTTTTCGTTACTGGAGCGGCTTTCTCCTTGTGTTCTTCCACAACCGGCTAATTCCATTGCCTCGGCACGTGTTTCAGAATAGCGAATTCGTCGAACTAAACCGTCAATTTGACGGCGTTGAATTAGATTCATGCAGAAGAATTTAAAATTGCCGTGGATAACATAGCGCCGGTCGTGCCACTTCATCAAGTGAGCACAATATTCGGCTAGATTGTACTCGTGATGTCTAGTTTCGAATTCCAGAGGGTGATAACCACCCAAACCGTCTGGAAATAAAGTAGGAAAGCAACATTGCATTAGTTGTTTCGTTTTGTACTCATCAATAGTATGAGTTCTACGGTGCATATTTCCAATCGGGATTTTAGTTTCTAAAGAATCGGCTCCTATCGAATTAAGAATATGATCCATTTCAGTTTGATCGTCTTGGTTCACTTCTAATTCAAATGACTCAGTCACATTTTCAAGAATATCCGTTTCATTTTCACTGCCATTCGAACTCGTAGTAGTAGTAGCTAAATGACTCTGTTTTCCCTCAGATTCACTCTCATTTCGGACACCGGAACAAGTTTGGCCAGTCATACAGTGAGTATCTGGATTAAGTTTTGGACAAACGTCGTCTTCACTCGGCCCCTCAACACCGTTGCTACTAGGCCCACAATTTTGCTTTTCCCTGTTTAGTTGGCTTACCGATCCTCGTAATTCGCTGACATCATCATCCGTGATGGGTATACTTGGTATTTCCTGGTTGATGTTTTGATCGAGTTCCCTAAGATTATCTTCTGAAATTTGAATGTGCTCATAAAGCGGGTTATTCGCTATCAGCCAGCACAAGGCGCGCCTCACCAAATCTGGCCGCACACGAAAATAGTTCGTTGTATTATCCGATTGTGATTTAAGTAACACAACTCCACATTCTTTCAGTGGTCGAGGAAGTTCTTTTACCATTTTAGCCGGCTCGTTCCAGTAGTTGACTGCATTTCCGCGAGTAAATTCTTGGCCATCTCTGTATTGATTTACGCACGTAGTGAAGGAAATACCTAGTCCAACCAGCCTTGACTCTATTCGATTCAATTCAGCCAGTTCAGTCGGAACTGTTCCGATCCTAAAGCCACTACTCCGGCAAAATTTTGGTGTTTTTCGTGTCGTCAGCGATCTATTACATCTATCACACAGCCATATCATTGTTTTATTGTTGCTACAGCCACCAGCTAGTAACCTGTCACGAACGCATTCATTAGAAGCATCACCTACAAGCCCTTCGGGAACTATTTCACATTCTCCTTCAGCGTTGCACAGAGGTGAAAAGAATATTGATTTGGGGTCGAATAGTTTTAACTTTGAATTATACGCATTCGCAACCTCTCCGCAACTTCCGCACACTCGAGTCAAGGGTGCGTCAATGGCGTCGAAGAAATCTGCAATAGTGAAATGACAAGAGTTAGTCACTGTCCGTAACAGTTTATACCAGTCTTGTTGCATACCTTTGTTGTCGTTCACATGATTGGCAGCCTCATTAGCATCAAGGAGACGGTCTTTACGCTTCCGACGCTTGCTCTGGGGGAGACTTTGAGAGTCTAAATTCCTCCGCTTTGTTTCTTCGTGCCGTGTTAATCGAGCATTCATTTGCTCAGTTTCTACCTCGTTGAGTCTTTCGGCGTGTTGATTAGGTGTGTGTTGTTGGGTGGTCCCTATACGAGTCGCTATTCGACGTATAACGCGTAGTGCTGCTTTGGCTTGCTTGGCCGCTTTCATAGCTCGCGTCTTCTTGGTAGCGCGAACCATTGCGACTCAAATCGTTTAATGACTTGGAGTCAAATCTTTCGACTCGAAATTAGGACAGGCTAATTCGCCTGTGTTCGTTGAAGTAAATGTACGTTGATGCTCCAGATCGAAAAGTGCGTAGGGTACCACGGTACGCCCATGGTTCCATATTGATCTTGTAGTTGTAAAAGATTTCATTTTTCAAGGGCGCATCTTCTTCCTTGTTTTCTTCCTTATTGTACATATTTAAACTACTCTACAGCAACAATAACATAAAATATCAGCAATGAAAAAAACTACATTTACTCCCAACCTCCAACTGCCCTTCAAAGTGCTCGTAAGCCGTAGTAACATACACGTTATATTATATTATAAGCCCGTGTAAATTCGATCTACAATTAAGTTTACCTCAGCAAATACGTCGATATGTAGCAGCTACGGCGGAAGTTAAAAATCAAGTGCAAAAGCAGCAGTTGTACATTAACTAAAACAATACTAACGTTATTTCCTGAACTGGGTCAACTCACATGAATCCTGTGCAATTTGTAGATCCGCAAAAGCATTGCTTTTGATTCTAGAAAAAAAACAGTTAGAGTTTCGAGTAGGGACCATTAAAAGCAGGCACTTAGCTTACCTGATCTCGTACAAACGCCCTTCCGTACTTGATGGTAATTTCTTACTCCCTTGTTAATAGCGGTGACGGAAAATATTCCACAACAGGTCTCACCACCGACCTCCCAGCGCTCCACAACACAATTTGGCGAGCAACTATGGTTCGCAAATCGGGCGATTCCTCCAATGAAGCGTGCATCAATCACCTTATTTGTATTCACAGCTAAACCGTACGTATGGGGGGAGCGCCGACTTTCCTACAAAGCATAGTACCAGATTCAGTAAAATCACAAACTACAACCACCTAAACGGTATCTTACCTTTTCTTCACGTTCCCGATACATCGCTCGACTTATCACCTCGCCTACGTACTGAGCTATCAACGTATCACGCTCGATTGGCATGTCCGCCATCAAAGAGATGCCTTTGCCAGGTAGGGACGCCAGCGATAGTTCTGCATGTCTGCCACGTTGCATTCGTTGGTTCCCACATTTGTAGTTTGATGCGCAGTGGCCTTCCACACACTCTGTTTGTGTCTATAAAATTCATTAGTCGCGTACTTGTCCAGGCAAACAAGTCAGAAATTGCCAATTTCACGCACAGCTTGATTTTCGCAACCTGAAACACATGTCAAAGTCCAGTCAGCACGAGGCTGACACTTACAGTATGATATGTCCAGCTAGGCAAATATCAAAACGTATAGGAATTAGTACTCTAAGTTAAATGTAAAGTGTCATCTTTCACATTACCGTGGGTCTGTTACGAGGTCTACACACGTATACATTTTGCGCCACGTCTTCATACTCCGCAAATGCTTGCAACACGGAACGTTCTCGGTACACCTAGTATTTATTGTCAGAAATTCTGGTCAATTGGGCTACAAACATTCACCACCTACTTGATTTGGACCTTGCCTCACGCGCGTATGTTGGTTTTCACCCCCGCCTCGAAGAAAGAACTCGTCCAGCTTGAGCTGTTTCATTGCAGGACCCGTGGATCTGCCCTGACGTAATCCAAATCTTATATGACGGCTCTCATTCCAGTATAACTGCTCTTTTGATCCCTCACATTCTAGATCTGGTGCCACCCCTTTGGAGCTGCTACCAGGATCTTTGTGAGCAAATTTTAAATCTATTGGCGCTTTATCACACCTAAAACTACTACTTCAATTTCAATTCGAACATCGCATATCATCACAGCGAATACCAAAGTAAACTATTTTTTGTATTCATTACACTCGTTTTGTGGTTAAAAGTTGCCTTCTATTTGGTGGTTATTGTGCTATTATTCATTACACTACGAACCTATGAAGGCAAATTAGTTTGTAAATGCTAACCGCAGCTCTCAATACAACAACTTTGCTAATTTTCACGAAATATAATATTGGGCAGTTGCTACTGCACGTTTCGCACCTGGCTGTTGTTCAGGTGTGGCGCTTGCTGCGCTTCGCCACTGTTGGATGATTTTCCTCGCTCTTGCTCTCCGATGCCATCACCACATCATTGTCAGTCGGGATGGCACTCATCGCACTCGTGTTGTCTTCCGCTTCGTAAGCCTTGGTTTTTAAGTGTTGTGGTGAGATCTCACAGGCCACCTTGCGTTTTTTCAGTGGTGGTTCGACCTCAAAAATCTTGTACTTGTTACCGAGCTCGTACTGAACGCTCCCCTTTGCAATATCAGCATAGAAACCAACGCCATCGGCATGGGAAAATTTGTACACGGCACCAGGTTCAAACTTAATATTGCGCTTGCCATTGACACACTTCGTCGGTTTGGCATCCCACACCGTCACTTGAACCAGATACGGTTTGCGCTTCAGAGGTGTCAAGTCGGCTAGGGCATTTGCTGTCGGCTCGAACACTTCCCGTTGCGCGGCGTCGACCAGCGTAACACGAGTTCCATGGTCACCGCGAAGTCGTTCCGATTGAAGGCAGCACATGCTGAGCGTAACGCTTACATCAGCAGTTGGGTGCGACGCCAAAATGAATTCTCTAAACTCCGCCACAGTTGAGAATTGGTTCAACGTTTCTTCTTCCTTCTGCTTTAGGACGTCGTTCTTGATAGCTTCTAGCAGATTCATAGTTGTATGTGGTGAAATTGTGCGATGGCGTTGCTTCGTCGCTAGCAAAACTAAAAGTGAGCACTGCCGGCACGAATCATCCGTCCCATTCAAGATACCCACGTCCTACTGCCATTGTACGCGGCGGATAAGGTAAAATAATGCTATATTCGAACAAACCAAAAGGGTGACTATAATTAATTTGCAAACAAACTCTTTCATTGTGATATTACACACATTTCCTCCTCGCCAATTCCTTTAGTTCTGTAAACCACTCTGGCTTGAAGTCTACGAGCAACTTCACAAATTCTGACAAATTCTCGTAATTTTTAAAGCATTCCCGCACCAAATATTACTGGAATTTTGGCTCGATCGTTCGAAGCGAAACGTCAACGTATCCAAGAGATGTGATACAGCTTCGTTTAGCCATTGCATCTTCAACAAATCGATTAGCTGATTCATTAGCGAACGTATCCGAAGAAATGCTATTCAAAACGCCATCACTATCACAACCGCTTCTTCCATTATCTTAGACTTTATTTGTGTAGCCCACTTGCATGACACTGCCCAGTACTCGATGTCCATCGTCATTGCCTAGCACAGATACCATACATACGAGATCACTGCATTATTAATGAATTTGAAGTTGGGGCATTAATTATGAGTCCATATTACATTTTGCGACTCCTTCTAGATCTACCAGCCAAACTTCAACCGACAGCACCGTCGTGCCACACCGCACGCATCCTCACCAACGTTTCTAGATATACAGTCACCTTCACTTGATCCACGTAATGGTTTCCAGCTCCAAACCTGGTACATTGTGTCTATTTGCCAATTTTACACCGTTTACATTTATTTTGACGCCCCTAATCTATCTAGTTTGTTAGTACGATGCCTTCCTACATTTTTATAGTAAAATTGAGTTTAATTCCTACTCATTAGCCTTCAAACCCTGCGCGCATTCTAGTTATTGAACCATCAACGTATCCAAGAGATGCGATACGACTTCATTTAGCCATTGATTCCGCTACTGCAACTTCAACATATCCATTAGCTGATTTACCAACGAACGTATCCGAAGAAGTCATTAGCCTCCAAATCCTGCACGATTATATAGTTATATATTTTTTTTAATTTTGATCTACTTCATAAATTCCATATCTACAATTTCATGCTACAACTGTGCTTACTTCCTCCCACACTCATGTCTACAGTAGCTCCAATTAGTATTAATTAAATTCATAGTATTTCGTTGCAACAACTCTGTTATATTATCCTTTAACTGAAAAGAAGAATACCATATAGTAATTGCTGATGCACCAGCAACATGGTCTGATCGTTTCCCCGAGTCTTTATCATTAACGCCATCACGCTGTTGCTGTCGGTCAAATTGATTCTTGTAGCTGCTGTATGACCCTCACCAAGACGTGCGCTTTTTGAGGGGAGGCGCAATCTCTCTGATCTTATCCAAGTTGCCATACTCGTACTGAATACTGCCCTTCGCGATGCCATCGTACAATCCGACATACTCGACTTGATTAAGAACGTACATAGCTCCAACGTGAAACACAATGTTTGAATCGCCAGCGAAAGCGTTCGACATCTTTGAATCCCAAACAGTCACCTGCACCACATCGCGTTTGTCTTGATAGCCTATACAATCATCAACTGCCTTCAAGGCTGTGTTGACTTCCACACATCTCCTTCCGTCGACCAAGACTACACGAGTAGCGTTAGTACCTTCAAGACGCTCCACGTGAAGGCAACACATTCTCAGTGTCACGCAGATATCAACTGCAGGGTGTGTCATTGTGATGAATTCACGAAAGTCTCTTACGCTTGAAAACATGTTGACAGCTTCCTCTTCCATTTGTTTCAAAACGGCCCCGCGAATGGAATCCAAGAAATAAAAATCCATTGTGACTTGATACAGCAAAATCAAAAGTGACAGACGCAAATCCGAAAGTTAAATAAGCCAACTTCAACCCCAGTAAGGAAACTGTTCACAGCAGTATTACTTTTGCATGTCATATTTTATTCATATCGACTAGAGAGCCCAGCAAACGGTGGGTAATTGAGGGAGTACTCTTAAATAGTTGGTAAGTTGTTCCAGGCTCTGCTCGAAGCCCAGAGAGATATTAAAGTGGTGCACCATACTGCGTGAAAAGGCGTAGCGCTTGGCCAGATCCACTTTGTGTAGCGATAGGAGAATAGGCACCAGCAACTTCCCACGGTCCTCTGCGAAAGCCAATTGATCAGCAAGAAGGTCGCAATTTGCAGACAGCGGAGACAACACCACTAAGACGACAGAGCAGGCGAGAATGGCATCTTTTGCAGCCAATTGCCGCGTTTGAACAGATAAAGGAGCCACTGGTTGCTCAATGCAGCTCAAATCTGCGCCGAAGCCGCCGCTTTGAACATCGCTGTTCACAGTATCTTGCGGCCGATGCGCATATTGTACCGCATGAACTGTTTGATCCACAACACAGCGTATTCCCTGCTTGAGCAACGATTTCTGGAGGCGTAGACACAATGAGCGGTGGATATCACCATGCGCAATAAAGACGAAAGAGTCTGTACCGGATGTGAGCGCGAAAGACGAAGCCAATGAGTCAATCCGTCGTAATGGCCGAATAAGTGGCACGTTCAGTGGCCCTCTGGGAAGCTGATCGCTGCATTCGACGTGTCGATTTCTTCACACTCGCTTTGCTTATCATGATCCGTAGACATTCCACACAATGCTCTGTCTTCTTCCTCCGGATAACACTCACTCTCGTTGCGACGGCTTACATGGCGTGACGCGTCTCCGCTAACAGTAGCATCAGTCTCATGACCAGGAAGTTGTGCTTGTTGCTGCTGCTGCAACTGGCGCCGAGCTAGTCGTGCACGATGCTCCTCGATTTGATCTTGAATACCGTCCAGTAGCATCCTTAAGCAGTGGCAAAAGGCCTCGTCATTGTAGTTCGGAACTAACTCGAGGTTGCTTAAGACGCGCTTGCCCACCATATTGACCACCACGTTCGTAGTATCATCTTCACTGTACACTCCCCCCTCATGTGAGTCAGTGTCAACTGTATATGAGCTATTCCTCGCCATCCGCTGCAGATCAGCATCATCTCCTGTAGAACTTACACCGTTATTGTGCTTAACTGCCGATCGAAAGTCAATCACTTGGCGGGTCCACAGGTAAACTTGTAGCTCTTCAGATATTTCCATATCCTCGCATTGTATAGCCACGACAGAAATGTCTGCATTTTGGCAAAAGCGAGTTCTTTCATGCACTATTGTGACTGTGGGTAGTCTTTCGTGAGTACAGCTAATACAAGAGCACTGCTATGGATCCCGCGAGCAATCTCTTGACGCCAGACGGAGCCATCAGTGATCCCAGCAGGTCCCATAGTGTCGATCCAAGTTGTCACTCGGTGGCGCTCTAACGAGTCTCGAATCTTCCGTGCTAACGGGTGCGTGAGCATGACTGTAGCTGATCATAAAGTCGCGCTGACCTGCCTCCTTTCTTCGCAGCGAAGCGTAGTGCTGGCGAACGTGCGCAGTCGATCGCACGTTGACCGAGCAGATTGACTGCTGTTAAACTTAGGCCAGCACGAACGAAAAGAACCGCTGCAGTTTGATTGCGTCGCCGAAGCGCAACATGGAGAGCAGAATCGCCATTGCTTGTACGTGTAGCGTGCAGATCGACTTCATCTTCAAACAGCAGCTGGAAAATACGGGGGTCAAGTCCACGCGCTAACGATCTCTGGCCGCTCAGCACCGCCTCCATTCCCCCATCCTCGCTTCTCGACCCATGTCCGTGCGAAGGCGATCGTTTTGAGACTCGCGGGCGACCTCCAGAGCAACCTTAGCGGCTTCGATAGCGCAGAGCGAACACGAATCGCTGCTTAGAACCACGCTCCCACGCCTCTATCCTATTTCAGTACAGAAAAACAGTGCATTCTGAACGTGTAGCCATGACTTTTTACAGAGTTCTTACGGCTCTGTATCCCTTCCAATATATCAGTTTTGATGCCCTTAATGACTAAATAGGACTGTCCCTCGACGTTAATCGTTACCAGCGTAACGGTTCGCATGGGTACGCGCCGTAAGGCCGTGAGCGTAAAAC
Source organism: Phytophthora infestans T30-4 (assembly GCF_000142945.1). Classification (NCBI taxonomy): domain Eukaryota; phylum Oomycota; class Peronosporomycetes; order Peronosporales; family Peronosporaceae; genus Phytophthora; species Phytophthora infestans. Next base: position 2,973,423 of record NW_003303746.1, read on the forward strand.
GTTCCTAAAACTTCCTTGAACAGCGCAATCCTTTGGCGCCTGATACAAAGCGACTCTTCATACAGAGCATAAAAATGACTCCTCTTTTTAGTGACTGTTAATACTACAAAAGAGGTCACTACCGCGCTTTTCTATTTTTCTTCCCCGTCACTCCCTTTCAAGGGTTCTTATACACAAGTATTTTTCGCCAAAAATGGTCCCTACCGTCTTACCCCGCATATAAGGCATATGTGTTCTAAATAAAATACGGGATTCGCTCGACATCTAGCTTAAACCTCAATTTGACCACCTACTTAATTAGAACACATGTGGCTGAAACCTACTTAAAACACAAGGCTGTACCAACCAATGAATATTCTTTGAGAGCTCCCAACCAACCACCCTTTTGAACAAACTTGTCGGTGCTGCTGTACTTGGCTTTAGCTCTCTTATTTTATAATTTACACAGCCATGAGTGCTGAGCGACGTAGCTATAGGTACGTACTGCTGAAAAGGACAACAAGCTGGTGTCCAAATTCTGGTAAACGGTTGAAAATCCTCTGAAAACGCTGTGCTTGGTTGCTCCGGATCATATTTCGCAGTGAAAGTAGGTGGATACATAATATAATACACGTGATTTCATGTAATGCATTTGTGCAAACGATTCTTATAAAAAAACAATAGTAGAATTCATAATATTAACAAGCAAAACCTCCGTACCGGTATACAACGCAGCCACAACAGAAAGAAAAGACCCGCTACCAATCACAACATCATGTGAACTACACGCAGGCGGGTTTGAGCCCTACCCGATCGCGTAGGAGGGTCAAACCTCAACGACCAAGCCAGATTCCAGGACCCACAAACTTGGTCAAACAATTTGTTCGTTGTACAACACATAGGCTTTCTAAACGAATATAACACACCAGCAGTGTTGTATTCATTTACAGCACATATGCCTTATATGCGGGGTAAGACGGTAGGCGGTTTGATTATAAATGTCTACCCTAACCCTTTTCTAATACTTCGTAAATACTCCTGTAAAAAGAGTAGTTGTCTTACTAATTCGTTTCATTATAGGGGGGCTTTGCCCCAATAAACACTGTTTTGAACCTGCTGGTTGAACTGTGTAGCTGCATAATGTAAAATGTTGTGCTAATGTTCTAATATTCTTGGTGGGCTCAGCTTGTTCTTCAAGAACTTCTTGGGCCAACAACAGCAACACAATTATGCTCAAGAAGTACTCGCTTAAAGTAGGCTCTAATATGAGTGAGCTTCATTTCATGATACGCTGAAAGCTTACTACTAAAAACAAGAAACTACTACGCGTTGCCACGCGTTCCGCTCGAGCGACCCGATTGCCCCCTTCTCCTCTGTACATGTAGTCTACGTCTTCGTTTACTGACACTTTTGTGAGCCGCCGAAAACGGCACACATCACTTCCTCATCGTTCAGCACGCTCTTCTCCGCGTCTGTCCTCTTGTCCTTCATGGCTTCCAACTCGGTCTGCATGAACATCTTGAGCACAAACCGTCCCATCAGACTCCTCTTCATCGTTCCTAAGGACGGCACGCCCTCCCATATATTGTGGACCGAGCCGTCCAGGTAACGCTGTGGTTGGCACGGGCCCTCGATACTTTCCGTAAGCGCCATCTTCTTGCCCGTTTCCTTGAACGTGGCCACGGCCTCGTGCGGGTACACGAACCAGCGTAGCCACTCGTGGGCAGGGACCAGCCTTTGGCCCTCAGGGAACTCCTCGAGTGACACGGCCTCCTCAATGCAGGCGTCCGCCAGAGCCACAGCCTGTTCCAAGTTCTCACGGCGGTGATCAGCAATGCTGCAAATAGGCGCCGTACACACAGACTGGCGCACGGTGTCCAGATCGTCGAGCTGCATGCTGGCTAAAAATTTCTTAGCCGGAAAGGGGGCGGTGGCACGCGAAACGTGACGCCACGCTCCGTTGTGAGGGTCATACTCGTACTTGGGCAGGAATTTCCAGCCGTGATCGGCAACGAACTTTACGGCGTCGAGAATGTACTCGACCTCCTCTTCGTCGGCAAAGTACGGGAAGCTCATCCGGGCGACACCTGGCTTCAGCACCTCGTCCTTGGCCACAACAGCGTAGCCCAGATCAGTGATATGCTCACGGCTGAGACCAAGCAAACGAGCACCGAACGGCCCGGCACACTGACAGCCACCGCGGGCTTGGATACCGAACAGGTCGTTCAGTAGAGCGCACACAAAGTTGTGGTGCAGGAAGCGGTCGCCGAAGCGAACGAGGAACGAGAAGACCGGCAGCTGGTCCACATTGTCGTGGCCGAGCAGAATGATGTTCTCGTTCTTGCCGAGCACCTCACGGACGTGATGTACGTGCTGGCGTTCCAGGTCCATGATGTTCTTGGGACCGACACGTTGCTTGAGCTCGAAAGCAAGGCCAAGACGGATACTTCCCACAATGTCAGGGGTACCGCCCTCCTCGCGTTCTACCTTGTTAGCAAGGTAGCTGTGGGCTTTTTCAGTAACGAACAGCACGGTGCCGCCACCAGGCATGGTGGGCACCTCGTTGCTCATCAAGTTTTTCTTCACTACCAAGACACCCGGGGAGCCAGGTCCACCCACGAACTTGTGACCAGAGAAGAACACTGCGTCCTTGTATGCGGCGGGGTCTTTGGGGTTCATGTCCATGTCGACGTAGGGGGCGCAGGTCGCGTAGTCCCAGCACGACAACGCGCCGTACTTGTGTAGTAGCTTGGACACCTTGTCGACGTCGGCCAGCATGCCTGTAAGATTAGAAGCAGCGGCGAATGTACCGATCTTGAGGTCACGGTTCTTGAAGCTTTGAAGTTGACGCTCCAGCTCCTTCAAGTCGAGGCCGCCGCTCTTGGCCTCGGGAATCTCAACCACGTCAACCGCGTACAGCTCACGCCACGGCAACAAGTTGGAGTGGTGCGAGAAGGGGCATGTGAAGACGACCGGGCGCTTGTTCGGACGATGATGGCGTCGCATCGTTTTAAGACCAAGAGCAGTAATGAATTTGTTAATTGCACTAGTGCAACCTTGACCGGTGAACACGACGATGTCACGAGCCCCGGTGCCATGGAGACGAGCGTTTACAGCCTTACCAATAATCTGGCGAGCCTCTTCACGGAACGAGGTGGTCTGGAGACCCGTGACCGACGTGGTGGTGTGCGTGTTGCCGTACGTAGGCATCACCTCGTTGCGGATAAAAGTCTCGATGCTCTCGATGGCCTTGCCACTGGCTGTGTAGTCGGCGTAACACTGGGCCTTGGTGCCAAACGGCGTCACGAATGGGATGTTACGTCCGATCATGTTTTCGGCAATATCATGCAGCAACTGCACATCAAGCTCCTGCTCTTCCTCGACTTGAACGTCGTTGTCATCCTCAACCGAGGAGATGTCAGTGGCGACGGAAGTGCGCGTAGTCATGCGACGGTCGGCCTCCTTCATGACACCAAGAGCGATCTCCGTGTCAATGTCGGTCGTGAGACCGTCGGTCACGCTGTTGGAGCTGGAGGAGGTCTCCGACTCGGTGTCGCGTTTGTCATCGTCGTCTTCGATTTTCTTCTTCTGTCGATCGATGCGTTCGGCCTCCAGATCAATGGAAGACGTGTCTGTCTGTGCCAGCGGGTTGATTGAGCTGGGTGACAGCAAGTCCTTGTCCTCATTGCCTTCCTTAGCCGGTGGCATGACAGCTAGCAGGCTGCGACGCGGCAGCGAGCTCTCGTCAATACTGTGGCGCAACATGGATACTCAGGACAGACGAAGCGAGCGTGCACTCACTCAGGAGATCGCCAACCGCTAAACACCTTTATGGTTGGAGTGAATTTCGGAAGTGACAAGTTCGACCCACCAAGTGTTTTTCAGCGGGTGTCTGCAGAGGTCAGGCATCTCGGTTAGGAAAACATGTCCGCTTTCTGATTGTTGAGGTCCGGGGAAATCGGGATTCAAGCACGACATGCCGGCGGCATGGCGTGCTTGTCAAGCAGCGGCATTGCCGCTGCTGTCCAAATCCCAGCTGGACGACGGTGTAAACGCCGCAAATGCTGCAAAAAAAGCTCGGCGCGGCGCCAGTCGAGTCACGTTTGACGGCGCCCCACATAAAACGCACCTTGAGAGATACTTGTTGCCGATTTGTCCAGAAGAGCCTCGTCCGTTTGCGATAATCATTTCTTTATCCTGTTTCATGACGAGAACAAACCCCAAACAAAACTTGACTCGATGACACAGCCCACCATCAGATTTAACTGATCCCCGTACCAATGGGTACTGCCTCCATCTGAAGATTTGGACATGGATCGGCAACGGCGTGGCGCTGAGTTCCACCATTTACGGTATATTAAATATTATCAGAAAAATATGTGGCATGAATACCATGGTGTTTCGTTGAGACCCTTTAAAGAGATCACGTTTTTGGCCTCTAAATTACAAACCCCAACGGCGACTTCCAACTCGGAGCCAGGCTTGACCTGATCTTTAATTGCCGCGGCCCTCCCGCAGCGACGAGGCAACGAGCAGGGCCCCTACGCCAGATGCACTGCATGTACTGGTACATGTATATGCATGAGAAGCTTGCGCGTCGCCCGCCAATGGCGGTCCGCCATCGGACGAAGGGAAGTCATCATGGTTCCCTTGTTCCTACTCTCTTTGGTGCAGTGGGCCACCACCAATGGTGGATACAGTATGAGCTGGCCTAATTGGCGCTGTCTGCAATGCACACTTTGCAGCGAGCGGGCGCACGGCGAGATATCTGTACAATTTATTATGTGACGGCATTCGAGTCGAGTTCAGATATCGCGGCCATCCCACTTACAGAGGCCCTCAGTAACTGGACCAGTTGGAGCCCCACTGTACATGAATGTTGAATCGACATTGTCGATGTCCTATACATGTACAGACAACGTGGGCCCGCTGTACGACGCGGCGTACCTGGCTGCTGCAAATTGCAGCCTGCAATCCCAATAGGATTCGACGGCTCGAGCGGGCATTAAAAAATCTTCGATTCACCAGAGCCGCGAAAATCCCGTGTCAATCCACACCCGAATACGCTGTAATGTCGACCAGTGCATCCGACTCTACAGAGTTTACTCCGTACTTCGACATTCGTATCGCCCCCTTGCAAGATTTAGGTCGCCAAGGTTCAAGTACTTTTGCACATGAACATTTTTACTTCGAAGTACTTTGTACATGTATTGAACATTGCTGCACCAAAATCTTGCGAGGGGATGATACGAATGTCGAGCCCTCGAACACCGAGGCGTTGTGGTTGTCAGTACATGTATTTTCATGTACGTGTGTCAGCGACGCGCTGGCAGCATATCCTTTTCGGAGGTACATATCGCGGCTCGATTCGCGAATCGTGATTTCCTCGGGTTCTTAAAGTCTGAATTAATCGACAACGCCAACGTAGTACGCCCGAATGCCACGCCAATCACTGGCGACTTCAATGGCACTGCCATGCCTTACAGGATCTTGAAGAGCTCGACATGCCTGACCCCAACTGCAACAACAGTGCTTTTGACACACCAAACGCGACCAGCACATTGTCGATCGACATTCAACACGGGCGGGTTGCCGCCGAGAACGATTTTAAAAAAGAGGGCTATCATTAATAAACCAACGTCTTTACATGACTTATATCCCGGTATAAATAAACGTGACAAAGACATTCTAGTACTTGGGAGGGATAATTATCGCAACTGACCGTAAATACATCAAACTTTTCCAAACTGACCGTAAAACATACACATGTCTATAAATGCTATTTGATTGGTTACATTTGTTGAAGTTCACTAGTAAAAAAATATCCTTGGGTCAGAAGCGAGGACGACTCCACATGTACCGCTCCATTACATAGTCGCTCACTCTACAACTATCATGGAACCAGGCAAGGTTAACCTTCAGTCCAAGTACGGGAGGCAGTCAGTTACATTTAGGGATGTATTTCTATCAGCGTCTGACAGTACAGCGTTTCTTCGTGCTTACGCTTTCAACGAGAATAAGTCAATGGGCTTTATTACCACACCACTCACCCCCCACATGCGGATCAAGCAAGGATGTTCAGGTAGCAGTAGATCCCCTAAAGACGCAAAAATTCCTCAGACGCTTGTATCTACGTAACATAGTTGACACAAACAAAATAAATTTTGAGATTACACACTCACTGCTAGAGAAACACTCGTCCACGTACCTGTACGACGGTCCTGCTCCCCCAAAGCCTGATATTCCTGTGAAGTTGGCTCACTTTCTCCTCACGTACGGCTTGGTTGCTGCGAGCACAAAGTCAGCTATTCATTCCTGTGACGCTGACTCACCTGCTTCTTACGTACGTCTTAATTTCTTTCTGAGAGCCGTCTCGCCGTTTACAATATTAATCCTGCAAAACCAGCAACGACAGTTGTCTTTAGTCCACAACACACACGCAAGAGTAAGTGAGATACTCAGTCTGCACATACCCGTCTGCAGAAATTTCGTGGTCTCTGTGTACTCTTCTTGCTACCAATAGATCCGATCTGGCACTGAAGCAGTCTTTTTCTTTTGGATACTTGTTCTTCACCGCGTCCCAGTTGTACATCGTATCTTTTATACTGGGATGTCTCTTTACTTCATGTACAAACGCCGGCTGGTGTAAGTTTTACGGTCAGTTTGGAAAAGTTTGATGTATTTACGGTCAGTTGCGATAATTACCCACTTGGGAGTCACTTTGACGGAGAAGTTAGCGTTGACCATTCAGATGTCGACACTTACATTTGTTAGGAGCAGATCACTTCTCAATGCCTGAGCAACGGGGATTTGCTGTACTTGTAAACATAATACGGTACCGATATCGCGCTTGAATTGTTGTTTTTAAACAACAACACTTGTAACTATTAATAAGTGTATGATACCAGGCTAAAGCTACCGTCTTCCCCCGCACACTACGCCTAGGCGCTTTAATAAAATAATGGAATAATAACTTTCGCGATAAAATATTCGTATAGAACACATAGCAAAATACAACGCCTACTACATATAGCAGTAATATGTGTAATTATAGCTGTAATAGGAGGTGGTTGGCTGTCAGTGTTTGACCACAACTTCTCTCGTTCCTCTTGTCGGTTGCTCATTCCCAAGTTGCCATGGTGAAAAGCAAGCGCCGAAACTATACTATCAAAGAGAAGCTGGATATCCTGTCCCAACACGCCAAAGGCGTCAAAGGAAAAGGCTTCTTTGCTCTAGGGAAAAAAACACCAAATAGCTCCAGGAACAATTCGAGGTTGGTGGGATCTCCGCGACAAACTAAAGGAAGCTCTGAGAGACCGTGATATTACCACGCGTACAGCAAGAAGGCTAGGTGGGGGAGGAAGACCTGCCAAGCACGGTGATGTAGAATGTCGTCTACATGAGTGGATTTTAGACAGAAATACTAGAGGACTGCGGGTCAAGGACGCTTACATCCGGCTGCAAGCTCTGAACATCTACCAAGAGCTACATGGTCCTCAGGCATCGGGCTTTGATGCGTCTACTGGTTGGTTGGCGCGATTTAAACGTCGGAAGAACCTCGTCTCTCGGCGTCAGACGACTACACGAATACTGCCTGTGTAACGGGCCAGGTATTTACTCCGTTACTTGCTTACACTATAGTGTTGAGGAAGCTCGCAATAGGACGACTGAGTCTTAGGTTTAAGGAAAAATCAACTCTGACTTTATTTTAGGACCAAGGCCACAGCCCTGGCCACTCAAATACACGTCATAGTCCAATTGGCCAATAATGGGTCTGGCTCTTCATATATCAGCCAATGGCATGACAGCATTTCAGCACACGCTAGTCGTGTGCTGATGCAGCTACTTTTGTAAAGAAATCTACCTACATATGTAATGGAGGGGCCCATTACAGCCTGATAATGCTGGAGAGATTTGCCGTGATTTCATTCATCGTGTTCACCAACTCATCGATATGCACAATATCAAGCTTGACAACATCGTTAACATTGACCAAGTACCAAGGTACTTTGAAAACGAGCCTAAGACGACCATCACGACTCGTGGATCCCGTGAGGTACTTCTAAAACAGGGAGGGACAAGTCATAAGCGCTTCACTGCTACGTTTGCGATTACAGCCTCTGGAATCATCCTGAAGCCCCACCTTCTCTTTTCAAAACTAAAGAATCGTCCGAAGTGCCCTGATGGTGTTCTGGTAGATGTGAATAGTACTGGCATGTGGAACGAAGATATCCGGCTGCGCTTCTCTAGAGCGGTGGTGTGTTCAAGGACTGAGACCCAATTCTTTAGAAATGGCACGCATCGTATCAATATCTCCTTGATGAAGCGGATGATCGAGAGCAGCTCTGCATATCCGCTCCTTCCTGGTACCTGACCGAGAACGAGAGGCCAAGCTTGTTCTACTGTTTACTCTTTGGCATATCAACTGCTATAGACGACTTTGTTTACGAGCTGGTGAACTACATGAAAACCCTGGACGATCTCGACGGTCTCATTGACGCGCAGTATCTGGAGGATATTCAAAACGGAGACACAGATCCAGGAGAGTTGGAGATTTATGCCGCTTCAAAACTTCACAACTGGAACGTTGAGGTGACTACAGTAGACAAGGACTGCAAGGTGGTCTCAACATTTACTTACGAAGTAGAGAACCCGATGAAGACGGTGCATTTAGCTCGTAGCGGATCGTACTTCGCAGTTGAGGTGGATGGGTGCTGTTTAATCTTTTGTATGGTAAAAAAATTTAAAGAAAAAAGATATGTTTTGTGCAAATATTTTCGTCATAAAATAATAAAACCTTCGTATTTTTAATGCAGTCCCCAAATGAAAGAAAACAACTGACCCTTACTATACACACATTTATGTTGTGAAGTGCACGAAGGCGGGCTCGAACCTCGGTCAGTAGCATAGGAGGGTCAAACCTACACCACTTTATTAAACAAAGTAGACCCTGATTGATTTGTTCAAACATTCATATTATTTTCGTCGCATAACGCCTAGGCGTAGTGTGCGGGGGAAGACGGTAGCTTCCGTTCCAAGAAACCTAGGAGAGTCTACCTTTTTTAGTAAATTTAATTTTACTGCAAAAGTGGAGACTGGTATTATGAGATATGTTGTACATACAGTATCATTGAACCGGTAAAAGGTAAACCATTGAGTTTTTTTATTTTTAATTTATTCTGAATACACGAATGACGCTGTAGTAACTGAAAACATAAGGAAGTATTTGGGACTTCGTTGTAGCAGAAATGTAACTAAACCTAACAGCTAATCATCCAAATTCCAAGTACTGTACACTGTAGTGTCGTCGACGGGACTTGCATTCACCCCGCCACCGTTAACATACTACTACTGTACAGTAGTTTTACATATAGCACACTCCGTTGATACGCGACGTTTGACTGGGTCACTACATCCTCTATCCATATAACCTACCTCGATGTCTCTTGCTTCGAGACTCGTTCCGTTGGCTTGAATATTGTTCAGGGGGTCGACATGTAATGACAGAGCATCAGCCGTCCCATGCAACTCCTTTTCAGCTTGGACATGGACGGCATCCCGTCCCAGATGTGGTTCATCGCGTCCTCCCCGTAGAGTTGCGGTTGGCACGGACCTGTAATCTTGTCGGTGAGCGCCACTTTGTCGCCGTTCTTCTTGTAGTCCGCTACAGCCTCGTACGGGTAGACAAACCAGCGCAGCCACTCGTGGCTCTTGAGCACCTTTTGGCCCTCAGGGAAGGAATCCAGCAGAGCCGCCTCCTTCATGCACGCATCCGCCTGCAGTGCGGCCTGTTCGAGATTTTCACGACGATGAGCTGCAATACTGTGAATAGGAGTTTCGGATGTTGACGTGCTGTTTGTGCCGTCGCTGAAGAACTGCAGTTCTGATAGGCAGCTCTTGGTCGGAAGATTGTCCGCAGACCGCGACGTATGATGCCACGCAGCCGAATGAATGTCAAACTCGTACTGTGGCAGGAACTTCCAGCCGTGATCCGCCACAAAGTTTAGCGAATCTAGAATGTAGTCGACCTCTGCGTCGTCAGCAAAGTACGGGAAGCTCATGCGTACGACACCCGGTTTGATGACTTCATCCTTCTCCACAAAGGCATTTCCGAGGGCGATCGTGTGTTCCTTACTAACCCCGAGCAAGCGAGCTCCGAACGGGCCGGCACATTGGCAGCCGCCCCGAGCCTGGACACCAAAAAGATCGTTCAATAGTGCACACACAAAGTTGTGGTGAAGGAAGCGGTCGCCGTAGCGGACCATCATGGAAAAGATGGGCAACTGGTCGATCTTGTCGTTCTGACGACCAAGCAACACAATGTGTTTGTTCCCACCCACCGATTCACGCACGCGCTGAACGTAACGACGTTCCTGGGCCATGATCTTCTTGGTACCGACTCGTTGCTTGAGCGCGAACGCCAGGCCAAGTCGAATGCTGCCCAAGATATCCGGCGTACCGCCTTCCTCGCGCTCTACGATGTCGTTCAAGTAGCTGTGAGCTTTCTCGGTGGCAAACAGCACGGTGCCGCCTCCAGGCATCGTCGGAACCTCAGTATTCATGAGTTTTTTCTTCACGATTAATACACCAGGAGATCCTGGCCCACCGACAAACTTGTGGCCTGAGAAGAAGATGGCGTCCTTGTAGGCTAGAGGGTCACTCGGGTTCATATCGATATCAACGTACGGCGCACAGGTAGCGTAGTCCCAGCAGGCCAAGGCGCCATGTCTGTGTAGCAATCGCGAGACCTCGTTGACATCCATGAGCATACCAGTGAGGTTTGCAGCAGCAGTAAAGGTACCGATCTTGAGCTTACGGCTGCTGTAGCTCTTCAACTGGCGCTCTAGCTCCTTTACGTCGAGACCGCCACCTTTAGCCTCGGGAATCTCCACAATGTCGGCCGCTAGGCTTTCACGCCACGGTAGCAGGTTCGAGTGGTGTGCGAATGGCCCCGTGAAGACTACAGGACGTTTGGATGAGATCCGGAGTCGCTTGGCAGTGTTGATTCCTAGAGCCGAAATAAACTTCTGGATGGCACTAGTACATCCTTGACCAGAGAACAGAACCACGTCCTTTGACTCGCGCGCATTCACAGCCTTTGCAATAATCTGACGGGCTTCTTCGCGGAATGCCGTCGTCTGCAAACCCGTGACGGACGTCGTCGTGTGTGTGTTACCATACGTAGGCATGACTTTGTTACGCATGAACTGCTCGATGCTTGCCAAGGACTTACCACTCGCCGTGTAGTCGGCGTAGCACTGCGCTTTGACACCAAACGGCGACTGGAACGGCACGCTGTGACCGATCATATCGTCCGCAATTCCACGCAGCAACTGGTCGTCAGTCTCGTCATCCGATGTTTCCACCTCGTTGTCTACGCAGACACTGCCGTCGCGAACTGTAGATGAGCTAGACGTGTCGGCGTCACCTTCCTCAAAGTCGAACGAGGTTGTAGACATTCCCAACGGGTCAATATCCGACCCGACAGTGCTCAAAGACTTCTCGGGACCGATCAGTGCCTTCTCCTTGTCGCGAATGTCTTGGATGCTTGAGCTACGTCCGACCTCTCCGGTCTCCGACACGCGGAATACCTGCGAAACCCACGGCTGCGGAAGTGCCGCGACTGTGCTGTCCTCGTTGCTAGTGGATGGCATTTTATTTTTGTTGAGACCGTGGCGTGCTACCGGCAAATACTGAGCTTGTGCACGAGTACGGAGTTTTGGGAAGTGATGGAACTTGTCAGTGACCGCAAGCGGTTCGGTGAGATTGCTTCCGTTGTGTCTCCAGCTGGCAAACACTTGCACCACTTACGAGACGAGTCTGCTTCCAGGCGTAGAACTTAAGGACTGTAGTGACTACAGTGAAGTCTATCACACTGTGCCTGTGATTCACAGGCCAGCGGCGCACACACGCGACGATGTGCCGCGGTCAGGCAAGGTCAACACGGCGGAAGATCAACACGACGGATTTGACCAGTAGAAAAAGTGTACGCTCCGCGCTGCCGTGGCCTCACAAATTACTTTTGCACAGCCAGTTGAGTGAAATACCGAGTTACCATCGTGCCGAGGCGAGGTCAGGCATGGTCCACGTGGATGTTCACGGTGACGCAGATCTTTATTTTTTGTTGTCGTCACGAAGAGGCTTTCCACACTGCGACCCAGCATTATTACTCCGAAGTACTTGTATATTAATATAATACATCTAACAGTGAAACCGCATTGCCAAAGAAACGAGTTGGAAGGAGATCAAGTCGGGAAGTTTGTTGTTTCACTTGCACTGTAAGTTGCAGGCCGCACATACAAGATAGACACGATGTGAGGTAAGTTCACTGAGGTTTACCTTTCAAGCTCGACGTACAAGTAAAAATCAAAGAGTTAATGTAATTCCTGTCCTGCAAACGACGAACCTCAACGATTCGTTGAACGAAGTATCGCTGCAAAGCATGTCTTAAGAAAAATGAATAAAGCTATCAAGAGAAAAGAGCTGATAAAATATTTAAAAACATCATACGGTAATCGAACTCACGACCTTTGTTACACAATATTCTTTGAATAATACTGGAGGCGAGAATCACAGGTGGCTATTAATAGTCTGATTAGTCTGATTGTTTAGTGTACTGTACCGGTGTTGTGACTCCCGCCCACACGGCAGTATTACGACACCCGAACCATGATCATGGATAGTACATGTACACCATTTCCAAATCAAGTTGGCCACTTTCTCAAAGCAACTGAGCTATGAGGTTTTTAAGAGAAAAACCTAAAATAAGTTTTATTTAAGAAAAAGTGCATTTCCCACAAAGTGGAAATTGGCGCGTTGCGGCTCCCAATCAAGTGAAGAATGGCCAACCGTTCTGGCGCCAGTTTTCTCCCACGGAACACCAACCATACTGTGCTGAGCATTAGCCTCATCTTGCTTGTCACTTTCATTTCTGCGCTGTTTCTATAGCATACCCTTAACTCCCACTCCCACGAGAAAACAGCGCCAACACGAGCGCATTGCTGCCAAGGCACGTGTCGTGCGTGCCTTCAAGGATAGCGCGAATTGGCAGGATATCGCCAAGCACAATGACGTTCCGTACAGCACCGCTCGTCACACCGTTCTTAACGCTGACACTGAGCCCGGAGCTCACGGAGGAGTTCGCGACGTTCGCGTTAAAATGACTGCTCCAGTCATGGCCCAGCTGGAGGTATATCTCGACGAGGATTACCGCCACACCTGTGAGCAGATGCGCGACAGGTTGCTGAGCGATATGGGCGTGTCCGTAAGCACGTCTTCCGTGCACCGAGCCCTCCAGGGCACGGTCTACAGCTTAAACAAGCTGCTGATCGAGAGGATTACGATGAATAATGCGGAGGACAAGATGAAGCGCAAAGCATTTGTGGACAAGTTGGAGTAACACACGTCTGAGGGTGACATGATCGTGTTTCAGGACATTACAAAGATCAACATGTATCTGTCGCGAAGTGAGGGCTACTCGCGGGTTGGAGAGCGTGCTACAGTGGCGTTGGCATCCTCTAAAGAAGCCAACTTACATGTGCAAGGTGGTGTTTCGTCTGGCACCGGTATCGTACTCATGCAAACACACTCTGGATCTGTGAAGAAACAGGAGAATGCGCGCTTCGTCGCTGACCTCTTTGCGGCAGCGTTGGCAACGGACGAGTACCGTGAGCTGGCACCGTCCAACAAGAAAGTTATTGTTACGGACAATGCGCCGTCCCCCAGTTAGGTCGATACGCTTGCGAGAGAGATTCTGACGGGGGACGGTATCATGAACAGCTCCAAGCTGGTCGTGCTGCGTCAAGCACCTTACAGCCCCATGCTCAACCCAATTGAGGGTTGCTGGAATGTGCTCAAGGCAAAGATGCGGCGATTTATTGCCAAGCGTAAGGAGGAATTTCTAGTAAGAGGCGAGTACGACACATTCTGCGCTCACCGCCAGGCGCTGATGGAAGAAGCTGTGGAGGTGGTGAAGCCGTTTATTACGCGTCGGTTGGCCTGGCGTATGGAGCATCATTGTCTTAAGGCCTCCTTTGTGGCTTCAAGAGGAGAGGACATGGAGCTAGGCAAGTAGAGGTTTCAGCGAGCTGTAGCCATATTCACTTGATCGTAATGTCGACTATTGGAATTTTCACTTTGTGAGAAATGACTCTTCTTCTGATGCTTTAATTTTGTGCATAAACTAACACATTCACTTGCTCTGCAAAATTGGCCAACTTGATTCAAAAATGGTGTACTATACAATTCGATGGGTCAACAGCTGGAGAATACGTTTTTGGAAGAGAGTCGTTTTTTGTGCCAGTCAAAGATGCAAAACATTAATTGTCGAGGGAATTGTGAGTCTCTCGTACAGTTATATTTGTATAACCGTATACGGAGCTTTCGCGCAACTCATTTATGGGGCACTTCATGTGCAGATTAACAGCGACAGCAATGGATCGGCGCCAGCCTGTGCGCGCGTCGAAGAAGCGACCCTCAGAGGAAGCCTACAGCGACGGTAGTGAGAATGGAGGCTCGGACACGAGCTGGGAGGACGACTCCACCGTATCCAGTAGTTCCAGTGCGGCGACGTGGAGTGTTGAGGATTCAAGCGTAAGTGATACGCCTGACGAGAGAACAAGTGAAGATACAAGCGGAGATTGGATGCACAGAAGTCTGTGCAGAATTGGTTGAAACGCAGTTTCAGTACCTGGGAAGCCTTTCACTCGTATCTGGACGAGTACAAGAAGCAGACTTACCAGGTAAGGGCATTGATGACACTATATATGACATTTTGAGGGTATTTAACGGGTTTGAGCAATTTACTGTAGGTTTTTAGAGTGCGATCAACTAAAAGCGTGACAGAACGGAACAAGCTAATCCAGAAGGCCCAGAAGCCGTCTTCAAATCTCATCCCAGAGAGATGGTGTACGTACGCAAAGAAGCTCATTTGCACGCTTGGCGGCAAGTACAGATACCGTGGCAAAGGGAAAAAACCACGTCAGGAAGTATGCTCGATCGAGTGCAAGGCCCAGGTGCGATGCGAAACGTTGACTGTCTGTCAGAGTCGGCTGTAGTCTGACACTGTCGGTCACAGTCGGTTACGGATCGGTACAGTATGTCACATTGGGCAACAACACCAGCAACAAGAGACTGGAGGCGTCCTGGAAGCACATAAAGGAGACTGTAAACTCTTCAATGGTCTTAGATGAGTGTTTGACTTCAATCATCTTCTATCAGACTCGATCTGAAAAAATTCTGTAAAACCGTGCAACTAGGATTTCTCACGTCCATATGGAGCTGCCCGGAGTCGCAGGAGATTTGAACGGAATGGTGCAAAGGATGGCACGCTGCACGATCGACACAATAGACAGCTGCAGACACCGCGACCTCACTAGAAGATGTACTCAGTTTCAGGATGAGCCAAGTACCAAAGTGGTTATACGAGTGGGTCATGACGCAAGCAGATGGCATTTGGGGGGGGGCTTACACAGTGTGGCGGCAGAAATGTGGGCGATAGGATGCGCGACAGTACTATCACACGCCTGAATATGGACGACAAGTCAGGTACACGGCCACGAAGGGTTGGTGCAAATGGTAACCGACATAGTGAGAGGAGTGAGTGGTGCGGTACGCGAAGCCTTCGCGATGTACAGGCTGGGACTGTACCCGTTGACCCCAAGTAACAGTGTGAAGATGCAGGTAGCGCTCGAAATTGCTCGACATTGGGGACAACCAGTTGCCGGACCGGATTACACAGAAGCGGAACAGACAGCGAGAATTGGGTATTTTAACGGGGGCTCGCGTGGAAATCCAGGAGCCGGAGGGAGTGGGAGTCTCATCGTAGAACGGGCCACGGACGTTGGGCTGGCCAAGATAGTATGGGCTGCAGCCACACACCTGTGCAATGAGGCAACCACAACAACGTGGCGGAGTTTGTACGTTTGCACAAACTACTGGCAAGAGCGGAAGAAAAACGTTGGACACAGCTGCATTTTGTGGGCGACAGTGCCATGTTCATCGTGCTCATGAGAGAAAGGAGGGAGCCGCGGCAAGCTCAAATGCGACAATGGTACAGACTCACACGTAGATTAGCAGACAAGTCAATGGTGCAATCGTGGACACATCATTACAGAAGTTACAACAAAGCTGCTGACTGGTTGGCGAATTTCGCTGGATAGAGGTCGCAGCATGGCTTACGCACGGTTGGAAGAGGACAAGCAACACCCTTTGCTGAAAGGAATCACGGCACATGTCGAGAGCGACGTGAGCCATTGGGGAGGACAGGGGTAAACCACTGACAGGAATTCAGTGGAGTAGACGAAGCGGGAGAGAAAGGGGTGAACGTCAACTTAGGGGAGCTAAGATGACAAGTTAGCAGCTCTGCAGAGCGGTAAAAGCATGACGGGAATGGGTATTAGAGTTTAGGCAACGAAAGGAGCCGGTAGCACAATACACCTCAACATATTTAAAAAAACAATCTCAAGTCCATCACGATGGATATGATAAAGAGATGAATGTCGTGGCAAACTTGGTTAGCAAGCACGTATGCGAGTTAATTCATGAGCAGTACGTGTACGTGACTGAACCGGCTTTCTATTCATTTTACGAGGCAATGCCAGGAGAGATCCTTATCAAGAATGAAAATGATGCAGAAGGAAGTCGGGACGAACCACGAGCAGATTACACAAATACCAAGTCAACGTGGGAGTGTTCATGTCGATTTGCGAGTACGCGGCTATTGCCATGCAGACATGTTTTTTTACTTACAGCAGCAACGCAAATTGGAGCCAATTATATCGACTGAGTGTATCCATCTACGTTGGCTGTTGGCTTCGATGAATGAAGCACGCCCTCTATTATGGACCGAAAGGAATAGCTGTTACGTGACTCGGATTGCATAGCTTCCAAAGCTTCCGTGTGATTCTAACCGCAAATTTGTCAAGCTAATAATGTTGCTACCGCTATAACGGAAGCTGTAAGCACGTTGGGAATGGCGGAATATCGGGTGGCAATTCAGGTGCTAGCGCAGGTACTAACAATGTTTACAGAAAAAGTTTGAATTGATCAAGGAGCTGTCGTCTATGGGCTTGGTGCCTCCGTCAGTGGCCCAATCGGTGGAGTCGGTGTCTCAGTCGGTACCTCAGTGGATGTCTCAGTCGGTGGAGTCGGTGCCTCGGTCGGTGGAGTCGGTGCCTCGGTCGGTGGATCACTCGGTGGTGCAACTGACTCAAGCTCTTGAACCCGAGCCAATTAATGCGGAATCACGATAGCAAGTCCCTTACGCCCACGAGGCCGCCCAAAACAGAAGGCAAATACTAAGAGAGTGAAGAGGAATGTGTCCGTTTTAATGGCACAAGACGATTCGATTCTTCACGACCAAGGCATGAGTCTCAAAACAATTCAGGTCCTCCTTTCACACGATCCTACCTACGCATCATGTGCGGAGCCGCTATGCCGATTTCTGCTATTTGTTATTGATAAGAAGATGAAGTCCCCAATGCCCTACGTGATTTCGCAGCTGCCGGTTAACAAAGTTATCATGGATTCAACAGACATTTCTCGTACTTTGACTAAAGAGATACTCCAGCGAGCGAGCAAATAGGTGGTTACCCTACAAAAGAAGCACAAGAAATTGCCAGAGCTAGACTTTGCATAGGATTTTCCTAGTCTATTTGCTATCGGGATACAGACACTGAGAATCATGAAGCTATGGCACCAAGCAGTCAAAGAGCTTAACAATATCGAGAGAGGGATCTCCGAAATTGATTTCTCCCTGGATATTTCGCCTGTATTCCGGGTCAAACATGATGCAGATTTGGCGTCAAAACTTGAAGCAATTCCAATCTTCTCTGAAAGGGTAAGCACTTTGCATATTCTAAGGATAGCAGCAACTGACACTGTGTATGCATATTTTGTAGATTCGGATCGTTGACTTTGCAAGCAGAGCACTACTTAGTGACACTGCGTTGACAGAGGCAATGATAAAGCTATTCGGTCAACAAGAGGAAGTCATGACTGTTGGCCTAGCGAGCTGGGGTGTCGTGGAGAGAGGAAATGTGAGCATTCCAGACGAAGAGCTAAAAAGCTTGTTCAGTTCTATTGCTAAACGAATGATACTGCTTCCGGTGAGCTGCAACGGCACGCACTGGTGCAGTATCATGATCGACTCAGCTAAGACAGCTATCAAGTACTATGATTCCATGAGCAGCAGTTAAACTGGCGCCATGAGAACACTAACGCACAAACTTGTGCAACCCATGCCAACTACACCAGGACGTTACAGAGTGGATCCCTATGTTGCGGATGCTGGAGTTCAACTAGATAGCTACCGCTGTGGAGTGTACGTTCTGCTTGCATTCGAAACGTTCTGCAGTGGAGAAAGCACATGTAAATTGCGTAAGAAGGCACTGCAGTACCAGCGTTATCGCTACTTACAGATGTGCATGTAAAGCAATATACTTTGTTTAACTTCAATTATATAGTTGCTGTCAAACACATTGCATTGGAAACATAACAGAAAGGCCGTATTCGTTCATGAGGTTAACCTTGGCCTTGAGGATGACTTAGCTTTTGAGGATGCTTTCGCTCTCAAAAGACTAAGTGCTCGTATCCGGATTATACAGCCTATACAAGAAGGGGTGAATTTCTTCGTCGGGCACAATCGGACACGTCGTCGGTCACAAATGATTCGTCTTCGTACCTTCCAGTCGGTCACAATAACGCCTGCCTTTTTGAAAGCATATAAGGCCCTGGTTCCTGCCGCGGAGTCTGGGGTCTCGCAATATAAACATCCCCCTACCCCTGAGCACTTAAGTCGTAGGTCGTTTTCCGTGTACTCACGGTTTGCTGCATACCCTCGTCAGATTGATAACGGTTGTGGCCGCTGTTTTCCCACCAGGTAGCAATTTGTTAAAACCACACAAAGAGAGAAGTAAGCTAACAGGAGACGCGTGTACGCAGCTAAACCTCATGGAAAAGTTGCTGCTCCGTGACAGCTAACGGCGAATATGTTGAAGCAGGTACTTGCTACTATGGTAAAATGTCGAAAGCGGCGAAGCATTGACAAACTAATATTGTGTTTTATTTTGTTTTTGAGATTAGGTATATGTGCTTTAGCTGAAGGCGTGAAAAGTAGAACTTCTGCATCTGACGATGATTTGCTTTCACGAGATATCATTGTAGCACTATACCGTCAAGAGGATGCGCTTCACCTGCAAACGTCAGCGATTAACGCACTAATCGAGGCGCATACCCGTGGGACCTCATGATTTTCTGTTTTAAAGAGAAAATAAATGGGTGAGGTCGTCGCGTTTGGCCCTACTAATCTTTCGTGTTTCTCCACTTACATCCTCCTCGTATACGATAAGGCTTTGAATATCTCTCTCGTTTAAATCCACAGTTTCATAGGCCAGGTCAATCAAACTATTGTGCAAAATCATAGCGGCCAAAATACATTGGGTGCAGCTGCTAATACGTTTTTCTCCAGTTGCCTTCGAATTAAGCGAAAGCGTTGCTTAAACATTCCAAAAGCACACTCGATGGCCATTCGCGTGGCGATCAGCACGTAATTATACCGCTCATATTTACGCGCCAGCTTTCCATGCTCTGCGCGAGGTAGATATGTAGTCATAACTTCCGGAAGTAGTTTGTATCCGGCGTCAGCTATAAATGGCAGCCTACAGGAAGTACGTTTGCAGCCGACAAACCTAATTTCGACACGCCCCACGTTTTCTTGCCACTGTACGAGCCCGGACGCATGACGTAGTATATGAAGCACCGCCTCGACCCGCAAACGGCCTGCATGTTGATTGCATGATAACAATCCTTGCAATACCAGCCTTCATACATGGCCGGCCGCTAAATATCGAAGGGCGAGCTGTCTACAGCCCCGCATACAAAATATAACCCCCTTAAGAGCCGCGAAACCCTTCATAACCCTCTCCCACTCGCATTCCGATCCCGGCAGCTTGATGTGGGATCACCCAACGAGAACATACAATTCGTAACATTTCATTGATAGTCTTCACTGCGCACGGTTTTGATATTCCCATTGCATTAATAGCCTCTAACATACTACCCGATGATGCAAGATAATACATTGTCAGCGCCATTTATTTCACGTAGAAATGTAGAGACCCGCGTAAAAGCGTGGGGCTCGTGATGGCCGGAAGAGGAGGCAAATTGTCTTAAAACTTTGCTGAGAACACCGTAAGTTAGCACAAACCCAGCCATTTAAGCGAGGAGACACTAGCATAGCATCAAAAACCAGCTTTGTCATCGTTAGCTGGTTCTTTGCCTTCTCTCTCAAGCTCAGGGAGGCTATTGCAGCGAAGGCGACGGCGACAATCAACTCCACAATCGCCATCACGATATGTTCGTCTTGCATGGACATCGAAGATCCTCCTCTATCAAATGCCGATTTAAAAAACTATCTTGTTTTAATCCCCACACCCACGGGTGTGGGAATTCATTCCTATCTCGGAATCATTTCCTGCCCACTTGTGACGGGTTCACACAGCACCTTGCGCTAGAGGAAGTTAGCTTCCGAGGGTATACAAGCTCTCAGTGAATGGCATCTCACAGGTCCCCTTTTATCAAAAGGGAGCGAAGTGACCTAGTTAAGGTAGAATGTAAACTGAGTATATTTATAGGTAGGTAAAGCTTGGGTTAAATACAAACTATAAGTCACCTATAGAAAAGCAATGTCATAAGCCAATGGCTGGCTTTGGACGACCTTGGTACCTTGTACCAAATATCCCGAAGTATGACGTGTCACACTTCATGTAGCTAGGGGTACACTTAGGGCCACGTACCCCGTTACATCCTTCCCCACTTAGGTTCGGTTTACCGACCAATCAGAATGAAGAGGTGCTCGTCACAAACTTTCATTCTCAAAGTCGAAAAAACATCGACTTGGCCGCGCGAGCGCGGCGGAGGCTCACTTCACAGTTAGTGCCTCGAGCAGCAGTCGGTGCGCTCCTCTTCTGGGTCTCCACTTCGACCGTTTGTCATGCCTAGTGGTACTGCGAAGAGCGGTGCGAAGACACGCTCCAAGGCTGCTGTCGGAAAGGCGCAAGCCAAGAGCACTACGCCTCACGGCAAAGGCTCGGCACTTCAGGAGGCTACTCAGGTGGCCTCCAAGGCAACCGGCTCATCGGGTGACGCGGCTGTGGGAAAGCGAGCAAGCAAGCGCAGCAGCCCGTCGCCCTCGGCCTCTCCCGACAATCGTCCGAACCCTCGGTTCGCTGAACGTGAGTTCGACTCTGGTAGTGAGGACGAAGCCAAGTCCGAGAGCACGCACGATGCTCATGTGGGCTCTGCAGGAGGGCACCGCCCAGTGCCCAGCGAGCACAAGGACGACAGCGTGCAGTTGATTGCTAGTAATCAAGGTGATCGCAGTCCCAGGACGTCTGTGCGCTCTGAGAGTCCTGCCGTCAAGGCTAAGGGCACCCCCAAAGCTGGTGGCGATGAGGAAGAGAACCCAAGCAAACGTCTCTCGCTTGCCGAGGGTCTTGTGCGTGCTATGGCCGCTAAAGCCTAAGGCGCCAAGCCCTCTAAGAAGCGTACGGCTTCTAAGTCCCCACTCCGCGAGGAGAAGGAGACTGGGTACTCCCATCGAGGCCTCTTCGATTCCTCGGATGAAGAGGACGGGAAGGAAGAGGAAGAGGGTGCTATTCCTGAGCCCTGGGAGATCTCAAACGACCTCGACCAGCAGCAGGAGGACTTATAGGCTGCCCAGCGTGCGCGTGGGGGTTCGGTGGTGGCACCCGTCATCTAGGGAGCTACCATCAGTTCAAGAGGGTACTGGCCTCCCGAGGAGAGCTCTGGGGCTGACCGCTTCCTGAAACTTCTCGTCGCTCCCCGTGGCCTTGTTGGCGGCCACACCTCTAGGGGCATTTACGAACGCACCCTTGTTCAGAAGGAGAGGTTGTTCGTCGACAACTTGGAGCCGGCTCGGTGTGTGCTTCTCGCGCCACACCGTGTCCCTCTTAAGGACTTTACGACTTGTCGCAAGAAGTCCGAGAGCCGGGGTGGTCTCTACCCTCTTCGGGGATACCCCTGGGTTATGCCCGAGAGCTGTCCCACGTGGCGTTCTTGTGAGGACATGTTCTGGGCATGGGTGGAGTCTCTTAAGTACTCACCCACGGAGCTACGGGAACTCCATGAAGATCAGCTGCTGTCCCGCATCCTGGACCAGCGTGATCTTCGTGTGAGGTTTGCCCACTTGATCAGCAAGCGCATGCTGCCAAGGGACATCCTGAAGCGTGCGGCTTCTAGCGCTCACGATTAGCGCGGGTACGGAGTGTCGTCAACATCCGTACCCCGTTCCGGCAAGACGCCCCGGACTACTTATGAAGCTGCCGCCGCTTATGTTCCCAGATTGCGACAGCCTTCGGGCAGTCAATCAGGAGCCGTTCAATAGGCTCCCACGAGTTCTCGGAGTGGGCATAACCCCTTCAGTTCACGAGGAGCTGTCGCTTACCGCGACGCCGTTGCTCCTGGAGGATCCGCTCCACGTGGAAGTGGACCTCTCCATTCCGGTCAAGCAGGGGGCGGAGGTGCTCTCGTACGAGTACGAGTACTCGGCGCCTCCCGAGCGCCACTCTCGTCCGTGCTTCTCCTGCGGGTCCGACACAGGGCCCTGAGGTTGACCGCCTCCGTCAACGTGTCCTCGTGCTTGAGATTGCACTTGGCCTTGGGACTGGCGGTGATGCTGCCGCCCAGGCCGGGAATCAGGGCGAGCTCGCTCGTCTTGTGGGCCGCCTGGACCTGTTGGAGCGAAAGGTCGCGAGCCTGCATCTGCGGGTGGATCGCCGGGCCTCTTTGTCCGATCTGGACGAGGCCTTTCGCATGACCCGACGGATCGAGGCTCTGCTGCCACGTCCGGAGCCTCCTGCGGCACACTCCCAGACGTACGCGTATGGTGCGTACCCGGCGTACTCAGCGTACTCGGCGTATGGCGCCGGGTCCGTTCGTACGGAGCCCCTCCGGCGTACGGTCTTGACCGCAGCCTTGCCGTTCCGATCGAGGCTTGGATGCCTGCTCCGACGCCCTCGTCGACGTCTGTGACCGGCCCTCGCTTCGAGGAGCGGGTCTGCGAGTCAGCAACCCCCTGCGGATTAAAGTACCGTTTAAGACGTCCAACATAGAACGTCGGGTGCGTCATCATTGACTTAGACAGGTCGATGGTGTACGACGCACCATGTCTGGCCAGGACTTCAAATGGTCCGATGAAACGGTACTTCAGCTTGTTGCTGCCGACAGAGCTGACAGTGTCAAGAGATAGGTTGCTCGTGTCTAATAACACTACCCCCCCCACTTTAAATACACTTAAGTTTCCTCTTCCATGTTTGTCTGAGTACTCCATTTGTCTATCCTGGGCCGCTGCCATGACATCCCGGACCCTGCTGACAACGCTCAGCTTGGTATCCATAAAGGATTCCACTTGTTGTCGCAGCGAAACTGGTCTCACATCCGAGACATGGGAGGAAAGGGCCTTCCCGCCTCTCCCCCACTTAGGATAGAGGGGTCCGTGTCTCCTCAAAGAGTGAGAGGCATTCTGGGGTGACGGAAGCCGTTCAAGTAGAATGGTGTGAGCCCCATGGACGCGTGTACCGCGTTGTTGAGCGCAAGCCCAACAATCGGAAGCTGTGTCGTACGTGGTGCTTCCGCACACACACTGCGCAGAGTGTCCTCGAGCACTTGATTGACGCGCTTTGTCTGACCGTCTGTCTGTGGATGGTCCGCAGTGGCCATATGCAGACGAAATCCCAGTAAAGAAAACAGCGTTTTCCAAAACGCGGCCGTGAATCGCGGGTCTCGGTCCGAGACAATCGTCTCCGGGAGACCGTGATAGCGGAACACGCCATCGACGAACAACCTTGCGGTTTGTTCGCCCGTAACAGTGACGGGAACCGGAGTGAGATGGTACATCTTGCTCAGCCGACCCACGAACACCAGAATTCCGATGTTGCCGTGTCCGTCGGCGGGAAGGCCAAAGATGAAGTCAAGACTCATCGAGTTCCAACAGTCAGCCGGTACGGGCAGGCTGTGTAGTGGAGCCGAAGAGAGCCCTGCGGGTTTGACCCGCTGACATGTTTCACACGTCTTCACGTATCGGGCGACCCACTTGTACATGTGGGTCCATCAAAAGGCCTGAGAGACCGACAGGAAGGTGCTCTCGCGGCCCAGGTGGTCGCTGGAGGGCGCGTCGTGCGCCTCCGCGTGGATATCGAGCTTTAGATCTTCGTCGTTGGGTACGACCACCCGTGGAGGTTCATTGAGCTCCACCTGGTAGTAGAGGAGGCCATCCTTCAACTCATATCGGTGGAGCCGGGAGTGCTGTCGCGACGAAAGCCAGTCGGACTTCGCGCTCGTCCCGTCCGTGAGGAACTTGACGATAGGCGCGACAGTCTCATCGTCCCAATACGTCACGCGTATCCGATCATATCAATTCGCTGTCACCCGTGTGATGTGGGCCAACTCGTAGTCTGGACGCCGAAAATAGGCGTCCGCAAGCACGTTGAGCTTGCCCGGCTTGTACTCGCGCGGAAGTTGTACTCCGCGAAGAAGGACAGCCACCTCGCCATCCGCTGAGAGAGGGGAGGCGAATGTGTCGCCGTCCTCAAGGATGCGTGACCCGTGTAGATCACGAAGGGCCGGGAGCCCAGAAGGTGAACCCGAAACTTCACAAGGGCATACTTCATTGCCAGGAGCTCCGTGTCGTCGACAGGGTAGTTCCGTTCGGCGGCTTTGAGCTGCCTGGACTGGATCGAGATGACTCGTTCATGTCCAGCCGTGTCGGCCTGCAACAATGCACACCCGATGGCGTAATCGGAGGCATCGCAGACGACGCTAAACGGCTTCGTCTCGTCCGACAAAGCCAGGACATGGAGCCTCTTGGAGACTGGCTTTGATGTTGTCAAAGGCATCCTGGTGCTCTTGCTCCCAGCGCCAGTCGACGTCCTTCTGAAGGAGGCCTGACAAGGGCTTAGTGAAGCCCGCGTACCCTGCGCTGTACTTGTGAAGGTAGTTGGCCAAGCCCAACCACTTTCGAAGATCCTTCTGGGATCGGGGTGTTGGCCATGCTGCTATGACCTTGACCTTGTCTGGGTCAGCCCGAACGCCCACGTTGCTTACGAAGCAACCGAGAACTTTAATCTTTGGTGACGTGAAAACGCACTTGTCGATATTGGCGTGGAGCTTGTTCGCTCGCATCACGTCCAACACTCGACGGAGGTGTCCTAGATGCACCTCCATGGCCGTCTTGCCTCCCTCGGCACGGCTATGAACGAATATGTCGTCGAAGTACGTCTGTACGAAGGTACGTAATGGGCGGAGCAATTGCGTCACCAGGCGATTAAACGTCGCCGGGGCGTGAGACGAGCCCTGCGGCATGACGAGCCACTCCCAAAGCATGCCGCTTGGAGTGCTCACCGTGGTGATCGGGATATAGCTCTCTCGCATCAGGATCTGGTAGTATCCGTCTACCAAATCCAGCGCACTGTACAGTACGCTTCCGGCTATGTTGTTTAATAGCACATCCTTTCGTGGGATTGGTGTTTGGGCCGGCACCGTTGCGTTGTTCAGCTTGTTATAAGCGTGAGCTAGACGCCACTTTCCGTTCGACTTCAGAGCGCAGAAAGTTGGCGTCGAGTGCGGAGACTTCGACTCCCGCACCATGCCTGCCTTCGCTTTCGCAGCAAAGAGGGCATCAATGACCTCGCACTGTTCGCGCGGAAGAGGCCATTGTCTCGTGACACAATACTTTGTACCAGGCACGAGATCAATCTCATGCCGTACACCTCGATCTGGTGGGAGTTGAGTTGGTGGGTGTTTGCTCACCACGTCCGCATACTCCGTCACCAAAGGATACACCGGATCCTTGGGGCTCTTAAGGATCTCAGAACCCAAGCGCGTCTGACGCTGCTTGTTCAGGTCTTCCAGGACGTCCTCGTCCAAGTCAGAGGAGGGGTTCAGCTCCTCCCGAGTGGTCTCAGGTCTCATGAGCACCATCTCGGCAACCGTTCCAGCCTTGATGTTGGCCAGGAAAGACTCGACCGTCATTTCCTCGAGGCTCAGTATCTCAGCAACCTCTGGCAACGGTTCCAAGTGGACACCAGATGCCTTGACGGGTAAACCGGTCTCGCCATCAAAGATGTGATAACACTCGTCCACCGGCCTTGTTGGAGGATACCGACTCCTAGTCGCTTGAAGCGACGTCAATCTGAACGAAGTTCAGATTCGACTTGTGGCGGCGGTGGCGTCGTTGTCGCTGTCGACGGCGACCGTGACGTGGAGCTTTGTTACCCACGTCTGGGGATGTCGAAGCGCCGACATCCGAGGCACTCGTGGCCTCGTGCGGTACTGTAGGACCCACACAGGAAGCGTGTTCGACACCTTCCTCTTCAGTTACGGTCTGGGCGACCGCGTGTGGCACAATGTTACCCACACAGGAAGCGTATCCGACGCCTTTCTCTTCAGTTAATGTCTGGGCGACCACGTGTGGCACTATGTTATCCACACAGGAAGCGTATCCGACGTCTTCCTCTTCAGTTAAGGTCTGGGCGACCGTGTGTAGAACTCTGTTACCCACCTTGAGCACGCTATTGTCAGTGTTCGTGACAGCTGCAGCTGTCTGCGGAACTAAGTTCTTGTGGACCTAAGCTACCCACTTGGCCAGCGCCTCCTCTGGGCGCCGCCACCATCAAAGCATCCTCGGAGTCGTCATATACGTCGACGACTCCCAAGCAGCTGCTGGATGCTCTGGTACCCTGGCAATCCTTACAGGCACCTCGCGTCCTGACAGAGGTGGGAACATGACTCACCAATGCTCTGTCGGACTGTGCAGGGCGGCTGGCACCGATTGTCTTTCCTCGTCAGTCGATCCAGGGCTCGTGCTTCTCAAGCCAGGGCATGCCCAGGATCATATCGTATGGATCCATGTCGAGAACAGTGAGCTGTTCGAGGCTGTCAAAGTCTTTAAACTTGACGGCCAGATCCACTTGGACGTTAGAGACAGTGACGACGTTTCCGTCGGCCAGTCGCACTGACACCGTCCCGTTGCCCTTGCTTTCTCTCAAAGCTTCGGACAACTTGTTGCTGTCACGAGCAACCGTCTGGCGGCGTGCGAAATTCTTCGACGCCCCAGAGTCAATCAAGATTCTAAAGGGATGATCGTATCCCCGTACACATCCGTGTACTATGAGCAGTCCGCCGTTGCTCTTTGCCGATTCGAGAGTGCGAAGCCTCTCAGGGGCTAGGTCCCCGTGGTACGCGCCACCTGCGCACCCTTCACGAAGACTTAGTTCTTCCCCAGTAGGGCGCCCCGCCCCTACTCGTTTCCGGCGTTCCCCTGTACCCGGGATCCTGGCGACCCTTGAGGACGGGCTTGGGGAAAGACCGTATATGGAGTCTTCCCGCGGGACAGTCGCGCTTGAAGTGGCCCATCTTTTCGTAGCCGGAGCAGCGGATGTCACGCTGCTCGGCGGACCAGAGTTCCATGGGAACTGGCCCGTTGGGGCTCGTTCGACCGGGAGTCACAAAGAACTCTCAGGCCATGCTGAGGCCGGCGTACGCGCCTGGAGTTGGCTGTATTCTTCCTGAAGATCCACTTGAATCGCCTCTTCAAGGGTGCTTGACTGCACCCGTAACAGCTGAGTGCGCGCTGGGCCCACTCGAAGGCCGTCCATGAGCACTGCCATCTTGATGTGTTCGCTGAGTGGGTTTCCCACTAGGGACGCCGTGAGCTCCCGTATTTCTTGGACGTACGCATGCAGCTCACGCCTCCCTTGCTTTTGCACGAGAGGAAGCGCGAGCGCTGGCGGTACTCGTAGTTCGCCGGGAGGAGCGCGGCTCGCAGCTGTTCACACAGCTGAGCCCAGGATGTGAAACATTCAGGGGATGTTGCCTCCCGCGTGTACACCCAGCTCTTAGCACGGCCGCTAAGGTTGGAGAATGCAAAAGCAACACGAAGTTGCTAGGTGGAGAATAGAGCCGCGTCCATCGCGAGCTCTACTTCTCGGACCCAGAAGTGAAGGTTCTCACCTTCCTTCCCTTCATATGGCTTAACCTTCAGCCGTATTGGTTTCGGGTGTGGCGGATTTGCTTCCTCCGCCGGAGCCTACAGTCTCTCCCGCACATGCGCGATGAGCCCCTGCTCGTAAGCGGCAAACGGATTGACGTACTCGAGCTGCTCGGCCGGTGTTGACACCACCAGGCTCTGCAGGGCCTCCATCCCGAAGATGCCTGCCATCTTCCGAACCGACTCGAACAGTGAGTCATTCATATGGGAGGAGTCGCTCCTATCCATGGCAACGAACTTTGGAAAGGTTCCGGTAGTCTACCTGCGGTGGCGTGGATTGACTACGAGTGCTACCAAGTGTGACGGGGTCACACAGCACCTTGCGGTAAAATAAATTAGCTTCCGAGGGTATACAAACTCTCAGTGAACGGCAGTTCACAGGTCCCCTTTTATCGAAAGGGAGCGAAGTGGCCTATTTAAGGTAGAATGTAAACTGAGTATATTTATAGGTAGATAAAGCTTGGGTTAAATACAAACTTTAAGTCACCTATAGAAAAGCAATGTCATCAGCCAATGGTTGGCTTTGGACGGCCTTGATACCATGTACCAAATATCCCGAAGTATGACGTGTCACACTTCATGTAACTAGGGGTACACTTAGGGCTACGTACCCACTAGAATCGCTGCTTTATTTCCCCAGACCCCGCGGTAGAAACCAGGGCCTAAGATCTATTTTTTATCCAGGTAGTGCTACGGGTAATAGTACGTACAGATTAATTCGAGATTACGTGCAAACACCAATAGTAGGTATCGAATCGATACACATTTCAAATGAGAGGATCTTGTTTTCCTATTAATTTGTATAAACTTCACAGGTTTCACTCCAGTGAAGGTTTGGTATCGGTTTAAACAAACAAACAAACAAATGATTGAGTCTCTGCCCTATCAGCTTTGAATAGTAGGATATGGATGAATATAGTGATCTTTTCGACAGATAAATTTTATAGCTACGACCAGAGTGTGTTTAATAAGCACATTAGCCAATCACCTTTCTTATTTCAGTGCTTTTAACCAATAATTTATGTTAGGGGTAGGGGTTGGACTCCGACACTTTCCGACATTTATTTGTCGGAAGTCAAGGCAGAATTATGAATATACGAATACAACAATCACATAAAAAAAATATTTGCCAAATATTCTACCAATTCGAGCATCTAGGCTAAAGCAGGAATATCCCTAATGTAGGAGCTCAATAGATGACAGCCACTCCTTACTTTTAAAAAAGCAGAAGAGAAAGCTCAGCATGAGCCTCTCGGCTTTCGTTCCTACGAACACGCAAAAAGCGCGCTCAACTGCAATTGCAGCATTCAAGCGGATGCTGGAGGAGGAGCATGTTAGTTTGGAATTTGTTCAAGCTAGCATTCTTCTCGACACCTCCGGCAAACGCTTAGCGGCAGCAATGGACCGATTTGGTTTCTATTTGGCCACTAACGAAGGTAAGAAAGGTAAGCTTGCAAGGAACACTGCGTCCTCATACTATAGAAACGTAAAGCTATGGCTATTCGATGTGTATCCTCCCTTGCGTGGAGCTACTGCATTGATATTGTTAAAGCAAGAAAATACGTTCGATAAACACTGCTTAAAACGTGAAAATGTAGGGTTAACTAACAAATCTTCTCCTTGTACTAAGGAGGATTTAAAGGCTTAGTACGTTACGTTTACAGCAAAGCTCGAGTCAACGCAGACTACCAAGACGCCATGGCGTGCTTGATGTGGCACTGCTTTGGTCGATCATCAGACCTCTGCTACGTCCAGAAGCAACATGTGTCGGTGTCATCGGACGGCGTGTTTTATCTGCGTTTGCTCCGCGTAAAGACTTCCGAGGAACAAGGCCTCACACCTGTCCCCGACAAGGACGACTTCTTGACGTGTCCATTGCACTCGCTAGCAGTAGCGCTGGCAACACAAGAAGCCCCTAATCCGTCGCTACTTGGCCACTTGCCAGCGCTAACTCCACCGACAAGTGCTACGCTTGATGCTGGAGCTCCACTGCACGACTTGCTTTCCTTGACCCCCGACACACTCCACGTTGCCGTTACCCCGCGACCTACAAATCCCCAAGACACATCTAGCAGAAACTCACCCGATCCAATCACGACACTGGACAAAGGCGTAAAACGAGGTGAGGACAGCATGCAGAGCCACGTCAACAGGATGCTAAAGCGCGTAACCGAGCCTGCAGGGGTCAAGGCGGAGCTGAGTTCTCATTCCTTTCGCCGAGGAGGTGCTCAACACGCTAATGGCGACGACCGACTTGCTGCTCAGTGGATCTTCGACCGTGGTGCTTGGGATATGACGAAGACAAACAAGGCTTTTGCCTATATCACCAACACCGCGCGGGAGGACAGGAAGGTGGCGCGCGTCTTGAGCGGCTGGAGTGCCGACGCTGCTCCTAAGGTGATCGACACGACTTTGCTGGACTGCACGGCGCCCGAGCATCTTAAACGGTTACAGGAGCTGTTGTTCGCCACCTGTGCAGGTCTCAAAGAGCGCAGGCTAAACGTGAGTACAAAGGCTCTAGGCGTACGCACAGCTTACCTTGTCCGACACTATCCTCAGCTCAAGGCTCTTGCCCATAGGAATCACCCATAGTCATGCGCGTTGAAGAGCGCCTGGTTGCTGCTGACATCCCCCTTGCAGACTTCTATAGCGCTAAACGAGAAAGTGGATGTACCTGCTCAAGACAAAGAAGAAATCCAAGAAGCAACGCACACGTGTCCGGCAATGAATCATCTTTTGGCTGTCATTTTAAGAGTTAGTTGCATCCAATCGTGTCCTAGCAGAACGCATGACCATCGTCGAGGCCGCGCTACTCAATTCGCAGTCCAGCTGTGTAAACAAGGCAGCAGCTGAAGAGCAACAACAAGAGCAAGAATCGTCAGATCAAGGGCCAAAGCCTAAGCGAAGGAAAAAGCAAGCAACGAACCTGTCCGCCACGTGGTACGAGTGGTACACTAAGACGCCTCCTGTGTGGAGAAGTACTGACCGTCAAAAGAAGTCCGAGTCGCGCCACGTCATCGCATTCATGAAGATCTTCTTGGCAGATGGTATCGCATTCGACATCCAAGCTGGGGACTACAAAGACCAAGTTCTCGACCGGCCGCAGGGCAGAAGAAGCTGTTCTCGGGTTTCTAAAGTCGCAAGGCGTTAATGCGAAGGGAGCTGGCAGTGTTCTGCGCGCGCTACGACCATTCCACAAGTCTAGGGCGTTGGATGATCGCATAAGCGCGTACAAGCGCCTCCTTGCCACCGGTAGAATAGTTGACCCTGCTCCAGCAGACACTAAAGACATACTTGCCGTGGTGAGGCACGTCTAAACCCTCTTAAATACAATTACATTCACAGTTAGAACAGTTAGTTGCAATACAACGCATTTCGTACAGCGAACTGCTTCTTCACCACCAACAAACCTGGTGCTGCACCTCACAGCGGTGACCACTCAGCACGATCTCCTTCAACGGCAGCACGAATCATCGCCGTCCTCTCTAGCACAAACCAACGCATTTCTCGGCAGCAACGTCAGCACGAACCAGCACCGCACTATCCTACAGACGTAGCAGTCGCCAACAGCGTCCTCCCAAGCAGCCGCAGCAGTCACCAGCGTCGTCCTCCCCAGCAGCCTTACCAGTCACCAACGTCGCTCTATCCAGAAGCTGTAGTCGTCACTAGCGTCGTTGGTTAGCTGTTAAGATCCCCACCATGTCCCAAAGGATAGCGCCGGCCCGACTTGAACGGGATCCTCAGGGTAAACCCTGGCTCTACCAGTTGAGCTACGGCGCTGCGGTCGGAGGGGGTCAGAGCTCTGCTTAGTAGCTGATGAAAAAAGAAGACTAATTCGATTGAGCTCTGTCGGCAGTCGGCCTACATGTGGCGCTTTGATAGCCACTGATGGCAGCGCGTGTCTATTCCAAGACAAGTAACATTAGCTCATTGGTAGATAAGATCCAATTGGAGGCAATCAACCTTTCATTGGCTAATAATTTATCCTATATCCAGGCTCCAAGGTCACCTCAATTAGTGGTCCCTCTCACTCCCCTCATTAATGAATTTGCTGCCTGAGGAACACATGGCTCCGAGGCTTTAAGCATGCGTATAACGAAAAATGGCGATTTCTCAGCCTACAGGCCTCTATAGGCCATTTCATTGTCCCTGTGAATGCAGCAAAAAAGTGACTGGAAGCTCACATCCAATGTTTGGCTCGCACTTAGCTGAATATGAGACCGCGCAAAACACCGTGACGCTAGTTAACCATTTGCGTTATCGAGATAAACGCCGTTAAAGTTTGTCCACTGATTTTCGTACTTAAGTGGTTTTTAACAGGAAGGTGATACCTTCACATTGTCTAAATTTGGCCAGGTGTATCACCGGAGAAGATTCAGAATGGAGGAGCTAGTAGCGCTTCCTGGCATCCCGCAAAGCCCCAGCAACGACTCTAGCGTCGACGACGACAACGAGGAGGCTGTTAGCGGCATGAGCAACTGCAGCTTGGACAGCGACTGGGTTCCAGAGGCAGACGATGGGTCAAGTGGGGGTGAGATCGCCGATTCAAGTGAAGAAGAAGTTGATGACCTTGGGGATACTAGGATCATTTTGATTGGCGAAGAACTTAGAGAGCAAGTGAGTCGGCTCATACGCAAAGATCAGTGCGAGCAGAAGTGCTTGACGGGCAAGGCAAAGGAGATTGAGCAGCTATTGTGCTCAATTTCTCAAATGACGAGTGGGGAGAAAAAGCAAAGTATCATCACAACGTTGGCGGTGCTTATGCAGACGGACACCGTTCTTCGTCATCGAGATCATGGTTTACGACAGCAGTTTCACTACTATCTTCCTATGGTTGGCCGTGTGTGTCGGTGGGCGTGGTGTGCATGCTACGGCGTGTCAACAGCGACTGTCACGCGCTACAGAACGCGTATTAAAGAAAGCATATTTTCCATTAAAGCTCACGGCAATCGACTTAACCAGCACGCGAGTGCAGTTGACCTCCGCTGGCTGAAATCCTGGTTTGAAGAATTTGCTCGCTCTGTCGGTGATGTGGTACCAGTACGCGTGAGAAAGCAGAAAACTGAGAACGGAGCCGTCAAACTGTACTATTCCGACGCAGAATACACTTTGCTGCCGCCGTATTTCACGTGGGATCAACTATACCAAGAGATGCACAACTACGTTGAGCAAATTCGTTTACGCGTGCGGGAGCCTAGACCCAGCACCTTTCGCCAGTACTTGTCCAAGCTCTGCCCTACCATTCGCATTCGCTCTCCACGCAGCAACGTATGCGATGTGTGCAGCATTTACTGGGCACGCATGCGTAGTGGAGCTACTGCGGCTGAGACGGAAGAATTCGGAAAGCATACTGCTGCTGCGAGACTGATGAGGTACTGTGGACACTAGAATCATTTTAATTTGCACGTATGTTGAATGGGCGGATATTAACGTCATTTCGATTTGTAGGGAAGAATACAAGAAGGATCTTGCGTCGGCAGACGAAGAACACGCTGTTATCATCATGGACTTCAGTCAAAACCTCACGCTACCTAGTATCAGCAGCACTCCGTCGCAATGGTACTTCCTGTCGCTGCGAAGTGTGAACATGTTTGGAATTTACTACGCAAACAAGGCGATGCAGTACAATTACGTGTACGACGACCGTCGCTGGGAAGGGGACTGACGAAGTGAACTCAATGCTGCACCACTTCATCCGCCGCATCATTCTACCTGCTGGGTTTCGTCGTCTCACGATCTATGCAGACAATTGTGGCGGCCAGAACAAGAACAATTACGTCGTACGAATGCTGTTGGCACTGACCCATATGTCCGACCTTGAGGTGTTTAAGCTGAAATTTTTTGTCAAAGGGCACACTAAGAATGCCGTGGACCGTGGTTTTGGTCATGTGCGGAAGCACTTGGCCCGTTTGGATATCTGGACGACGGGCCAACTTATTGAAGCGGTCAACGAGGCATCATCTACGTCTGCTCTAGTGCACATTGAGGCGGAAAATCATATTTTCAAAGAATATCGAGATGTGGTCAAGGATGCCTACAAGATTCTTGCCGGTATACAGAAGTATCAGCTATTTGAGATGCGCGAGGACACTCCAGGCGTAGTTGTGTGCAAGGAGGGCCCTGCCTCTGACGCTGTCGTCCAAGATCTGCGCCGAAAGTATGACGGAATTGTGACGGATGCAACTCGCGTACAAATGCTCTTTACGACTGATCTCGAACCACTGCCGAAGCCACCGCCAAACTCTGAGAAGATTCAGACCATCTACCACCAGGTGCGTCGCTACGTTCCTGAGGAGTTTGTCAACGACCCACTGTACGACCCGCCCAACGATGAGGATGAACGTAAGGCGAAAGAGATTCAGAAGGCTCGTGCCGAGAAGCGCAAAGAGGCAGCGAAGAAAAAAAAGCGTGAGAGGGCGGCAGCGTCTGAGTCTGGAACTGATGTAGCAGAAAGTAACTGGTGAAGCACAGGGAAAGAAGCCAACTCAGCAGAAGAAGAAATGCACTCGTGAAATCGCGGACTAGCTGGTAACCTACACCTGGATTTGTGGAGGAAATGTTTTTGCAAAGCTTTTTAGCTGGGATTGGCTCCGAATTAAAGCTTCGGAGTGGTCCCAATCGATTCGTATAACAATTTTAGACAGAATTGACCAATAAAAAATTTTTAAGTTTGTCTCGGCGAATCGGAGACAACTTTTTCAAACCAACTTTGTGTGAAAACGGCTGAATAAATTTTTTTCCGCAAGGTCTCATTTTGTAGAGGAGACATTCAGCTTTGCGATGGTGTGCCTAACTTTTTTTTTTTTTTTTTTAAATGGTTGGCTAGCATTAGAGTGTTTTGCGCGGTCTCATATGCTGTATGTTGCTTACAAGTTGTGGGCTCTTCTTTTTCCTGTTACCAAATTGTCGGAAAGTGTCGGAAAAGCTAAGGTGTCGGAACCGTTGCGATATGGGCCTACCATGGACTCGGCGGGGATGGCAAAGGGCGCAGGGATCGCAGGTCGCTCGTTGAACTTGTACTCAGACGTGCTTTTGGTACAGTGTACCCTTCAAGTTGCCGGTAAGTGGTGCAGTGTACCCTTCAAGTTGCCGGTAAGTGGTACAGTGTACCCTTCAAGTTGCCGGTAAGGGTTCTACCAAATTATATACGGTATACTTTTTCATAAGTATACCCTAACAAGAGTATCACAATTTGGAGTATCACTTCAAAGAGGATTGTCTGTACTTTAAAAAACGACCTCAGAAACCTTAAGCAGCAAATCTACGCTAAACATTACGATGGGCCTTTTCTAAATGCAAGGTAAGTTATCTGTATTTGAGTCTTACACGTGCTTCGGCGAGTTCTCAGCTTCACTGCCACTTTCGTCCTCTGAATCCGTGACCGGCGTCATGTCCATCAACAACGGAGAGCCCTGTCCTGGCATACAGCGAAGGATCAGCATGCGCGCCGCCATCACCACCTTGTGCCGTTTCATAGTCGCCAACGTCGGCACGCCGTCCCAAACGTGATTAATCGCGGGATCAAAGTAGCGTTGCGGTTGGCACGGACCACTGATCTCGTCCGATAGCGGAGGGCTGTCACCCAGCTCTTGGAATGCAGCAACAGCCTCACAGGGGTATGCGAACCATCGTAGTCCCTCGTAAATGTCCGCAACCTTCTCACTCTGCAAAAAATCAGATTCCGCGGCCTCTTGGATGGAGCGGTATGCAAGCTTAGCCGCTTGCTCGAGGTTCTCTTGCCTGTGTGTAGCCAAGTCACGAATGGGTTCAGCGACAATCGACGAGCGCACAGTCTCCACGTCTTCGATCTGCATGTCCGACAAGCGCTTCTGGTCGGGGAAGGCGATATCTGCCCGTGAAACATGACGCCATACTCCAGTTCGGCAGTTGAAGTCGTACTGCGGTAGGAATTTCCATCCGTGGTCGGCCACGAAGTGTACTGCCTTCAATACATAGTCCACCTCACCCTCGTCGGCAAAATAGGGGAAACTCATTCGGGCAACACCCGGTTTGAGAATCTCGTGCTTGGCGACAACTGCGTGGCCCAAATCGACGATATGATCACGACTTAAGCCCAGTAGACGAGAGCCAAAAGGGCCAGCACATTGGCACCCTCCACGAGCTTGCACCCCGAACATGTCGTTAAATAATGCACACACAAAGTTGTGGTGTAGGAAACGATCGCCAAAGCGGATCATCATAGAGAAAATAGGGAGCTGATCCACGTCGTCCGTCTGTCGGCCTAGCAGGATGATATTTTTGTTGCGACCGAGCGATTCACGGACATGTTGGACGTGTTGACGCTCTAGATCCATGATACGTCCAGGACCCACGTGTTGTTTGAGCTGGAAGGCCAGACCAAGACGGATACTACCGATAATATCCGGAGTGCCGCCCTCTTCTCGTTCCACCTTGTTAGCAAGGTAACTATGGGCTTTCTCGGTGACAAAGAGCACCGTGCCGCCACCCGGCATCGTCGGTACCTGGTTATTCATGAGATTTTTCTTCACTACCAACACCCCGGGAGAACCTGGTCCACCGACGAACTTGTGGCCAGAGAAGAACACGGCGTCTTTGAAAGCGAGAGGGTCGTCATTGGGGTTCATGTCGATGTCGACGTAAGGAGCACACGTGGCGTAGTCCCAACAGGCCAGAGCGCCGTATTTGTGCAGTAGTGTAGACACCTCGTCTACGTTGATCAGCATCCCCGTGAGGTTGGAGGCCGCTGCGAACGAGCCGATCTTGAGCGGTCGGTTCTGGTGACGTTGAAGCTGCCGTTCCAGCTCCTTCAAGTCGAGACCGCCGCCTTCCGCCTCGGGGATTTGCACCTCGTCAGCACACGGACTCTCTCGCCACGGCAACAGGTTCGAGTGGTGGGAGAATGGGCACGTGAAGATCACCGGCCGCTTGTAGGGTCGGTGACGTCGACGGCCTTTGTTGATGCTGAGAGCCGTGACCAGCTTGTCAATCGCGCTGGTACAGCCCTGACCCGCAAAGATGACCACGTCCTTGTTGTCACGTGCGTTGACGGCACGGGCGATGACTTGACGAGCTTCTTCTCGGAACGACGTGGTTTGAAGTCCCGTGACGGACGTGGTGGTGTGCGTGTTGCCGTAGGTGGGCATGACGTGGTCGTGGATGAACTTCTCGATACATTCGAGCGATTTACCACTGGCAGTGTAGTCAGCGTAGACTTGGGCCTTGGTACCGAATGGAGACTGGAAAGGAATGTTACGTCCGATCATGTTGTCAGCCATGTCACGCAGAACGTGCTCGACGTCGGTAGTCTCAATGCCGAATGAAGCGTCTAAGGCTAAAGACGAGGAACCGGTTGAGCAGTCGGGAGATTTCTCCTCTTCATCGTCATTCTTCTGGCGTAGAGGCTTCTGGGTGCGAGTAGAGGTGGCAATGTTGACAGGTTTGTTCAATGCAGGCGATGACCATTCCTGGTCGGTTGGTGTCTCGAGCTCTTGGTGGGTGCACACCATGTTGGTGAGTGGCTTGACCGGTGGAGGGCGAATTGTGGAATGGCAATGAAGACAGCAGAGGTCCACGACAAAATTGTAGCAATGCTGTTGAGGAAGAGTGAGGCCCGAACGTGTATGTCTGTTATCCACTGAAAGTGGCCTCCAAGTTTTCGGGATATCAGGGACCTCTATAAACTTGTTGCGCTCGGTCCAATGTGACGCTTGGTGATGACTTTCTGAGCCAGTATCAGCTTAAGGCAAACCTGCCATCCGTTATTTTTGCTTGTTTTCCGCCGTTGCAGACCATCAATTCCAGATGACCTTACCATAGATGAGGCGCGTTGAGGTCAGGCACATGCTGTTCGGATGCTGGACACAGTGTACCAGGTTACAGATACAGTACTTAGCAGATTGGCAAGCGACATATTTACTATAATACGTCGGCGAGAGATCAAGCGTAGAGGGATCATTGATGACAACGGGGGCGTTGGCGCTGCTGCTTGGTCACATCAGCTGTCACGGAAAGAGCTCTGTTCGTTGGAGCCCCGACTAGCTTTCGATACGCTTTTGTTCTAATAGCTGACGCCAGTTCTGTCATGCGACCTGGAATGGGAAGACCGTGCCATGTACATGCTCTTCCAAACGTGTCGATTGGTCTCCTCAAGGTCAGGCGTAGCTGTTGACGCAAAATGCACATGCTTCCCATCGATAGGATGCCAAGTCTAATCGACCAATTCGGACATGGCTTAACGCACTCATCATGCCGCGAGCAAAGCCGTGTGTACGAGGCATATCGACTCCAACACGGATTGCTGGTATCATTCCAGTGTTGCTGCTTTCAACTGAGTCCGACAGCGAAAAGCAAGCTTAGACGCCTCGAGCGAGGTCAGGCGCACTGGACAAATCCTCACAGCAAACAACCTGTACGTAATACTTTTAAAAATTTAAGAAAATCAAACAGCGTGATACACATACATGTACCGCGACATGCGTAAGCGTAGATATACTGTACCCCTTTATGACGAATCCCATAGATTGAAGGTATATTTGACAGATCACTAGATACATGTATCTGTGCTTTTCCTATAAAAATTTATCAGATTGCCCCCTACGCTTATTGAGGGACTTCTGTATCGGTTTACATTAAATGTAGATGTGCAGCAACTGCTCAATGCAACAAAGTGTTGACGCTTTACGGTCAGACACCGCATGAACCCCACATGCAACACGGAAAGCGCGTAGCACATCCAGAACGCTAAGAATTTGCATTCGCCCGGAATGAGCCTCTGTCAACATGAAGCAGGCTACTGGATAATGGGTAAAGTTATCAATGAAGCGCTTCACATGAAGAATTTGATACACGTATTGTTTCCACCTCTTTTCAACCTTGTTAATAGTAGATAGGAAATCGCTGGTGCTGTCTCAGCGCGTTGGCTGCTTCGTCTTCGAGCTCTATGTGTAATTCGAAGGTTAAAACGAAAACCGTTTTAGACCTCGAGAATCGCAGAGAGAGTCGTGGCAGTATCGATGAATCTTACTGAGCCCTCAATTGACGTCAATCGGTACAGCAAAGATCGCGAGATCCTGCCAGCACGTACGACTACCGTGGCGCTTCACCGCAGCATCTGAATTATCGACAAACCGATACTTATGCAGTAAAATCTGTAATTACCTCTCAGAAAATATATTTAACCTCCTATATTGTATAGCGAAAGGTCACCCTCAACACGACAGGAGTCGCGCCACGCGGTTGCTTAGGTACGACACAGATTCGCGCCACGGTACGCTGTACGATTCCTCGGTGCTGTAGTGCATCTCCACATCCTTCTCGAATTGTACCAGCGAGAAGATGGCCTCCACATCCAAGCCTTGTCCGTGCACGAAC
This sequence comes from Phytophthora infestans T30-4, assembly GCF_000142945.1. Taxonomy (NCBI): domain Eukaryota; phylum Oomycota; class Peronosporomycetes; order Peronosporales; family Peronosporaceae; genus Phytophthora; species Phytophthora infestans. The sequence goes on from NW_003303746.1 coordinate 3,012,820, forward strand.
GCCTCCTTCAGCTTGAGTACGCCGCTCCAGTGATTCTCCACACCCGCCGCCTCACATATGCGCACGTAGAAACGTCGCTCCCCCCAGTCCAAGCTGCCGTCGATGACAAGCGACACGATGAGCAGGAAAAAGAGGTTGCGAAGGTGGTACGACGAGAGCAAGAGCAACGATGACGCTGAAGCAGTTGGTGAGACGGATGGTGCCGCTGGATTGCTGTTGCCTAATAAACGAAGGTCGGTAATTAAGACGTCGATGTCGTCCAGTACGTGGGCTGGACATCGTTCCGAGGACTCTTGCAGACACGTGCAGCCGTCGTCGCTTACGGGCCACGCGTCTGCGTTGATCCAACGGTGTCGCAAATGTTCTACCATAATCTCCATGTTCGGGTGTACCATCCGCTTACACACGAGACAGCATCCCATGATACGCATGTAGTCGACTCGCTGAGCTGGTTTGAAGCACGCGTCCTCCAACAGAAAGCTCTCGAGGGCCTCGATCGCGCATGGTGGTCCAACGATATTAATTCGGCAGTTCCGCAGCACACGTCGTATTGTCCAGGCATTTAAGAGACCTTGGATCGGAAGTACAGTAGCGTTCAGCGCGGAGCGTGCGGCAGCGCGCCACAGAACACGCTTAATAAAGAGCTTGAATAGGAATTTAACCACATACCGTTTGCTTTTAAACACGAGATAAGTCATCAGCAACACGAGTCGCGGAGATCCACGCATTGGGTCCATTCCAAAAAGCGTATCTTTACGATGTCCAACTTGTAAAGCTGCGCGTGCGACGGCGCGAGCGAGAAACTCACGCTCATGGTCTAGAGGGTATAAGATGAGACCGGCACTAACAGTCAGTCTGAACGCGCAAGCCACAGCCATCGTATAGAGCAACGTCACTTCAAGCAGTGACACAGCGATATTGATGAGCAACACGTGGCCATTCAAGCCCCACACTTCATCGCCCGCAAGATGAGAAGGTAACAAACTCTCTATGCCCATAGAAACGAGTCCACACGAGAGTCCTATCAAGAAACCCAGCGTTGTTCCTGACCATTCGATGTTGCGAAGCTGACACATAACCTCAGGAGAGAAGCCATATCGACGATCAGGTATGTTTTCCTGATTTTGAAGATGCAGACCACCATGGAAAGTAGGCTTTCTCTTAGCGGAAACCAAGAGAGATTGAGGAGGCGCGACAGCGTATTGTTCATCTACGGGCAGAGTCTGTGAAGCTCGTGCCCATGTTCCAAAACGAGCAGACAGACTGACCGCAAGCGTCGCTCGCTTCACCCGTTTCACACGTTCCTTTGACACACGCGTGAGGTACTCGACACCTATACGTTCCATTCGAGAAATATAACTATTCGACGATTCGTTGGCCGTCTCGTCGGCTTCGGGGGCTTTGGGCCCCCGTTTCAAGCGCTTGCGCGTTGGTCGTCGCTGTTGTCTATCAGCCGAAGTATGTATAAAAGACGGTAACTCAGTAAAGAGATCAACGGAAAAATACTTGTGCAATTCGGAAGTGCCGGTTCGCTGATCACCCCGTGAGTCCTGCCACGCCGCATACAAAAAGTCGCTCCATTCGATGCGCCCGTCACCATTGGGGTCCAGTCGCACCCAAATCGCATCAAGTTCTTCATCACTAAAAACGAGCCCAAGCTTCTGTAGTGCGATTTCCAGCTCGGTTGATGAGATCTCGTGACTGCCGTCGGTATCGCAGCGATTGTATGCGTTTTTCAGCGCCTTACATCGAGCCACAAATCTTGTGGAAGGGAGTGCTCTTCGCTCTTGCGAACACCGTACAATAACATGTCGATACCTTTCCAAGAATGAGTCGTAGGTTATAGTCTGATCTCTTAGATCGCTTGTTGATATTCCAAGCACTGGAGATTCCGCTGTGGTGATTCCCATGAGTTCCAAGAAGACAGACAACTCGTTCGTCATTATTGCGCCATCGTCGTCAGCGTCACAAGCATTAAAGAGAGCGCGTAATCGACGCATATACTCTTCCCCAACTTCTTCATTGAGACTCAGAGGGTTCCTTGCATTCAGTCGCCTGGCTGCTACCGCTGCAAAAAGTGTCGCTTTTCGTCTCCTCAATGCCTCACTGGGTGGCCCATTCTCAATTTGCGCTCGCGGCCGCTTCTTCGAGCTTGCGGATAGTCGGTGCTTCGCCATCGAGTAATGTACAGCAGCATCGTTGGTAGTGGGTGAAGGGCATCTGACCTCCGTGAGCGACGTATCCGTGGCAGGCGTGACTTTTGATACCATCACAGTGTGACTAAAGAACAATCGGATGTATGAAGCATATTAATAGAGTCGATCTCTGAGTTCAAAAAAACTCGATTTTCCTTCCATTAAAACTTCAGCTCTAAAGTTTTTCATGGATAATACTGTGTAAAATATAACCCTTTCAGGATTTTGCTGGTACGTTCCGGATCTGCCGGTTGTACGCGGTCATAAACTTGGAGAAGTCCTTATCTTTCTTAACACCCCTTTGCGTTTTCTGCAGGATAAACACACGCACTTCAATCCAGCATGGAGCCACAGTTCGGATTTCTCCATCTCAGACACCGGCTTCGAGATCTTGCTCCCAGGCTGGTTTCTCTTGTAGTTGACAGCGAACTTGAGATACTGCTCGGAATCCTTGCGCATCAGGATAGTACGAAGTGGCTGAGACGGGTCTTTCTTCAGGACCTCCACTCGAACTTGGGACGGCGTTAATCCTGCATAATGCCACAATTCGTACTTCTGCATTTGTGACGCAGGCTTTGGAATTTTAGTCCCTGGCTGATGTAGTTGGAAATCAACAATAAACTTGAGATATTGGTCGGAATCCCTGCTTCTCAGAACATAGCCAAGCCCCTGTAGCGGCGTTCTCTTCGCACTGAGGGCGTTCACTGCACTCTGCACCTGGGACGGCGTTAATCCAGCATACAACCACAGCTCATATTTCTCCATCTGTGACGCCGGCTTTGGAATTTTACTTCCTGGTTTTCGCCCCCGATAGTCAACCATGAACTTAAGGTACTGGTCGGAATCCTTGCTTCTCAGAATATAGCCAAGTGCCTGCGACGACTTCTTGTTCACACCCAGGGCGGCGCTCACTTGACTTTGGACACGCCGCGGCGTCAATCCAGCCCTCAACCATTGCTGGTACTGCTCCAGCTTCATAGCCTCCCTAACCGCGCTGGGTCCGCCGGTCTCGACAACAGACCCCACCTTTCCGAGAAGCCCATTAATCATTGGAGCAAACATCTTTTCCTCTGAATCTTCAGCTCCATCGTTAGTTTGAACCGTGTTTCGCAGGAATCTCTTGCCAAAATCGTCTTCTCTTTGGAAATGTGGCGAGTGGACCACGAGTGGGGCGTCTATCGGTGAGTTCTCGGTGGTCTCCCTGGCTGCTGAGACGATGTCGGTGTCGGCAAAGAGCACTATTCCAGTTGCCAACAGAGCGTAAGTTAGACGCATATTTGGTCTTAAGGTGTCCTGAACAAGAAATCGAAAGCTGACCGACAGTGTCCTCAGTTCAGACACAGTAGAGTCTCTCCTCTGGCGGGTAGTGCAGATCACTGGCAAAATCCTGAGCTCCGGATAAGATTTGTATTCCTAACTAAGGGTATGTTTAGGTACACTAGTTTTTCCAAAAGTGATCATGTTTGATACGTAGGTCTACAGAGGTCTGTACATGTATGATACGCTGTTGGCGGAAGCAAGGCATAGGCAAGCGTACATCTCCACTAACAACAATCGTACTACCCAGAAATTTTTATTACACTGCTATGTCGGCCGAAACTCAAGCCTTGAGTTTTACCATTGTACTTCGTAATAACACTAATGTTTAGTGCATCAAACTCGAGCTGCGGACGTTATATTTCATTCCTTCTGCTGCTTTCAAGTGATCAATTCAATTTCAATTTCAAGTTAGGTATATTGTGTTCTGTTAGTGACCTAATGATCATCAATATCCGAGACTACCACCCATTCCGTTGCTAGTCTTTTTGTGCTTCGGTCTCTACTTTAGGATGACTAGTCCTTTCAAGTGATCAGCTTTACTAACAGTCAATGAGCTATGCCCAACGCACCAGCAAGACACCATACGATGCTACTCTATTGTACCAACTTTCTTCAGTTGAAATCGGCGTAATAAAGTATGACTATTTAGAGGTGCAATAATTTGATGAGCGAGCAAAGGACACACAGCTCCCTCATCAATTATAAGTACGGTAGTACAAGCCGGCGAAAGTGGGCTAAATTGCTTGCGTTATGTGATCCATTCGCAATCTCGCTGCAAAAGAAGCGGCTGAATAAACAGAAAAACGAATTCTGAAAAACAGGTGGGTGACAGGCGTTACTTCAGTAAATTGTTCCAGGTACGTGACCTCTAATGAACACTGTTTATTACCACGGAGACATCTTAAATGGTGGTTCTCACATTTCCCACAATAAAGCTTATGGTGGTATTCATGTGGTACTAGATGTGAGATAGTGTGGGTAAATCTGAAAATAGCATATATGTTTTGAAACGTTTACTACGAATTAAATCGACTTTTGTCTGTGGAAACCAGTGATACTGTATCACGCTGCAAAGTTCGTAGAATGCCCTCCAGTGATTGCCGGTATTTATTGCTTTCCTTATACGTACAGGTCATGGGGCAAAAGATCAGCCCATTCACAGTTATCGTCGGACTCGATGAGTCAAGTCGATAGGCGGTACGCGAGCGCGGTGCCGGCCCGAGAGTTGAGTCGGCGAGGGCAGCCCTGGCTGTGACGGATTCACACAGCACCTTGCACAGAGGAAGTGCTTAAGGATATTTACTACCCGAGTGAACGTTAATTCTCGGCCTCAGAGAGACCGGTTTGCTACTTACAAGAGTAGATGTAAGACTGATGGATTTATAAGTAAGTTTAGCTTGGGTTCTAATTCAAACTACACCAATTCCAGTCCAAACTGGGACGCCCACCAGAGTTATCCGGGGCGCGCGAGAGTCGGGGAGTATATTACCTAAACCAGTAAAAAAAAACGACATTTATTTCACTTACACGTTCATTATGAAAAAAACTCCTTTTCAAAGACGATCAAATATAGCACATGCCTCAACCACCACGTCGTCATATCGCTGCGTCGCCGCTGCTCTCTCTCCAAAGCCGCAGCGTACTGCCACGGAGAAGGCGCACCGATGCGCTCTGAGCACTTACGTAGATGGGGAAGTTTGGCTTACAGTCGCCATGCACAGCGGAATGCTGCGCTCTGCAGCCTATCGTCTCTGCAAGTCTGGCGATCTTACTCCATCTAGGTGCGCGGCGGTGTGCGCGACGCCTCAACAAAGTGCACAGATCAAATGATCATTGCGATGGAGTCATCCCTGAAAGAAGACTGCACGCTCTCGTTAGAGCGACATAGCGAGCGAGTTGTTGACGTTTGCGGAACAGCTTATTAAAGGCATTGTGGGCAGCGACTAGATTGTGTATTACGACGAAACGATTTACAATCTTTTTTTGTATGCGCTCGCATGGACGCGCTGTGAAAGAAGAGCGCGCTGTCGTCAAGCGTCTCCCCTCGTAGGGCAAGAACTTGCAAGTTCAGTGCGCAGTGTCAACTGAAGATGGCCTCGTGCTGCACCGGGGAGCATCCGCATGGAAGAAAATGCGGAGTCTGCGCATTTACACCACCGTCAAAGGTTTGAAGAGCTTTTAGCAGTAAATTGGAGGGCGGAAATTTGTCATTGTGCTCGACAATGCTCCCGCCAACAATCTAACCGAGAGTCGGCTTGAAGAGGAGCTGGGAGAGCACGACAACACTATCTTGCTAAGGTTGGGGGCCTACTCCCCAAAGCTGAACCCAATTGAAGGTACGTTTTTGCCGGTCGCAATTACAATTATACTTTTTTGAAAAGTAACTTTATTTTTGGCTGTTACAATTGCGCAGGATGCTGCAGTGTCTTCAAGAGCAAAGTGAAGGCATATCTAGCGGCGTATTCTGGACGTTTGTTCAGCTGAGGCGAACACGACACGCTCACGGCGTCGCGGGCCACGCTGTTGACGGACGCTGCAGAGCCATCTGTCCACTGTATCCACCGCCATCTTGTCTTGGTGATGGCTTTACATTGTCAGCGGGCCGTTGCCGATGCACCGAGGCTCGAGGATATGTCTCCCCACGAGACGGACGGTGTCTTTCGATCGAAACTTTAGGTCTGAAGGCATTGGACAAAGCAGTTGCGAAATACTTAAGGTATTTAATTTTGTATCTCTATAGATAAAACTTTAGTAAAATTGCTCTAGCAACCAATTCTTTTCGCCAACTCACCAGTCTCTGATCGACAGCGACCACTCGCAGGCGCCCCCCCGTAGAGATTGTTTCGAAGCGTCTACATGGACGAGCACACGCGTGATGGTATTGCGAATTCTCAAGAAATTCATTAAGTGGTGACAGACATTATCACAGGCCACGCCGCTGCGCGCCCTTCCAACACCGTTAACCCCTTGGGACCCGTGGCCTGGACCGTACAGGTTACGTGAAAAAACTTAACGTGGACCGTACAAGTTAGATAATATTGTACTTAGTTTTTGTATCCGCAAATACAAACTTCATGTCAACCAGGGGTAGGTAATTATCCACACTTCCTGCAGAATCGACATAAATATGCGCTTTAGAAATGCCAAATTTTCAAAAGAAAGTACACAACAGATCAAACTTGCAACTTGCATATGTATTACGAAAGGAAAAGACTGGTCGCCACTCAATTTTCTCTCATTTGAAGATTCGCCGCGAAGCACGCAGAACTCACGCCGTCGCCGGTAATGGCATTCCAGGCGAGGTGGCGGGAGCTCAAGAAAGCTGGCTGGCACTCGAAGAAACCGGCAGGCCTGTCGGTGGACTTCACTTATCTGAAGCCGAGCAAGACGAAGAAGGATATCCGGGGCGAGGACTATTTCGTCGGAGAGGAGGAGTTAATGACGTACCTGGACAGAATGGACATTGGTAGGCAAATGCAAGTGGTGTACATTTTTGATTTATTCTAACGCTGATGTGAGATTAGCTGCACTAGAGGCAAAGAAGACAGTGAGGCGAGAAGGGTCTGCGAATGCACAGAGAGCTGCAGAGAAGCGCGCAGCAAAAGCCATGACGACCACAAACGACGGTAACTATCATGTATTCGACAAGTTTTGAGATTAACTAATCGTGTATGTTGGTATTATCATGTACAACAGCAGTACTGCGAACACCGCCACCAGAGGTGCAGGAACCACAAGAAGCGTCTGCAGTAGTTCTGGCATCGCCACACATGACCATTTCTGATGCCACAGCTGGTTCGTGCACATCATGTTGCTGCTTGCCTTTGGTTCAGCTGGCCTAACTGTGAATATACTGCTGTAGATCAGTCACCTGAAAGGCAACGTAACCTTGCATCGGAGTTTGACGATATAGACAGCGGTAGTGAGCCATCGCATGACGCAGCAAAAGATGCCCAGGACTCAGAAGGTGATGATTTCACACCTGCAGTAAGCGCGGATGAGGAGTCAAACGGAGGCTCAGGAATTTGTGATGTTTCTACTGGAGGTTGGTCAAAGCTGTACATACACGTTTGAAAATTTATATAACTTGTATATTCAATGCTAGGTGTTCTTGCAGACGCTAATCTCGTCGAAGCTTCCGACGACCCCCGGGTGTTTGTAACCTTCGATTCTGATGCTGAAAACGACGATGGAGATGATGAGAGTGAGGATCATCTTGAGGATATTTCCGGAACTGATATTCAATTACCCGGTCCTCCCCAGTTACGTTTTGACGATGATTTGGTATCTGCTGTCGGTGGTATGGCGAATATCGCATCGGGTTCCATGTCAGACACATTTCTGAAGATGATGGCGGACACAGGATGGTCCGACGTAGCGACCACAACACCATACGAATACTTGCAGCAACCGTATGAGCCTCGCCCTGCTACCGCTATGTATGATGACTATCCCAACCTGTACAAAGGAGCTTCAGGGCCCACAGACAAGGCAATTCGAGCTGCAGCTACCCCATCCGGTGCCTTCTTCTATTTCATGCAACCAGATCTCTGGGAATCTATCGCTGAGGAGACAAACACGTACTTCAGAGAGCATATTGAAGAAAGAGTGGATGGTCTACACGCGAAACAAGTTGTTCGTGAGCGGAAGAATACTGGCTACAAATCAAAGAGCAAAGAAAAGCTACGGAACGAGTTGGAGAGTTCCGCGGACATTACGCCCCGAGAGCTTTGTGTATTTTGGGGTTTATTGATTGCAAGATCAATGGTTCCCAACAAAGAGAAATTGGCGCATCACTGGAGGACTACGGACGAGGGGGCAATTCCACGAGGGTGTTTTGGGTTTTTCATGGCTCGAAATCGCTTCATGCATCTCTCGAGGAACCTTCATTTTAGCCGAAACGGGGACGAACGCGCTGCAACAGATAGGGCGTGGAAACTACGGCCGGTTATTGACGCTCTGCAGAATCGCTTCGCAGCAGGATACACGCCTCCATCAATCATGGCCTTCGGTGAGGCTATGTTGCCTTCGAGATCAACGTTCAACCGGATGAGAGTGTATATGAAGGATAAGCCACACAAATGGGGAACGAAACTATTCATGCTGTGTTGTTTAGCGACTGCATATTGCATCCGGTATGTAGGACGTGCTCTTTGGCACGTCACTTTTTTTTTGGTGGCTAAGTTGGCTTATCATGTACGGTACAAACTAAAATATTTACTTTGATGTACGATACAGGTTTGAAGTTTATTGTGGCAAAAAGGAGAGGGCTGGAGGAACAAGTTCTACGGACTACAAGTCCGGCCCTGCAGCCGTCGTGCGCAACCTCCGCGCGGTATTTGGCCCCACGGCTCCTGCAGACGGTTCCATGCGCCTCGTTGTGACAGACCGGTTCTACACTGCAGTGCCGCTCTCGGTTCAGCTGCTTACCATGGGTTTCTACTCTATGGGCACTGTGCGTACCGACCGCTTGGGGCTCAGCACTAAGTTGATACCAAAAAAGCAGAAGGGTGACAAAAAGAAGCCGCCTCAGATACCGAAGAACCGACCATCAAATATTGAGAGAGGCACGTACTCAGTGGCCAAAGCACTCCAAGTTCCTGACATGAAAGTTGTGCGTTGGTGGGATACACGATCGGTGCACATGCTAAGCACAGGTGGAAGTGTTGCGATTGACCGGATAGTACGCCGTGAGAAGCGGACGGGCGAACAACAAGAAGGGGCCTGCCCCCGTGTTGTGAAGGATTACCAGACGTACATGGGAGGTGTCGACGTGCACGACCAGCTGCGTCTGCAAAGGTAAAGCGCATCAATATTGTACATCCAAGTTATGGATATATCTAATCGTGTATGATACATGTTGTAGATACTCGCTGCAGCTATGTATCAAGTACAAGAAATACTATAAGTCTCTATTTCTCGGACTCGTTGATCTTGCCATTATCAATGCCTTCCATTGTCTACAACGCCAGACAGACTAAGGCAAACAACCCGAAGCTGACTCACGTAAAGTTTTTGAAGCAGCTACATCTAGAGTTGTGTCAGCTACGCGAGGAGGACTGGGCGACTTTGCACGACAACGCGTGCTTACAAGTGACACCAACCAAACCGATGCAGCGCACAAATTCTCGCCAAGCCGCACACCAACCTGTGCAAAATGACGAGTGGCGCAGTGGCAACAACCAGCAAGGGCGGAAGCGCCGTACGAGAGCGTGCAAGGTCTGCTCGCTCTTGAACGGCACCGACAACGCGAGAGGTGGAGATTCGTCGGTATACTGTAGCGAGTGTAAGCTGCCCAACACGTCGAAGAGACCCATGGCTTGGCTAGTTTTCCTCTGTGAGAAGGTTCGTCACACGTACAACGGAGCTGCAATGTCTTGCTTCGACATCTGGCACAAGGCCTGGAGAAACGGAGCGCTGCTCCCCAAGAAGGCAGTGAAGCGCACGATCCGCGCACGTACACCGGGACGTCGCGAATGCTCGAACGAGGAGAAGAATGAGGCTGAGAGTGTCCAGTCGTCCGGAGATGAAACCACGACGAGCGGCTTGCATCAGCCAAAGCGGGCTCGCCGCGCTCCGGATGCTGAGATGACTGACTGATCAAAGGCGTCGATCGTAAATTTTTACTTAGGTTTTGTATGCCCTAAATATTACGATATTGAACTTGACTGCATATGTTCCATTGGTTTACTTATGTACCAAGCTTGTTCAACCTATGCCCGCCTTACCAGTTCCTGTCACACATGCAGGTACCGGTTTTGTAGTCTACTATACACGTTAATTTGACTAAAGTGTATATCGCTCGTTTTCGGGCCTTCGACAAGATGAAGGTACAAGATAACAGGAGAGACAGTCTTCCAGGTTTAGAGTTTTAGTGCGGCTATGCACTATACATGTTAGCAAAACATAAAGGAATTTATATGAAAGCCGCTCCCCCCCACATACACGTTTGAGAGACTAGGGATTCGGTTAAGTTTGCGACGAAACAGCTCGGGTCTCAAGGGGTTAAGCAGTACGCTCCAAAACAAGCCAAGTTTAAAACGTGGTGTGCAGGTAAAAAGTATTTGGATGGCTGTATTGTCACTGAAGGGAAGCTAGTTTCGTTTTTGAAGACGCACGTTATTCCTCGTGGTAACAAGCGCCAGAAAACCAAAGCTATTGATGCTAAAGCTCTCAGTTTAGCTGGCGTTGAAGCTTATGCCAAAGCTGTGATCGATCTGTACAAGTTGCAGCAGGCTCTACTTCTAAATAACCATCCACATCCACGTGGGAAGACCTATCACGACCTTTTCGACACGCTCAAGCGGACGGAAACTGAGCGCAAGCGATAAACCTACGCAGATCGAACGCTGGGTCCCGTCCTTGATGGATATAATGTCGAAGACATGGTCAACTCACTGACTAGTGGCTGTCTCAAAACGACGGTGCTTCTTTGCGTGATCGTGTGGATTTCGTTTTGGGGCATGCACTTCTTGGCACGGGGCGAGAGTCGCCGTTTAATTGAATTCCCTGATATGTTGACGCTAGAGTTACCGGATGAAGGCTCGCAAACATGCACGCCACTTGTGATCATCATGAATCGAGGCAAAACTAATCAGCATGGCTGCATCGAGTACGGGGCAGCCATGCGATGGAAGAACGTGAGTGTGTGCCCCATTGAATGCTGTAGCGCTCCATTTTATTTGGTGCTGGCAAATTGATTGTGAACCATTTCTCGATTTTACATCCCGCGAAAGGTGGTACGATATCCACCTCATTAATGGTGGTGACAGAACGAAGGAGATTTCGTACAACACCCAGTTAAATCGTATCAAACGAGCTTTCGCGGCGTGCGGGATCGATTCAACCGTTTGGACACATGCTAATCGAGGATCGGGGGCGAAATTGGCGGAAACATTTGGTGCTAGTAAAGAACAAATTCGGCGTCTTGGGAGGTGGAATGCAGCGCGGATGGAAGGATGCTATATTACATATCTACCTTAAAAGGCTATGCGAGCCTTGGCTGGATATCCGACAAAGGGTGGCGGCTACTGGCTGCAGCGAGGTTCTGCTACTCCAAGCTCTGAGTTACAACAACTGGCTTACCCTGAGATTGAGGCTGCAGCTAAACAGCTGGCTCAAAGCTCGACGCGTGAAATTGCTGGAGCTGCCTTCATTCAAATGCTCCGTCACATGCGAGTGGTCCTTCTCCAAGACTCTGTGGTGCTGCGGCGGCAGTATCCCAATCATCAATTGTGACAGCACAGCTTATTTTACAATGCAGAGTGCGCATCCTTTGATCAGGAACCCTATTCGTTGATACCAGCGATTACACAGCCCGAAGCAAAATCGCTTGCGGTTTTAGTGCCTCAAATTGCGGACGTGCTGAAGAACGGAATGGAATCTCTACACGGCAAGCTGGATGCGCTAGCAGCGGGGATAGAAACACTTAAGGCTCTCTCAAACAAACGGCTTGTATTCAGCTGGGAAGACAGCACGTCAGGTCATGATCCGCTGCCGTCAGCAGTAGCACAGCCGCCCTTTACATCATGTGCAATTCCGCAGTCACTTCAACCTCGTAATCCAAGGCTGAGCAGATCAATCTCGACGGTTGTGGACTTGTGGAAAGAGTACTCTGTGGGGCTTGCAGGAAACATGTCAATTTCGGAAAGGTGAAGAGGGAAGATGTATTTGACTACTGTAGCAGAATTGAGCAGTTTGCTCTTAAAACAGACAGTGCATAGAGCTCATGGGTCTCGCCGCTCGTAGTACGCTACTACAAGCGGACTGGTCCAAGTACCCAACGAAGTACAGAGGATGCGTTCTCGAAGGGAGCTACAATCAATGGAGACACTAACGTGGCATCGGTCGATGCGCCTGTGGGGGATCAAAATGATGCTAGCACTATAGAGGGTGATGCTGACACTATAGAGGGTGATACTGCCGTTGTAGAGGAATGTGGTGTAGCAAGCGACGGAGGTACTGTAATTCAGGAACGCGATAGTGTGAGGAGGCAGATAATAACCGGAAGTACTGCAGTGGAAACTACCGTGCTGCAGGAGGTGCCTGCATCGAGCAACAAGACTGACTTTGAGACTGGCTGTGACAGTATTGACCACATTCAAGAAATTACAATAGCGATCCTTGACCAAGATAGGGATATCCTCATGGTTTATGGTGGTAATGCGCCTGTCTCATCTGAGAGCAGCTCACACAGCGCCGAGCAATTCGTCGGCAATTATGAACTTCGGCCGCGGACAGCCCAAAGTATACCCGTGGTGCGGCTCTCTGACTCTGTCCACGCAAACCCATCCCTTAACACGTCGGAAGCGCGCTTAGCCGGGGTGGTTGACCCTGCTCCTGTCGCAATTTCGCTATTTGCGGATGATTTGGAGAGCTTAAAAGAAGGCAACATGGTAACAAATGCGGTTGTTGACTTTTGCATTGCGGCGTATTTTGACAAAGATAGGCTTGTGTATTCGGGCACGTCAGCAATTTTTTCGGAGATTAATTTCGCGTATATTGCTCGAATGGCTACACAACGGAGTGCTGATGAAATAACCCGGCAAGTTAATTGGAGTTCGCACATGTACGCGATCCTTCCGGTTGTGATGGACGACCACTGGAGCTTTGTGGTAGTTGAGCACCCCCTTTCCAGCGAAAGCACCGTCATATACCACGTGAATTCATTGCGGGGTGGTCATGAACCAGACTATA
>NW_003303746.1:3040348-3064479 GCF_000142945.1 Phytophthora infestans T30-4
CAGAAGATTGTCGATCACGAAGACCCGCCCTGTCGGCGGTGGCGGCGCCATGTGTCCACCAGTCGCACGGCTCCCGCCGCGCGCCGCTATAGGGTACGACGGCTTGGCTTTCCGGCGGACCAAGATACGTGGGAGCCCCGCGCGAATCTCCTTCGCGATGTCCCGGATGTGATCCAAGAGTACGACTCCAGTCTTCCTGCGCCGGAGAGCGCTGCGAGTAATCACGCGGCGGCCGAGAACGAGATCTCCAGTCTGCGCGACCACGCGAACGTGATCGAGAGCGACGCTGCTGGCGATCGCGCGAGCGCGACCGAGAACGACGACCCGAGTTCTCGTAATCCCAACGGAGCGGCGGAGATGCGCTTCGTCAAGATGAGTGTCGGCGCGAGTCGGCGCGGCTAGTGGCGCTGGCTTTTGCGGACAGCGAGCGACGGTAACGCTGGATCCAGGCGTTCTAGCGATCACTGAGCGGATGCTCGGCGACATGGGCTCTCCACTCGTCCGTAGTCGGGCGAGACGACACACACCTCCTGCAGCCTTCAGCAACTCGCACGTAGCAGATGCGGTCGTCGGCGTTCCAAGCGCTGTCGCACATTCGTACGCGCAGCTCGCCCAAGGAATGGCCCCCGATGATTTTTTCCCGGTATGCGATCCAGTCGACGAGATTCTCTTCCTGCGCTTGCGTCCGGTTCCAGCGCCGGATGAAGGCGCACCACGACTCCTGCAGCGCACTGTGGTCGACGCCGTCCACCGGCTTCTGGCGCAGCGCATAAAAACGCCGGAAGAGGTCCTTCATCTCGTCCAGAGACTCCGGATCTTGCTCCGGAGATGTCATACAGGGGCCAGGGTCTCAGCGCCTCGTCCATCACATGGGTGCCGCGTGCCGCGGTCGTCGCGCTCGTCAGCGACGTTGCCGTCGCTGGAATCTGCTGCTGCTGCTGTTCCATCGTCCGCTCCTATTGTCTGCTGTGCAAGTCGTGTTGTACTTCTCCTGCGTGGCGCAGGATCTCTCTCGTCCCCGCCACGTTCGTTCCTGTTGGCCACGATTTTCTTCTCGTTTCCCTTTTGATTGATTTGTTCCCCGCCCGTCGCTTATGTTGCGTAAGTGCAACTTTAAGAGGGGGGGGTGATTTAGTGGGCCACGCCATTACATAAGTAGGTAGATTTATATTACAAAAGTAGGTGCAGCAGCACACGGCTAGCGTGTGCTGAGCTGCCGTCATCCTATTGGTTGATATATGGGTAGCCAGACCCATTATCAGCCAATAAGGGGTTGGCGTGTATTTGAGTGGTCAGGGCAAGCTGCCCTGGACCTAAATAAAAACAGAGTTGATTTTCCTTCAGACTAAGCACTTGGTTTCACTATCGCGGAGCTTGCACGCTTCCTCATTATTACGTGTAAGCTAGTAACGGACGCTATAGGCCCGTTACATCGTCTGCCATATGTTTTTGAGGGCCTCCGGTTCGAGATCACGAACTACGATTATGGATCTTTATGGACACAGCCTACGCCCAACATTGAGGAGGGACAGTGACAGACACACTACGGTATGTTTTGGCACTTTATATCTGTTGCTGCACCTTAACTCTGTTGTAACACAACACGTTATGGTAGCAACACAAATAGATGCGTCGTCTTTGGCCAAGGGCCCATTCTATGGCTGTGCATTTACTTGAAGGAGTGAAGCTATCATTAACCAATAGGAGTGCCGCTAGACATTGCATCACAGACCAAATCGAGAGCGTCGATCAATTTTTGTGAATGTACTAAAATTAATCGACGCACTCAAAATTCATTTTAGTGGCCACAGAACTACAACGGAGACGATGCCCAAGCGGATTCTCTGGCGAGAGATCGCCTTAGACGCGGAGGCGGACGAGGGCGAGGCAATTCTAGACGCACTGAAGTCTTTCGACATCCATAAGAGCCACACTATGGTCTGCACGGTCTGCACGGAGCCTGGATCTGAGCCGCACAAGATGCGTTATCGCCTGCTAGTTTGTAGCTCGGACGCGTGCGGTGACAGCTCCAGCTCGTCCTGTGCATGGCGCGGAAAGCTGCTGACCTGTACGGTCACGAGGTGTGTGTCGATTTACGACGTTGGAGACCACAACAGCGAGGTCGTCTCAGCAAAGAAGAAGAAACTCACCGGAGCTCAAAAGGAATTTTGCCGAGAGCTAGCAGAGCTGCACGAGCGCCCGCTGCGCATTCACCATGCGCTTTCCCGAAAGTTCTCGGTGCCGCAAGATAGTCTTCCATCTCTGGGGGTGGTGCAGAACTATGTGAATCACTACAGCCGCACATACCTTGAAAACCACGACCGAGTGGACGAGCTCAGAGCGTGGGGTCCACGAGAGGGCCTACACGGGAGCAGAAGCGATGGATGAGCCATTTACATTTGGCTGGCAATTGGATTGTGAGGGGAAGCCCGTGGTCGGCGACGGTTCCGATCGAAAACCATTTGTAGTTGGATTAACTACCAAAGCCTTGGTGACGAGGTTATTGCAGTCTCCAGAACATTTCATTCTACATATAGACGCGACATACAAGATGAACTGCCGCGGCCTACCCCGTTTGTCGTGGTAGGCGTGTCTGACCGAAGCCGTCGGTTCCATTTGGTCGCACTATACGTCGTCTCTCAAGAAACGCAATCCATCTTCGAGGCAGTTCTCTTTTCGCTACGTCGGTTATTCTATTGGATAACACAGAAAGATCTACAGGTCCGCTACGCGATGGCCGACGCCGACCAGGCCCAATATAACGCTCTACACGCTGTCTTAGGGCACTATCCAGGCTTCCAGTTCATTATGTGCTTTTTCCACGTCATTAAAAACGTGATGAAGTCGACTAAGACATTTTCCTCGGGTGTGACGGCTGCAATTGCGCGAGATGTGTACGACCTGCATTTTACAAAAAAGCGATTTCGAGTTCCAGCAACTTCGGGAGGTGATTTTGATGAATTGGATGTCCGATTCAAATTTGGTGGGTTTTGCGCAATACATGAAAGCACAGTGGTTGCATGGTCGTTTCAGAGCCTGGCAAACGTTCCTAACTCCGAGTGGCTTCGCAGCCACGAACAATCCCTCCGAAACTTTCAATGCGTTGCTTAAGAGAGACTACACGCTACGCCGCAGACTCAAGATGGGTACTTTGTTTCGCGAGCTGGCGGCTTGTTGCCATGATCTTTCGACAAGTATTCGGCCCTTTAGCTACGACATCTCTACTTCGAAAACCCTCACGCGTAGGGTCGCAGAAATGACACGTAAGAGACTCATTGGTGTGTCCGTCGGGCTCATGGCTGAGTATAGGTATGCGGGGGGCTCTATTATCTTAAAGGTGGCATCTCAACTGGAGAAACGAGTGTCCGTGGCGCCGCACAACAGAAAGGAAGAGGGCATTGCAGTTTCCGCACAAATGGGCGTGAACTACGCACGAATGGGAGTGCAGGGCCAGCCGTGGGGAGGCTGGCTTACCCAGCGATGGTGCCCCTGTAACTACTGTTATGCCTTCGGAGTGTGCGTCCACGTGCTTTTTGCGCTTCGAGTCACAGAAAAACGTAGACAGCAGTGGTCGCGACGGTGCTTGTGAACAAGAGCAAACGCAGGAGAGCTGGAGACGAAGGGAGGTGGAGACCTGGTGAATGTTGGGGCCGGCCCTCACTTTCTAGGCGTCCAGGATTGATTCGCTGGTCATTGGTGTGGGTAATTATACATGATACTTACAAACAGTCCTGTAGCTATACGTAGAACCCGAGGGTATTGTATGATCACTCTAGAAGGCCAACGTTTTCAAGTAGGGTCGGTGCCAGTACATGTAGTTCCTTCCCAAGACCTCCTGAGTAGAATCTACTAGAGGGTTAGTGTAAAGGCTTCTTGAATTAGTGCTCGAGTTACGTTTTCATATTTTTTCTCTCCAGAAGTCAAAGAACGCAATTGAAACCTCTACTATGTTATTGATAGTGCATACGAATCGAAGTAGAACTCAACCTACCCGAGGGCATTTCTCGAATGCTACAACATCAATTGCTTGTGGCCTCGCTCCCTTCTGGTGAAGTCCAGCATTGGTCACACGCACATTTAAACCAATTCTGCTTACCGTAGTCAGCTGTGATCTGAGCGCCCGCGTAGACGTTTTCAATCATGCGTACCATCACCTTCACGCTGGATCTGTTCTGAGCCTCGACGAATGCAGCGTTCGGAGTGCAGGAATGACTAATGAACCGCATCATCGACCCGCAGTTCAACGCCTCCACGTACACGTACTTATTTCTGCGAGACTTGGTGTTCAGAAGCATCGTATATCCGGTGTTGTGTTTCATTCTCTGACCAGATCCCGCCGCGTCGATCGGGTCGTACGCACTCAGAACCCCCGTATACTCGCCGATAATGTCACCGACACTAAGGTCCGTGCTTGTGCAAACACCCACCCCGACACGACCCGTATCAAACAGCTGCAAGGTGGTTAACGTTCTCGGTGCATTGCTACATTTTCCATCCAGGTTGCAGGAATCGTGTGTGCAGTATAGAGCTGCGTCGGCATTGCTACACGTATCGAAGTAACAATCACCTGCGCACGAGCATCGCCCAAAATCTCCTACATCCTCGAACTCCACGCCTTCTGGATTGACTAATTCGCTAGCGTTCTGGACGCTGTTGGGCCACGCCACCTCCCTCAGGAGAAAATATCCAGTGGTACCTGGTTCTTGGTAGGTAGGTCGCCGTAAACGAAGCTCGCGAAGTCGTGCTCGAAGCCCTCGAATGCGCATAATGGCTTTGACCTTCTTCGCTTTCATGGAATGCGCGTGGTATATATCCATACCGCTCCTTGTCATGCCGCACAGCCGCAGATGGCGTCGTTTCCGAGAACGCCTTTCAGCCCAGTGTCCCGCCTTAACTTTTCTCTGATGTCTGCGCTTTTGTCGCTGCCAACGTGTGGGAACAGCCTCCACAAACTCGCCCGCAGCCAGCACATCGGTGTCCGAGACCTCCTTTCTTTCATTTGCAGCCTCCAGGTCGCCATCAGACTCAGAGAGTTCAGACTCAGAAACGAACTCCATGCGCCGCAACTTGTTGTGCGACGCCAACGAGCCGTATTCGCCGCAAACGTAGCCTTCAGCCGCCTCCGCGCCCTCCGTTCCATCGACTTCAATCTCTTGGTCGGTGCCGTCTGCTGTGAGATCTACGACCGTGTGTACTGGCCTCTCGAGGGTATTTTCCACCAAACCCTCGGGTTGAACGTCTGCGTCTAACGCTCCTGCACCTATAGGGCTGATCGGTGAAAGCTCCGGCGAAACAACGGTCACGCTGGATGGTTTGGATTGTCGCGGCGCTGTGTGATCGTTCGCAGCTTCACGAACAAAGAGCTGTTGATGTCGCGAGCTCTTCTCGCCCTCAGCGTTTACTATTGCTCCTGTGGAGGCATTTGTCTCATCTAGATGCGCCTTGAGGGCCTGGCAAAGGCGTGTGGCCCTCGTTAGTGCCTTATACACCCCCGGAACCAGATTAAAGGAGCGTAGCTTGCGCCAGCGAACGTTGTCAATGAGGAGCGCGGTGCGAGCGACGTCAAAGCGGCGGCGCACCATGTTCGTCAGGGAAAGCGTCTCCTGTGTGTCCAGCGCGACTGGATACGGATCACTGCGCGCCCCAGAGATCTTCAAGACGATCCCCACTCGATGCCCGCGGCGATCTCCACAGACAAACTCCTGCGAGTAATACTCGAGTACATCACCAGGGCGAAGCGTCTCCGGGGGAAGCTGAGAGGCGCCAAGCCCCACCATATCAACTTTGCAACTTCTGGAGCACGGCTGAGCACTGGGCGGTGCTGGAGATTCCGGAATCAAGTGTATGACGATCTCAAAAGAATCTTTGAAATTTCAAATAAATGCTACTTTTGGCAGTTACTTCAGAATTGTTAGCAGTACTTCAGGTACTGCGCAGCATCAACCTGCAAGCGCTGTGCAGTTAAAAGGGACGCAATTCCAGTTTGGTTTCTGTCTATTTGTGTTCAAATCTGCCCTGCATTGTTGTGCTGGTCAGATTTCTACGTGTGTTTCTAACGTTTTCTCAACATTGAGGGGGTTAGCGTGGGTGCATGTTTGACCTGTAAATGTATTGATCAACAGTCCTAATAAATACATGTACTCTCTCTATAAGGGAGCAGTCGTTCAAGCGGCAAAGTACCCGCAAATATTCCCAGCGACGGAAGTCAGCAGTCACGCCATCGTTTCCCTTGTCGCTGCTTAGCCTAGCTAGTAACGGTACTAGCCTAGTAGCCAGCGCTGCCTCCTTTCGTGGCGATGCGCCTGGTAGAAGCCCCTCTCGAAGTAGCCCCCCACCCACCCACCCACCCACCCACTCTTGCCCTCGGTCTGCAGGGACGCGTACACGGCCTACACATTCGTTTTTAAAGGCGCGGCGACGGTCACCGACGCTAGGCTAGCATTACTAGCTCGGGGTCGGCGGTCCGTGTGTAATTGACGGGATCTTGAAATGGGCGTTTGCGAAGGACAAAGGAGGGCGAATTCGAACCCCAGACCACAAACCACCAGCTCCATTCTTAACGACAACAGTTGCGGTCGTCTAGACGCCAAACTACTAGCCTACGAGGCTACCGCTCCATTAGGAACGGCCCTGATCCGACCGTCGGCGGAATGGGAAAGTGTGCAGATGTGCGCCAGGGGGGGGGCTTATACCGTTTTCAAGTATCCCCTCTCAACCATTGCACGCAGCGCTCACGTCAGCAGCAGCAACAACCTGTTGCAGTGTACAACCCCCTTCTTCGGCCATTTATTTTGTTGTGGCGCGGCTCGAGCAGCTTGCCCTGCGAGTGGTGAGCTGGTGGTACTCGCTGGAATGATTAATTATGGGGCACACCTAATTGTGGTGTATAACTAAATATGGCAATGCTACCCTATTCCTTATGTGAATACCGGCGTTCACTCATTAATGAAATAGAAATTGCCAATCACTGCCTTCTAAATTTGTACTGTTGTAGTTTAGGTGCTTACTGACAGCATTCAAAGTGCAAGATACATTTGATTAATTTTCTGTATGTCGCTAATCACAAAAAGAATATGCTACCCTAAACACGTGCTTAAGTACGATGTACACCTACCGTATTGCTTCTGTCCTAGGCGAACTTCAATGTGCATTACACAAAAGGTTCTGACAGCTGTGAGTTGAAAACTAATTTTTAGCAAGTAATATTGTGGAATTTTTTTGGCTTTTAGCCAATAAAAAATTGATAGACACGACTGTATGCGAACCCATACCACTTGAGCTACGTGTCCAAGCTGACTGGCTACCTACGATATTAATGCAGGTCAAAACAAATTATATGAGCTAGTCTCCGTCAGAACTGTCACTACAAAAAAAGTCGTCGTCTGAGTCGACTGACTCGCCCGCAGGGCTAAGATCGGCTAGTCCGTCGAGAACTGCATCAATGTCTTGAACTTCCTCCTGCTCTTCGGCAACTCTAGCGCTGCGGGTATCACCTAAAAGGTCGGCTTTAGCGAATCCGCTAACTAAAGTCGATGCTCTAAGTTCTCTCCACGATTCTGTGATCCAGGATGTAATATCTTGGCGTTTGAGTGCTGCCAACTTAAATGACGTGCTCTCAATCTTCTCTTGAAGTTTCGCGATTTTCTCTCGAGCCACGTCCTGCATTTCTGTCCTAGCCACATCTTCAATTTCTTGTTTATATTGCATGCATTGGCACTAAGGGGCCTTTCCTTATCATGATGGCGAGCAATTTGGGACCAAAGGCACTCCACCCAGCGTCTACACAAGCAAGTCTTGAGCGATTAGTACAGAAAATTCGACACCGGAATCGGCGATTCCAACTTACGTCGGCGGGTTGACACACGTACGTATATCGGGGTGGTACTTTGAGTAGGACAACATTAATTAATACTGTGTAATCGATGACTACTTGGGTCCAATGACCTGAAAAATCGTCCCACAGGAAAAGAACCTTAACATTCATGTAGTCTATGACCAAAGTGATAATTTAGAAACTTGAGGAAAACATCAGCGCTCCACCGCGCCGTTGGAATGCCATAGATCCGGCAATTGTGCTCGTCTTGAAGCGGGGAAATGTCCTTTCACAAACGCACGCCAAATCCTTTTCTTTTCACGTCGTTCTCGTCCTTTATATGTTGATGACGAGAGACACCAGCTCTAAAGACAAGAAAGGCGTCATCTTGCTGCAATGCCAGTCTGCTAGAAGCATTGCCGTCGCTCGCTCTTTATCTTTACCGCTGCACTTCACCCATTCTGTTTTCTCACCTCTCGTTGTGATGGCCTTCCGCAGTACATACTCGAAGAAGATGGCTATGGATACAGTCACATCAGAGTAGAGCGGCTGGTACTATCATCTTAGTTTTCGGTGGGTGCATACCTGTCTGGTCCGTGTCAAACACGGTGCAGACATCGTTCTCGACAATAGCTCTTCTGACATCACCTCGGAGCTTGGCTTTTGATGATGTTGCGTCTTCTGGTGTGGTTTGCCCTTGGCGAGTCCGTGCACGTATCGACAGCTTGTGCCGGTGCATAAAGCGCCGTCTCCAAGAATATGACATGCTGAAGACGCCAGGCGAGATCCCTTCGTCTGCTGCTTCCTCGAGTGCCTTTAGCTCCATCATTTTTGCTGATATTGGACAGCCTCCCAGAGTTCACCGACAGCACGGTGACCTCTTCTGCCTCGGTGGAGAGGACAGTTGCTGCGCCAACCTTATGGTAGCTCTCGAGGTGCTCTTTGCCTTCCTCGCATACCGCCTGTGTGCTCCTTCCATTTTGATAGTTGCTTCTGCTTTCTTTTCCTTTCGACGTTGGTGATGATAGGGACCCTATAGAGTTCTACCCTATCATAGAGTAGAGCTCTGTGTTAACCTGGTTGACCTTAAGTCCCTGTGCAAGACGCTCAAGTACCTCAAGTTTGCGCTTGTAGTCGACTGAAATGCGTGTATATGTTCTCGTCTTCCTGCCTGTCTTGTCATTGCCTGGATCTTTGAATAGTTAAGGCGCTCTTCCCACACCAGCCACCAGTTGGTCTATTTTTAGCTCCTCCTTTGCAGCAAGCTAGCTCGCAAGCAAATGCTACAAATACTTTGTTGGTATTGGCTTTCATAAAAAATCGCTTTTGGAAACGCGTTCGCTTAGGACAGGAGCAATGCGGTACATTAATTTTGAAGCAAATATATTATATTAATTGTAATTTAAAAAAATACTACTGGTCACCAAACATGAAGCTTGGCGGGTTTGCCCTCAAGAAGGGCAAGAAGAAGGCGCTGGGGGCGTCTGCAGGCTTCTTAGCGTCCGTTACAACCGCTTCCCAGTCGCCCGAGAAGGTATTCGTGACAGACTTCGATCCACATGCGCCAACAACGCTCACGGAGCACGGTACAAAGCCCCTGGTCATTCCCTTATTGGAGACCAACGCCTGGAGCGATGCCACACAGGACCCAAACGACGATAAAATAGGTGCGTCAACCGATAAAATAGGCACTTCAGAGGACGAGCAAGCAGCGGCCCAGATCCTTGCTGAGACGCAGGCAGCTAAAAGGACTCAAATCTGCGGTAAGGACCTGGTGATCCCCGTCGAGAGACAGAAAAAACGCGCCGAGCTGTTCCAGGACGGCGACAAGAGACCCAAAAATGGCCAGAAGAAGCCCATTTTACAGCAGAATGCGGTCCCGGGTCTCGATGAGCTGCAGGACGTCGCAGACAAGTATCGGCACGATGTGGCGCTGCGCCCCGAGGCCCCAGACGTTCACAGTGACGTGTACGAGTCGGTTCCCGTTGAAGCCTTTGGCGCGGCACTGCTCAGGGGGATGGGCTGGGCAGGAGACGTGAATCCAGAGGATATGGGCGCCGTCCCGCAGCCAAGACACAAACTACTGGGACTGGGGGCGACCAAGAGACCGACTTTGCCTGGAGAGGACAAAAAGAAGAGGAAGAAGAGGAAACAGGAGCCCAAGGACGAGGACAGACGCTCCGGACTCAATACGGACACATCCCAACGAGAAGACGAGAAGCGTAGACGCAGCCAATCGGGGGATAGGGACCGTCGACGGCGCAGTCGCAGCCAGGACCGCCGGAAACGAAGTCGAAGTCCAGACCGCGATCGTGGTCGACACAGAAGTCGGGGACGTGATCGCGACCGAGAGGACCGAAGCTACAGAAGTCGGGACCGAGAGCGCGATAGACGCAGCCGCAGTTGGGATCGACACAGCCGTAGACGGTAATGAGGCGATAGAAGATACCGCAGCTTCAACACGAGCAAGTATGAAGGCTACGTATTACTTTGCTTTTTACTACTGGTTCTTTTTGCTACTATTGTTGTTACTATTGGTTTTGCTATCGTCGTTGTCTTCTTCTAACAGCGACGTGTCCAATTGAAGCGGCAACGGTGGAATGGACGTACAGATGTCTCCAAGACTGCTCAGAGAAATAGACACAACAACGAGCGATATAAGCAAAGCTTACAAAAAGTAGATGGCCATCTAAAGAGAGACACGCTATCGACACGTACGCAGAGAGCACCGTCTCGCAGTTTTCGCGGAACTTGAGCATCTGCACGCGGTTCTCGTCGGCTTTGCCGTTCAGTAGATTCGTACGCATTGTGTTGATGGCCAGTACGTTGTCCTGCAGTAGCGCTGCCAGTCGCGCTTCCTCCAGTTCAGCAGTAGCTGGCGACTGGTTCGAGTCTTGGTACGGCTCGATCTTCATGCGCTTAGCGGCGGCTGGTTGGTCGCTCGGGTATCCTAGCGCCTTGACCTTGAAGGCCACGTCGCGCACGCATTTCCGCGGCAGCGTGGCGGCGATTTTAATGTAGCGCGTGACGTTGTCGAACTGGTCGGCTGGGAACTGCGTGAGACCGGCGTGTAGCACTTGTAGTTCCTGTTGCGTCCACGCCGTTTGGGCCGTAGAGTACACGACGGTAGGCGAGATAGAGGGCAGGTAGTCAGAAGCTTGCGGCGACGACAGGAATCCATGGCTGCTCATGGAAATCGACGACTGCTTGGCGCTAGTCGCCTGGCTTGAGGCGCCGGGAGGGAGTGTCGCCATCACGTAAATGTTGGCGTCCCCTCACGAGCTAAAACCCCGCCTGTTCAATGTTTTAACGTAAGTAAGGTTTAGGACCATGTTCTGGCCCTTCTTGGAGCTCCAAGAGCAACTCGTGTACTGTCCGCTGGCTGATTTCGGCGCCTGTGGCGTTCGAGAGGGTCAGGATATCTACGCACAGGCGGTCGTAGCACAACCGGTGACAGGCCACATGCCATTGGAAAATGCGCTTGAGCTTAGTGGAAAGATCGCGGTGCTTGAACGGGGAATATGCGACTTCGTTACTAAGGTGCTACATGCACAGCAAGCAGGTGCAATAGCAGTGCTCGTAGCCAACACTAGCGACGACGGTGGCGGCGACGCCTTCGTGATGGATGCAGGTCAACGCACTGACCAGTTGGCGGAGGCGGTGAATATCCCGGCCATGATGGTGTCTAGATCGCAGTCGACCGACATCTTCCAGCAGATCCGTGAGGCGTATCTGGATCGCAAACACTTGAGCTTTACTATCCGATTCCTTGGAGCTCAAACAGCCTCGCGAGTGCTGGCTCAACAGGAGAATTCGACACGGCAGAGTCGGAATGCCGCTCGTAGTATCGAACTCAAGCAGCAGCGGAAGCAACAGCAACAAGAGGCAGCGAGTCTGCTACGCAATCGTCTTGGTAAAGTATCTCAGTCTAAAGGATCTGCAGCGGTGTCTTCCTCGGAAAGTGTCGTAGCCACACCGAGCACCAGAGCGAGCGAGTTAGCGTTCGACTGGTCACCGTCTTCATCAATGAAGAGCAGCTCGGCTGGCTCCACACGTTGTCGTCCTGTCAGTGAACGCAGACGTGATATGAGTCGAGGAAATAATCAAGATGAACTTGAAGTAGTAGAGAACACCCACATTGCTGCAGCAACTCTAGCGATGCTGCACTGGTGCCCGATGACGACAGCCTTATTGGTCTTGGATGTTCAAAACTACTTCACGCTGCGTCACGGATACGGGGCCAAGCGAGCAACCGGTGACAAGGAAGAGCGGGACACAAAGGCTTCCGGTCCAGGTATGAACCCTCAGTTTTACGATCGCGTGGACAACGAGCTGATCCCGACGATCCAGGACGTGCTACTCGCTAGCCGCTCGACCGAAGGAATGGAGGTCATCTACTCGGTAGTGGAGAGTGCTACACGCGACGGCCGTGAGAGGTCCCGTGCGCACAAACATGCTGGCATCCACGTGCCAAAGAATGGATTCGGAGCTCAAGTTCCCAACCGAATAGCGCCAGACGACGACAGTGACATTGTGCTCTCGCGCACAGGAGTCAAGTAAGTGTGGCTACTCTGGTGTAGGTGTGATCTCTTTTGTGACGCTGACGTTGTCTCCTTGGCTGGCAGTGTGTTTGCGGCCACGAATCTGGATTATATCTTACGAAACTTGATGGTCACTCACATCGTCGTCATGGGCATTTCAGTGCTGGAAAGTGTCGAGTCTTGTGTGCAGACGGCGTTGGACAGAGGCTACCAAGTCACCGTTTTGAGAGAGGCTTTTGTTCCACTGCTAGGCGTCGATGCAGAGGACTCTAAGACGACTTCGACGCTCGAGAGCTTCACGACACGAGGTGCACAAGTGCTTAAAGCTGCCGAGTTTGTTAACAAGTTGCAGTCATTTGCCTAGTTCAAACTACCTTTTGTTATATTTGTCATGCTTGTGAAACGTACCACCGTCATTGTGTTTAGAACCTATAACTTCTTTTACAATGGCTGAGTTGTCTGAAGTCGAGGCCGTATTGAAATTCTTGGTGAATGCAGTCATCTCGTCAGTTGATAGCAAGGAGGAGGAGGCTCAAGACGTCGAAGTGCTGCCCGTAGGAGGCTATCTGTGGAAATTCCCATCCGAAGGAAGCAACCGCCTAGAGAACTACAACCTCCTTCCTCCTCCGGTCCCTCAGACTCTTGATTACCCACGAAAATGCAGTCACTGTGGCGTGTGCTGGGTGTCCGATCGCGAGTTCGAGCTCGACCACCTTCGACAATGCTCCGCCGTGGACCACGTTGAGGATATCAGGCTGAAGACCATGAACCTGGGAGTTGCACGACGTGTGTGGTGCGAAGTGGACGAATCGCTTAGTCGCCTACAGTGGCGATATGATAGAGATCTCGACAGTGATAGCGCTACCGACTTCATCGAATTTGTCGATATCGCTGAGATAATTGTGCTAGATGAACCAGTAAATAGCTTTCAGATTGCTACCCATACCCACCGTACGATAGTATTTCAATGGAGACCTGGGTCTGATACTGCAAGCGATCTTGGTCCGTATCGTATGGAACTGAATGCTCGTCAGTGGCCAGAATACTTGGATGAACTTAGCAAATATGCACGGAACTCGCCCATGGAAGCACAAGCATTCGAAGAAAGAAGCTCGTCTGTTGATGACGTTTTCAAAGAGATTACTTGCTTACTTGGTGAAAGCAGCGCTCAGGATACCAGAATTGTGATGGTGAGTAAGCTACACTCTCTCCTGGAGAAATCTCGCTTCAAGTCGCATCCTTCTTCTCGGTGTGATGACGATGGCAACTCGTTGGTGCACTTGGCTATCCGTCTCAACCTTGGACACAGAACATCGGCTATAGTCTCCGCACTTGTCAGCTTGGGCGTTGACTTCAATCTTCAGAATCAAGAGTACGTTGTTTTTTTAC
The DNA here is from genome assembly GCF_000142945.1 of Phytophthora infestans T30-4. NCBI lineage: Eukaryota > Oomycota > Peronosporomycetes > Peronosporales > Peronosporaceae > Phytophthora > Phytophthora infestans. The sequence continues at coordinate 3,054,092 of NW_003303746.1, forward strand.
GTTTAAAAGGGTTCTAGTTCGCTAACAACTTCTGCTTGTAGTGGCGAAAGTCCCCTGCTCTTAGTCGCAGCATCAGGAGACGTCGACTCGGCCAAAGTGCTACTTACTGCCCCGTTTATTCTAGTCAATTTAGAGTGTGCTCTCGGGGTTACCGCACTTCACGCTGCAGCGAATGCTGGTGATGTTAAGGTGCGTGGATTCATTTTTAGAAATCTGATCACTCCTAAAGTCTAGATCTGGCCATTTCGGTGATCTAGATGATGCGACTGCTGTGTGATGCTGGTGCACAACCAGAAAAGAAAGACGACAATGGTTGGACAGCGCTTCATTACGCTGCCGCATGTTCTACTGGCCTTGAAGTCATTCATTTCCTGTGTGAGATGCTAAACGACGATTTCATCGACGCCCAGTGTACCGAAGGAAACACAGCTCTTCATGTGGCAGCTGGCTGCGGCTGTCTTGAAAATGTACGCGCTCTACTTGAGACTGCAGCGAGCCCACATATCAGCAACTTGAATGGAGAGAGCGCCTATCACCTTGCACTACGTAATCACCGCATCCAGTGTGCTGTAGCTATCAACGATTATCAAAGTATACCCTCGACAGGTTACACTCTGCCGCTCCCACATTTAGCCAAAGAAACCGCGCTTTCCAAACCTACGACAACCAAAGGCGGAGAGTGGATCGAAAGCTTTACAGAGGATGGATACCCATTTTACTACAACACAAACACGGGCGAATCGTCTTGGTACAAACCGGGAGAGTATCAGCTAATGGATGCGTTTACTCACCTGCAACAAGACGAACGCAATTCAGGGATCTACGGCGAAGGGATGTCAGACAACGACACGGGTCACTCTTTCTGTTTGGCTGCAGATCACAAATCTGGAAGCATTCTACGAGATACGACGGGAGAGCAACTTCCGCTTTGCTTGATCCCGATGGTTAGCCCTTTGACCTCTCTTGACAACCCGACGGCTGCAGCGAAATATGAAGCTGCACGTCGGAGAGCACGAAAACAGAGGAGACGTCGCCAGTCGAAGCTATATCTTGTTCATCATCACGAAGCTGCTGTTTTGAACGGGACAAGGCAAACCAGTAAGCCCTACCAGAAGTACTAGACTTGCCGTTAAACGCTTAAGTACGTGCTCAATAGCCACTTCGACGACAGCTTGGATCGTAGACTGTTCTCTTACGTAGCGTAGTCGCATACACCACCAACGATGTGACACATTCTTCTTCAAACTGCACCGTGCTGACCACCGACTCCTTTACCTACAGCGATATCCTTGTCAAAATCCGGCTTAATGGAGAAAGGTGCAAAGACATCTAACCATTTGCTGCCGTGGATCAAAGTCATGCGAGCTCGCCGGAAGAATAGAACCTGATAACTTTGTCTCCAAGAGAAATTAACAACCGTATGGATCCATGATAACCAGGTGACCTCGTGACCCGAGGCTGAAATGATTCTCGTCCGCACCCTTTTGCTGTCCGTCTTCTAGTGACTAAAGTAACAGCTAGCCATTCAACTTCTCGCCTTGATTCGAGCTCATTATCCAATTTACCGCTCTACGATGAAGCTCCTATCTTGCCCCCTTGCTGTCGTCGCTGCCGTATGCTGCTCTTTTCCTCGCTCTATCGAAGCCCACTCGTGGCTAGTGAAGCCTGTATCACGTGATACCGGGCCACGTACGACCGACGGTACCATAGGCTGCCCCAAAACCAATGCCGGTACCCCAACTCCGTTCTCCCCCGGTGAGGAGATTGGCGTTCGCTACTGGCGCAATAATCACCTCGGCGGATTCATCCGCTGGTCCCTTTCACCAGTCGGTAGTGAGACCGCCTCGAACTTTGACGACAACGTCTTCTTCTACACATGCCGCGAATCCGGACCGGACTGTGTCCCCGCTGACGGTTCAACTAGTCGGTATGCGGGGGATAGCAGCGGAGATCACACGATCTCGTGCGGGGATACCATCACTCTACCTGATTGGCTGGATGAAGGTGACTACGTGTTGCAATGGGTCTGGTTTGGTGTGGGCTCCAGCTACGGCAACATCGGCTGGGCCGAGCCTCAATTCGTGTCATGCGCAGACATCACGCTGACATCCGCTGGTTCCAGCAGTGAGCCCGAATGCCCTACTTTTGTTGGAGGCGATCGAGTGACCAAGAACGAGAATTTGGGTAACGACGAATGCTTCTACTTTTACACCAACTCGATCGAGTCGACGCAGTACAAGGGAAGCAACGAGGACTACGAGCAGAACTATGTTTTCGGCAAACCTTCGTACGTCGAGAACTGCAGTGGAACTCGTGCTGGTAATGGGAACGCCACAATGTCCCCTGTAACGCAAAGCCCCGTCACGACGTCCCCATCTTCTACAGCTGAAAGCCCGACTGCTACACCCACTTCAACTGAATATCCGCCAGAGTCCACCGTCGACGAAAGTAGCGTCGCGGGGGATGCGAGTAGCATTTCTGACGAAAGCAGTGCTAGTGATTATCCAGCCGGAACTTTAGCACCAGGAGGCTGTAAAGGTAAAAAGCGTTCTTGGACTCGTCAATAACCTACGGGCCAAATCGTTTTTACTCGTGCCTACGACGTGTACATGCATTTTGAGTCCCAAACTGAATGTTCAACATGAGTATGAAATGTTAGTGCTTGTGATTGGTTACTGTAGTTTAGTCCAAATAAAAGTAACTTAAGTTTTTACAAATGCAAAAAAAGGAGATTCTTAAAGCTGCAAAAAAGGTATTTTAATACCTTTATATATATATATATATGTATATATGTACTGACAATTAAAACTAGGAAAGGTGAAGTACAACATCTATTAGGCTATCTATCCCTCTGCAAACGCCACAACACTAATACTTCGGAGAGTGCGCTTCAACCCGCGCATCTACCCCCCGTCGCGTTTACGATATTAACGAAATCACTCATCGTTGATGTGGATGTCGCTGTCCGAGTACTGGCACAACGTGCCCGACGGGCCATCACCCAGATTCGACGGCTTCGTGCCGCCCTGCGACCACTGGCACACCTTCACGTCATCCTTTCCATCCGTGGTCTTCACGTGGATGTAGCGCAGAGTGGCCTTATCACCGTAGTTCTTGTTGACCGTGACGATGCTCACCAACGGGTCGATGGCGTACACGTTCTCCACAATCACAGTGCGTGCAATGCCTGCGCAAGTGCCACACGAACGGTACAGCTTGCCGAACTCCTGAGCGAAAAAGCCGTTGATCTTGACGGTGCCGTAGCCGTTGTGCTGTACGACCTTGTCCGAGGCGTAGCGAGCACCGCAGTTGGTGACGGTGGTGACACTGGAGGCGGTTCCGCCCTTAACGCTCAGCGCGTCCTCGCACACGTCGTCCCACCACACGCTCTCAATAGTACAGTCGTTGTCATCGCAGTGAACACCCTCCTTCTGGTTCTTTCCGATGATAGCGCTCTTAAGAGTACCACCGGCTTCGACGAGGAATACGGCCGTGTCCTTCTGGCCCTCGCCACCCGAGCACGTGATGTCCGAGCGCTCGAAGGTCTGCATCTTGCCGTCGAACACCTCGCCAGCCTTGACGATGTACGGCTTCGAGTAGAGAACGACTCCAGTACTGGCGGGCCACGTGCCATCAGGCATCGTACCGTTTGTAGCAGTCTGCGTGACCGAGCCACTGCCCGCGTTCTGCGAGACCGAGTCACTGTTGCGTTTTGAGTCGCAGAGTCGCTGCCCGAGCTCTGAGTGGTGGAGCCGGCGCTTGAACTTTGCACACTGGAAGCCGAGCTAGAGCTGGACGATGAGCTACCACTAACACTGGGGGCGGATGTCAGCACTTGATCCTCCTGCACGGGGGCGCTACTACCAGCCGAGGCCGAAGCTGAGGTTGATTGCTGGGTAGGTACCTCAACCTGCTGCGTGTTGCTACCAGATGACGAGCCGCAGTCGAGGACGACGTTCGTCATAGGTGTATCGTTGACATTGCTAGAGGCGACATCCGTCTGGGTTACATCGCTCTGGGTCACATCGTCGGAGGCGACATCCGACTGGGTCACATCGTCGGAGGCGACATCAGACTGGGTCATATCCGTCTGAGTCACATCCGCGCATCGTCGGCGAGGACATCCGCCTGAGTCACGTCGTCGAAGTTACTCGAGGCCACGTCCGTCTGCGTTTCGTCGTTGACGTTGCTAGAGCTAGACGGCTGCGAAGTCGCATCGTTCTGCTCGGTGTTGAATCCACGCTGGTCGGCTGCGAAGCCGAGCCGCTTTGCTGAGCGCTGTTACCAGAACCGCAGTCAAGGACGACGTTGTTGTAGGGAAGGTCAGTGGCAATGCTGGAGTCCACACTGGACGGGTGCGAGCTGGGACTACTTTGCTCGGCGTTGTTACCAGTGGACGAGCCGCAGTCAAGAACCACGTTGTTGTAGGGAAGGTTTGTGGCGCTGCTGGAGGCGACACTCGACTGCTGTACGTCAGTCTGCGAGACATCCTCTTCCGACGAGTATAGCGAACCAGAGCTCGAGCTTGAGACAGATGGCGTAGCCGTAGGTTCCTCCGTCAAGTCCTGCTGCTGCGTCTGGCTGGCATCACTGCTGATTACCGATTGCTCGAAGATGCCTCTCTCTACGGGCGCCACCGTACCAGGGGCGTCGCCCTCCGAAGCGTCCGTCGATGAGTTCGAAGAAGCCTGGTACGAAGCTGAACCCGTCGTCGACGACGAAAACGTCTGAGTGGGGTTCTGCGACGACGAGGACGCAGTCGAAGCCGAAGAGGCCACTGACGAGTCAGTTGACGCCGAAGACGTCTGGGTCTCACCCGACGAAGCGGTCGACGAGGAAGGACTCGTCTGGGTGGCACCTGATGAGGCGGTGGAGGCCGACGAAGCCGCCTGGGTGACATCACCCGAGGAAGAAGAAGTGGACGACGGCGAAGTCTGCTTCGCTTGAGAAATGTCCTCGTTGATGTGAACATCGCTCTCCGAGTATTGGCACAGAGGCGGAGACGGACCGTTGCCCAACATCTTGGGCTCACCGTTGGCGTTGCCCTGAGACCACTGACAAACCTTCACAGATGCCTTGCTCGACTTGACCCAAATGTTCTTCAGCGTGGCCTCGTCACCCCAGTTCTTGTTAACCGTCACAATGGCGTTGCCCGGGTTCACAATGTACGAATTGGACACCGACACCTTCTTCGGTCTGTCACCACAAGTGCCACACGAACGGTAGAGCTTGCTGATGTCCTCACCGTAGAAGCCGTCAATCTTGACAGTACCGTATCCGTTGTGCTGGATCACCTTGTCGTCGGCGTACCGGGCACCGCAGTTGGTCACAGTGGACACACTGGAGGCGGTTCCGCCCTTGATGCTGAGGGCGTCCTCGCACACATCATCCTACCATACATTGTCAATGGTGCAGTCGTGCTTATCACAGTGGACACCTTCCATTTGGTTCTTGCCGATGATAGCGTTCTTGAGGGTGGCACCCGGTTCCATCTTGAACACGGCCGTGTCGGCCCCGCTCTCAGTCTGGCCTTCACACGACACGTCGGAGCGCTCGAAGGTCTGCATCTTGCCATCGAACACCTCGCCAGCCTTGATAACGTAGGCTTCCGCGTACTGGACATTTCCTGTGCTGGCCGGCCATGAACCATCGGGCACGGCCGTAGCAGTTGCCGCCGCCACAAGGAAGGCAACGGACGTCGCGAATGGTGTGAAGGGCTTAACCATTGTAGATTGCAGCAGTCGAAGTTGTGGAATTGACTGACCACTTGCTGCTTTAAAGGCAAATTGATTAACGACACAACTCCAATGAACGCTTTATCTGCGCGACATCGCGACTACCAGAGAGAGTATAGTGACTGTTTGAGGTATATCTGATGGCCCCAACTCGAAGATCGGGAGTTACAGTTGTTTTCCCGCAGGCGTCCTGCTGAGTGAGGTTTGCGGGCGAGCCCACATGCTTGGCCCTTTTCGCTCACGTATCAAATCTGTGGCGATGGATCATGCCAGTCATTGCAGGTTTGCTTGTTGACAAGTTGACATTTTGCTACTCGCGCTTTTGACTTTAAACTTTCGAGTCAAAAGCGAGCAGCGTTAATGCAACGTTGTATAATCGTTTTACAACTTCACGACCGCAACGCTAACGACGTTAAACTGGTATCTACTGGTTTATCGGTGTTCTAAATGTAACAATAGGAGCAAATTCGACGAAAGATTTTCATCAGAATAGAGACAATAGTTACCCGGACATAGCAAGCATTTAAAACTGCCCCCTAATTTTCTCTGACTACAAATCTCACAATCTACTTAGCGATGATGAAGGATCGCGCAGGCGCTGAGTCCAGCGCGGGTGACGAAGGAGCAACCAGACCGCGGTCGGCCCCGCGACTTGCGCAACTGCTTGCTTGTTCTCGAGTCCAAGATATAGCAACGATTCAGGAGAAGTTAGTGGAGATGGAGGAGTACACGCGCAAGCTGGCAGCAGTTCAGGGCGAGCTGAAAGATCTGCTGAACCAAGAAATCGAATGTGCGAGCGAGCTGTCCTCCTTGACGTTTTACGAGGCGTCTTTGGGCGACAAATATGTCCCCTCGCTGTCAGTACTACTGGCCGAATGCTGCAAGACGATGCAAGACAAGTAAGACCGCTATAGTCAAGTTACCGTTGCTTTAATATAACGTTTCTTTTTGAACGTTGCTGAAAGTTAGCGTCGTTCGTATATAACGTCGTCTACAGAATAACGTTATTCCTTCTTATTCGATAGTATGGTGCACTTCTCTGCAGAGATTACCAAGTGAGCACAAAGCACCTATAAGGATTTTATTGTAGAGTGATCTCGACGCAATGACCGACAGCGAACAAAGCAAGATGCCCCCTTGGGACGTTCCAAGACGCATTAGGAAGCGCTCAGCGACGTCGAACCTGTCGAGATGCAGCCGCAGCGTGTTCAACGTCCACCGGCCCAAGCTCAAACTGTCCAAGTTCAAGCCCGCCCCGCTCAAAGCTCCAGGCAATGTTATTGACTTGTCTCATGAGGGCGTTATTGATTTAACAAACGATTCGGACCAAGATTAGTATGACAAGATATTCAGAAAATACGAGTTGAAGTTTGAAGTGAAATCTGTAACAGTCAATACATTTCACTTAGTTCCAGTTTTTTTTCTTACCTCCTTTTGAGAAAGAACTGGCCAACTGCCTGCCTATCTGTTTAGCTTCTTCTTTCTCAGCTTCCCCTACAGGCTCACGGCGTGATCTGGATAAGATAATCCACATCAACCTCAACCGCATCACTTTAATAACGTCTCTCGTTACAGCATCGGCCGTGAACCCACGTCCGCCATAGATGAAAGAGTACGTCATTGCTGCGACCATGACACCGCAGCTGTATCCATCCGGCTGGGCCGGCGACATTAACCATTCAATGTCCACGTGTGTTGGAAACGGGTGTTCTTCTTGCCGTGTCCCTTCGCATTCCCACTGAGAATGCCATTCTCGTAGATATGGCAGCATCTTACTCGTCCATATTTTCTCCATATCTGATCTGTAAGACGCAGTACATAGCGGATCGTACATGTACACTGTCATCGCACCATGTCTATGCACCGCTACCAATATGAGCGTCCAGTGGCATTTCTCGATGTTGATGGGCAGAACAATAAATTTCATCGAGAAGAGCTTTGATCGCGGTGGAGACGGAAACTTCTCGCTACCGACCACAATAGACGACAGTGCGTGAGCGCCAATCTGGTTGCATGTGATGACGTCTAAAGCGTAGTTCAACACGGCATCATTCAGCCACGCACGATCCGCAACATACCCTACCACTTCCTCAAAGTAGATTCCCTGCATAGGGTTTTTGTGGTAGAATTTCGAGCGCAGGCACACTGTATCAAAAACCGCACTGACCCCAGAGGCTAGATAGACTAACATCTACTTTGGTTCAGCTGATGGCTTACCCGACGAATCCGTTTCCTCCGCAAAAAACTCAACGGGGCGTCCTGTGACCTTCGCCCAATCAATAGCGACGTTAACGCCATCAGATCCAAACCAGCTTCCAAGTCTCGAGTAGCCTACGTCCTTCTTCGACGCCGGGAAAGCGGAAATGTCGTAGTTCTGTCTTCTGAGGAGAAGTATGTCATGGCAAAAAGCATGTTTGAGCCTCTGTTAAATCATTTACAAAGTTTATCTAGCGCTGAGTTCTACAAAGCCCTAAATAAATGGCAAGATCTCGTGGAGAAATCGGTGCACCGTACCGGTACGTCTACGGATGAAAGTCACAGAGACACTTGTGCAGAGGAGGCGAATTTCGATGTGGACATCGCCGATTATCACGACACGGTGAAGCTGATGGAGGAAATGGAGCTGGTAGTGGATTCTGTTTACGACACGGGTGAGGACGACTGTCCACCAACACAGCCTTCTCTTACAACAGAGGCTACAACGTCGCTCAATCCGATAACGTCGCCCTCGTCTGCAACGCTATCAGATGCAGCAACGTTAAACTGTATGGAACCAGCCAATTCGATGGCCGATCTTGCCAATGACGGCGCTATTACAGCCGCAGAGATGCCCTTATCGACTTTCGCACCATCGACGTACACCGAGTTCGAAGATGCCTCTTTATCTCAAGTTTCTCTTGGAGACCTAGACCTATCCGAATCCTCGCAGTGCATTATTGAGACTTCGAGTTCATCTGAGCCTGGACAGGAAAACAAAGCAATCGCAAGTCAAAATGTGTGCACCAAAGAAGAGTCACGGATTGAAAACACCCTGGACACAAAGAGGACAGGAATAAATCTCAACATCCCGTACCCCCGTCAAGGCAAGACACGAAAAAAGTTGCGACAAAACTGGTCTAAGGTCGCTGCTCAAGCTCGGTACATCGCAATAGAGTATCCGACTGGACTGACGGCAAAAGTGACGGATGTCGTGAAATGGGCGCATCATACAGCGGGGTTGAACGCCGTTTCTGATATATTGGAAAAGTATCCGTGTATTATGAATGAGCAAACATTGCGTGGCCGCGTGCGCCGCGTCAGAGAGGTGACGCCGCTGGCTGCATCATCGTACTGCTATAGCTACGTAATTCCGGAAGACTTGATAGTCTCACTGCAAGCTGCACTGAATAACTACGAGATTTGTCGAAATGAGGACCGAAAGACGAGAGGCCAGATGTAGGAGGCGGTGGATCTAGCGTCAACGCCCAGCTCTGCACACGATAAGACGCTCGCGGTATGGGTGACGCCACAGCTGGAACCATTTTCACGGTAACGTCGGCAGATAACGTTGCTAGATGGGCGTTAACGTTGCTTAAACGATACTATTGTTGTTACAGCAACGTTATTGTACCATTTGCTAACTATTGTTCCCTTTTGCTGTTGCAGTGAATGCGTCCACACAATGAAGACTTTCTACAGAGTCAAGAAAAATTGCAAAATGTGGGAAAGAGACCTGGATTGGATAAAACAGACCATCTAACGTTGCAGACGTTCTTGAGATTAACGTTGAAGCTGGTGAATCGCGGAAAGACGCAATATGCTTCAACTTGACTGTGCTTGGGACTGCTTTAATTGATGCCGCTCCATCCTCCATTTGACGATACAATTTGGTGGCCTCAGCCATGCTCCAGCGAGAACAAATCGTCATACTTGGCAATTCCTCAAACCCATGTCCATCCCGACAAACAAACATCACATGCTGACACGGCAGCTTTTGACTTTTTGAAAAGGCACACGTGCAAGTCCAGTCAATGTCATTGCACGCGTACGTCTTTCTGTTTGCGACTATGTCCCACATACACGGCTCGCGGCTGCGCTTTTTGCACGAAGCGTCCTTTAATGCAACCATGAACAGGTCCCATTGCTGACGCACTTTCCCTAGAACATAATCACTCAAGATACCTGCGACTCGGTGCAAAAACACGGGTACTGTGTCTGGATTTCTTGATCTACAGTTATGTCTGTGGAATGACTGCAACGCCTGACGGGTGATGGTAGTTTGGTGGGTCAGCACTCCAGCAACCGCTTGGTCCACAGCAGTCTTCTTTCCAAGTAACTGTTTCAAAAGGTGCCAATTGGACTCGATCCTATTTGTGGTAGTGTTTTCCGCGGAGAAATAGTTGTCCCGCAAATAGTTCGACCACATTTCTTGACATCCTTTCCAATTTTTGTCGAAGTAGGAGCGTACGTTTTGCATTTCTTTTCACAGAAGTCACAGAACTGTTTGTACGTTCGATCGAATTCAGAAAGAGAAGGGCTACCAAAACGAAAACGTAACAAAGTCAGAATATTAAAACATAACCCTGCTATAAACCAATAATTTCTCTTATACCTATACAACATCGTAGCAAAGTATCGCTGTACCGTGTCTTGGTCCGCCACCTGCAAGCCTAA